>NC_059072.1:12243491-12564594 GCF_020497125.1 Mauremys mutica
GATTTAGGTGACTAGCTCCTACTGAAATCAATGGGAGTTAGATATCTAAACACCTTTGAGCATCTGGGTCTTTAAGTACAACACTATTCCAACTAGACTGACTCTGCTATGTCTTATGGTCAGGGATCTGTGCATTTGGGGGCTTTCACTGAAATTCACCCCGGCTGCAAAATTGTGCTCTAGAATCTGAACTTTAATTTTTTTTTAAATTAATTTTCTGGCTTAAGGATGCAAAGATAACGTTAAAAACATGAACCAAGTGTAAACTGATGCAGCATTGTCTGCCTGAGTCTGCAGAAAGCCAGAAACAGCTTGTAAAGGTATGAGCTACCCCATCGATCCCAGTCAGGGCGCAGTGTGCAGCTCGATTTTGTGGACTCTGGAATTTTTTCCAACCTGCTGGAATTCAGCCTTTCTGCCATGGAATTCACAGAGTCTACAGTGGAGACCCAACTGAGATAACATTCTGAAACGTCCTGTTTAGACTAGCGACTATTTTATTTTTGAAAGGAACCCCTGCAAAAAGATTCAGCCACAGGATTGACACTGTAGTTACTAATATGATGTACAGTAGAACCTCAGAGTTAAACACCACAGTTACGAACTGACCCAGTCAACCACACACCGCGTTTGGAACTGGAAGTCTGCAATCAGGCAGCAGCAGAGACAAAAAAAAAAAAAGCAAATACAGCACAGTACTGTGTTAAAGGTAAACTACAGGTCTGTCGCATCTTACGTGCATTTAACATGCACAATTTCAGCTTTACACGGTCGGCAAAATCAAAAATAAAAAAGAGAAAAATAACAATTTAAATACTGTTTCTATAGTGCGGGCGATTCCGCCCGCCATTCAACTCAATGTATTTTGACTATACATGGTTTTCGCTTTACGTGCTAATCGCAGAACAGAACTCCCGCGTAAGATGAGACTTGCCTGTACTAAAAAACTAAAGGGTAAACAGTATTTTTCTTCTGCATAGTAAAGTTTCAAAGCTGTATTAAGTCAATCTTCAGTTATAAACTTTTGAAAGAATGACCAGAATGTTTTGCTCAGAGTTACGAACTTTTCAGTTACGAATCATCCCCATGCCCAAGGTGTTCGTAAGTCTAAGGTTCTACTGTAGCTGTTGTGCCCCGTTCCCCATAGAGAATCGAATTCATCTACATAGCGAAACTGCTTTTAAACAGAAACCTACTGCTTTTCTGGTTGCACCACTGCAATCTTCCTCTTCTTTCGTACTGCAAAATGAGAGAGGAAGAAAGAAATATATGGTCTGTTGAATAAATGGCTGGACTATAAAATCACATTTAACACAACGAAAGGCTCTTCCACGCTCAGCCCCGCTTTCTATATATATATTTTTTTAAATAAGCCACCATATCATTAAAAAACAAGTGCTTTAAAGAGGCTGTTGTATATTTAATCTTGCTACTGCAAAGCTGATATTGATTTTCTGGGATCTGTACTTAACAAATATTAAAAGAAAAGTAACACAAATATTTTTCCTTGCAGAAACACACGTGCAAGATTGCATTTTGCAAGCATGATTACCCCAGCATTGTCGCTCCCCATCTCTAAATTGTGACAAGGCTGCTCAATGTTGCCATAGCAGTAGTCTTCCAAATTAGGTCTGGCTGCCTGATTTTTAACTCCGATATATTTAACTCTTCAAAAGGGTTTGACACTTTTTTTTTTAAACATTTGCCTTTCAAATGTTAATGAATATAAACAGACTGATGATAATTATTTCAGCTGGAGATGGGAGATTTGCGTTCGTTACACCCCACGAGCGGCTTGATGACACCAGTTCTTGGGATCTCAATCTGGGGTCATGACCAGGCCACAGGGGAGGGCAGGATCATGCCAAACTTCCCTTTCTGTATTGTTAACTGTTCTCAACTCTTTCTGCCTCCTTCCCTTGGGAGGCCGGTTTTCATCCTCCCTTTTTTCTCCTCCGCACCCAGGATGGTCACATTCCCCCACTGCTCAGATGTCTTCACCCTGTCAGCAGGCGGAGTTGGGAAGGGTGAGCCTTCCAAAGAGCTTCCCGGCGCCTCCTCCACTTGCAGGGCGGCGGCGGGAGTGCTTCTGCAAGAGGTGGTGAAAGCTAACACATCCTCCTGCGGTAGCTGCTCCTCGGCCCTGGCCTTGCATGACCCCCGCCTTCTCCCCAACCCCTTCCTCTCTTCAGGCCAACCACACGCCACAAGGAAGGGGCACCACCTGGAGTCTATTTTGGGCTCCGCTTCTCTGGCTGGGTCTCCATTCACCAGAAGGGTTGCAGCGGCGGTATATACGTCCCTGGATGGAACCCACCTTGACTCTGGGGAAGCACAGACCCAGTCTCAGCTTTGTGTCTGGCATCTCTCTTTCAAAAGGGCTGGGCCCAAACCCCAGAACCAAATCTTTGAAAGGTTCCCAGGACATGGGGCCATCCTTGGGGTTTAGGTCCATCTCTTAATGGGACTAAGGAATTTGGGACCTGCTCCTGCACAAGAATCTCGGTGGGGATTGTGCAAGCAGAAAGCTTGCAGGATCTGGGCCCGTGGACATAAAGAGCAACTCTCCTCTCCAGTGTACGGAAATAGAGAAGCTGGTCCTATAATATCACCAGGACAATTAAGTTTTTTTCAATACATGGATACTTTAGATCATCACTACAGAGGGATGGCTTAGGGCCAGATTTGGATACCCTCGACTTATGTGAACTAGTACCTTCCTTTGCTTTGATAACAATGGGACTACCCATGGAATAAGGCACTACCCAGTGTGAGTAAGGGTATCAGAATCTGGCCTAAAAGCAGTTCTAATTTTAATGTATCCAGTGTAAACTGAGAGTAATTCTGCTGATGTCAATGGAATTACACCAGTGTCGAAGTGCAATCTTTGGGTAGATGTGAATGGCCGCTCGTGTAGACACACCCATTGGACTCTAGCTAGGCTGCTGAAAACAGAAGTGAGGCAGTCCCAGTGTGGGCTTCAGCGTGGGCTGATCCCTCGGGTCCGTACTTGCTTGCGCAGCCAGAGCTGAAGCCCATGGGCCGTAGCATCCTCACTTCTATTTTTAGTGAGCAAGCTAGAGCCCAGCTAGCACCGGATCCATCTACATGAACTGCCGTCCACACCCGCGGCTGCTATGTAGATGTACCCCTTAGCGCTGGGAAACGGTGCTAGGCGACAGCTCTGGAGAGCAAAGCCCTCGGTTTTATTGACCATCTGGGCACAGCACGGACAGGGGCAGCACTGGCTTCCTCACATGTATTCCTCAGTCCAGACCTGGAGAGTAAAAGCTCTGTGGTGGCATGCCCCTAAGTGTCTAAGTGAGTTAGGAGCACATGTTCCATTGAAAGTCAACAGGTCTTGTGCTCCTAACTCACTTAGGTGATTTGGCCTTGCTGTATCCCATGATCAGTTCCCTGTGCCGTCCAATTCCTGTCCCCTCTGGTATGATGTCTCTCACTTAGGGTATGTCTACACTACAATCATGGGGCATGACTGCTCCATGTGTCGACATACTTGGGCCAGCTTTGATCTACCTAACTTGGGTACAAGAGCAGTGACGCCACGGCACCACATGGTTCACCACAGGCTATACAGACCTGACCAGAATCCTTGGTAATTACTCACACATGCAACTATAGCTTCACAGCTCCGGCACCTGAGTTAGCGACCTCAAAGCTAGCTTGGGTATGTCTACACAAGCTGCAATTGTGGCCCGGGATTGCAATGCACCCTTAAAGCCTTTGTCACATATTCCTAAGGAACTGTGTTCTCCTTAAGGTCTTGGTAGGCTGAGAAATTAATTTCAGAGTGATAAAACCCAGATACCACTGTTATGGCCAGGTTAGATATACCCAGGGCCACATTCCACAACCCTTAGTCACACGAGCAGCAAATAGTCCCATTCGTAAAGGGATTCCCTGGGTGAACAGGTTCTAACTACTCGGTCCAAGGGTCGCAAAGTCTGACGGCCATTTAAGCAGGTTGGTAGGTAGGAGAAGCAGATTAGGTATATGTGGCTGCTGACTAAGAAACCTATGGTGTATGGTGTCTATTCACTTGTGGTTTCGCATACTTACAAACTGCTTTGTGGGGCGGTGTGAGGTTGTAAGCATTTGCTTCACACCAGCCAACTGGGAAAATGTCCATCGACTCTACATCAACTATATACTCCGGAGCAGGCATCTGTAAACCTAGAAACACAAATGTATAATGCAATTTACACACGGGACGCCTGAGCTCAGAGCGGTTCCAGCATTCGTCACAAACCAAAGCAAGGAAACGACGGGGCACCTAAAAATAAATCGGCTTCCCTGCATTGAGATAAGGCATCATTTTGTCTTCTATTTCCTACAGGTAGCAATGACAAGGCTATTGCCTTTAAAGTGCATTGTGATTCCACAGCAAAACAGCAGTAAGAGACCATTAAAGACATACGGCTGAGCAACTGAAAGTCAGCAAAATGGCAAGGTTAAGGCTGTGTGAGCCCTTCCCCATCCCGATACCATAGGGCGCGATGAAGCAAGCCCTTCGCTCACAGATTCACTGATTTTATGGACACAAGGGCTCATTATGATCATCAAGAGACCCCATGAAATCCACTAGGGACTTCGCTATTGCTATCAGTTTTACGTGGAAAGCGCGCAGGGTAGGTCTATACTTACCGCGCGGGTCGACGCGGAGAGTTCGACTTCTCGGAGTTCGAACTATCGCGTCTAATCAAGACGCGATAGTTCAAACTCCCCACACGCTCCGGTCGACTCCAGAACTCCACCACCGCGAACGGCGGTGGCGGAGTCGACCTTGGAGCTGCGGACTTCGATCCCGCGGCGTCAGGACGGGTAAGTCAGTCGAACTAAGGTAGCTGAAGTCGCGTACCTTAGTTCGACCCCCCCCGTAGTGTAGATCAGAGAGTACAGTGGAAGTGACTGGTGGGGTTATCAAACGCTCACGGAAATGATCAGTAGACACTGCTCTCCTGTATCCTTGCCTTTGCATCTGTTACAGCATCCTCGCCTTCTGCTTAATGCAGCATGATTTGACAGTGCCCAGCCAGCTGACTGCAGGGAATTGTCCACTAATGAATGTTCACCAAGAGCCAGCAGCCAAACTGAAACAGTAATTGAACTTTGTGAGGGCAACACAGCCCTTCGGCGAGGAGGTGCCTGCAACGATGGACTCTCCAGCTGAGCCTGGGAGCAGAAGCAGATACACAGTGGCAAAGGCATAAAATATACGCCCGGGAGCTCACAACACTGGAAGAAAGGGCAAAGAAAATGATGCTGTGTGTCTCTACGGCCCTCATTAGAGTAATAGCTGAGCACCTTGAAATCATTAATGCATCATATCCTCACCATGCTCTTTGCGGTACCATTCCCGTTTTACAGACATGGAATTGAGCCGTAAGGCAGATTGCAAGACTTGCCCAGAGACACACAGGAGGTCTGTGGCTGAGCCAGGAATCAAATCCAAGTCTCTTGAGTCCAAGACCATCCTTCCTCCCTTGTAGGAACCTCACTAAAAATGCTGCCAAGGAGGAACAGCCTGTTTTAAAGCATGCAGAATTTTAACTCCTTATACTGCAAAACATCTCATCCCAATTTCTGTGTTCGACTTCAGCTAAAGACCTGGTCCAAAGCCCAGTGACATCAATGGAAAGATTCCTATTGAAGTCCATGGGCCTTGGATGAGGTCCTAAATGCACAGCAAGTTGCAAGAAATCAACTCAACGCCAGCACCAGTGTCATGACCAGGACATGGGCAGTCATACCTAGTGGTCAGAGCATGAGTCGGGAGTCAGGTACCAGGAGATCAGAGTCTGAGACAGGCTCATGGACAGACTGAGAATCAGGCACCAGGAGGCAGGCAGAGTCAGGTGCCAGGCTACAGACAGCAATCAAATAGCAAAGTCGAGGACAAACCAGGATGGGACGTTAAAGTCTAGGGTCTATCACAAGCAGGGTCTGGAGCAGAGACAGACTTTCTGCTGCTCAGATAGCTTCCCTTCATGGTGTCCTGATTTAAGTACTGGTTCTGGCCAATCAGTGGGCTGCGAGGGGCTGCCACTCAAGTCCTGCTGGGCAGTACATCCAGCTGAGCCCAGCCTCACAGGGTCCACCTATGGAATCCAAGCAAAAGCCTCCTGTGGTGGTGCAGAGGTGCCAGCAGGCGAGAACTTCCCTGGACCTATGTTCCAGCACTGCAGGTTCTAATACAGTGATCGAAATGACCCAGGACGTCCTTTGCTTTCATTATTTCAACTGCTCTGTGTTACTGTTCTGATCCAATGTTCTTTTCTTTTTTCTGCTTACAATGACAGGTGCAACATTAAAGTTTGATCCTAAAAATTTACAACTGCAGCCACTCCGAATGGCAAGGATGCACCAAAATGTTTATTTTCTCATCCTGCCACACTGATGCAACAAAGAGACATACATCCAACCACGCTTACGTGGTACTGTTTTTTATGTGAGCATTTGATAACCCCCACCAGTCACTTCCCGCATCTTATTGCTGCACTTAGCTTGAGCCATATAACAAACTGGAAACAGCTGGTTTGCAATTTCTGTTTGCCTGATTTATGCATTTTACACCACTGTCTTCACGGCCCAAGAAATGGACACACGAATGGAGACATTAGGAATAAAAGTAGAATGCGTGAAGAATGAAAAATTCCATCTACCGTTAAATATATTACACTATTGCAACTTCAGCAGCAATTTTTGAAAATATAAACCCAGTTCGTCCCTCAAAAATTACTAGCATGGGGTTTTTACTTCACCAAATTCCTAGTGTAGCCTTACATATTATGCAGAGAGTATACATTATTACTTATATAAATGCAAACAAGAAAGCTTCAGTGTTAAAACCTAAAATGAACTAGTAAAAATTTACAATGCAGATCCTGAGTAATAAAGTAGCAGAAAGCGATGGGATACACACACACAATCTTATATCAGCCCTATGCATCTTTCCCGCTTTGGATGAGCTCTACTGCCAGTCATTAAATGCTCCCCGTGAAATTTACAGAGTTCTGCTACTGCCTGAAACATGTTTTATTCAGCAATGGTCCCTTATGTCTAACTCAACATGGCTTAACTACTGCAGCCTGTTTTACAGACAGTTTGTGTTGTCAAACTGCAAAACTGGAATGGCACAATCTGCCTGCTGCTTGGACCCCTTGCCCTGCGCTACAGACTCTGACCTGCCTAATGCCCGGTATCCTGACCTTGGCCTGACTTCTGGTGACCCGAATGGTGCCTGACCCCCGCCAGGTTAGTTCGACCGGCTCCTGCCTGGTCACCTGAACACTGCTCTCCTGAACCAGGTCGCTAACCACTAGACCTGGCTGCCCATCTCCCAGCTCTGACAGCTGCTACCAAAATCTCATCTGAATCCCTAACACTTACAGATTTAGCTGAAGCGTGAAGTTTATGTCCCTTCCAAAACTTCCTTTAGCATTAGCTATTCTAAGGATGTAGCATTCACTATAACAGTAACTGTCATAGGGCCAGACTGTGATGCCATTGCTTACAATGAGTAGTACCATAAGCTTCAGTGGGACAATCCAGGGTGAAAGATGCTTTTTGAGGGGATATCATAATCTTGCTCGTAATTAGAGCCGGTCAGGAATTTGTTATGAAACCTTGTTTTTTAAATAAAAAACCAATGAGTTATAGAAACAAAAACTGTCTGCAAAACAGCATCAGGGTTGATGAAACGCCTGACTCAAAAACTTTTGGGTAAAAAAAAACTTTAAGATAGTTGAACTGAAAAAATTCGGTTCTTTGAATTGAAGTGACTTTTTATTTCAAAATTTTAATAAATTTACACTAAAAAGATAAAAGCCACCATGTTATTTTCATTTTACACCTCTGGGAGACTTACTCTATGTCAGAGCTCAGTGAATTTCCTCACAAGGTATGGCTACACTACAGCCGAAGATATAATTCCCATGTACCTGTACAAACTCTGATCGAGCCAATGTGCTAGAAATTGATTGCAGCCATGTTGGTGAGAAAGGGCTAGCCGTCCCGAGCACATACCCATCGGAGATGCTAGATATTCAGGAGGATTGCCCCTCCCAACACTTGCACTGCTGAGGCTATGTTGCTATTTTTAGTGCACTAGCTCAGTTAGAGCTAGAATGGGTTTGTCTCCTCAAACTGGCATTTACACCTCCATTTCTAGTGTAGACGCACTCACCATATGCTGGATTGGTGGAGGTTATTTTTATGAACACAACCGGAACATTGGATCTGTTTGGTGTTATGAAATACCTTGATTATATGCTTTGGTTGGTTTATATACTTAGGGTTTAAGCCAAGCCCTGAGTATTAGAAGACAGGATGAGACCTCCTGTGGGGCAGATTATTCCATATCTGCCTTCTGCAGGGTTCTCGTACCTTCCTCTGAAGTATTTGGTACTGACCACGGTTGGAGAAAGGATAGTGGACTAGAACTAATGGATCGGTTTTAGATCAGGGCTCTAGTGTGCAGATGAATTTCAGATAACAAAGCTGGATTCAAGGAAAACTGATTTCTGATGTGGATAAGCAGTTAGAAATTCAGTCCGAAATGTTGCACCTCAAGGTGTATAACTTGAAACAATGCGTATGTTAGAATTCCTCACTGAACTTTGGCTTTAATACGAATCTATGCTACGTTTTATTTATACTACTGCAGCTCTTAAAGGGGCAACTGAGACCAGGACCCTGCTGGGCTCAGTGTTGTATATAAACACAGGTTGTGGCTACGCCAAGGTTTTAACCACAACCTTGGAACAAAGGTTTGTGGAGGGTCCACATTAGCATGTACAATCACATTAGCTAACTTGAATTAAAGGCAAGTCAATTAATTTGAGTTAAAAAATTCGAGTGTGACAAAGCCACAGTGAGACAATCCCTGCACTAGAGCCTACAGGGGAAAAGGAAGGAAGCAGAGGTGAAGTGAGTTGCTCAGGGTCACACAGCCAGTTAGTGGCACTGCTGGGAATAGCACCTACAGCTCCTGAGTCCTGCTCTAGTGCCCTATCCATTGCACCCCATTGCCTCTTGTCATAAACAGATAGTTAAGGGTTAAAGTCTCTTTTACCTGTAAAGGGTTAACAAGCTCAGTAACCTGAGGAACACCTGACCAGAGGACCAATCAAAGGACAAGATAATTTCAAATCTCTGTGGAGGGAAGCTTTTGTGTGTGTTTTTTTGTTTGTCTCTAAGTTCTCTTGGAAGTTAAGGGAGTCCAGACATCTTAATCAAGTCCTCCCAGGTTTCTGCAGTACTTTTCATCTATTCAGTCTAGTGAGTATTAGAAAGGCGTACTAGTATTATAAGTTTATTTCTACATTTGCAATTGTGTGTTTTGCTGAAGGAATCTCTTTATTTCTATTGCTGTTACTTTGCTTTTACTGAGAAAGAAAGGGGGAGGGGGAATTCTCTCCAGGTTTATAGGTTAGACTCTGTGTATTGTTCCATCCTGGTATTACAGAGATAGTGTACTTTCTTTTTGTTCTTTTAATAAATTCTTTTCTTTTCTTTGGACTTGGTTAATTCCTTCTCTTGTGGAAATTCAGAGGAAGGGGAGGGGGGAAGAGTGAGTTCCTCCTGGGTTTGATTCACGGAGTTGAATCGGTGTGTATCTCTCCGGAGTAGGCTAGGAGAGAGAGGAGGGGGGAAGTGGGCTGCTTCCCTTTGTGTTGAGATTCAGGGAGATTGAATCTGTGTTCCCCAGGGAGAGTTTTGGGGGAACAGGCAGTGTGTTATCCAATTTAAACGTAACTGGTGGCAGCAGGACCAGATCTAGACTAGGATTAGTTTAGAGGAGCTCATGCAGGTCCCCATCTTGGAACCCAAAAGCTCCAAGTGGGGGAGAAAACCTATGACACCTCTCATCTGCGTCATGCAGCTTTTGACTGTGCCACCTTGGGCTATGATTTCATCGGCTCTCACATGCTACGCAGCATTTGTCATGAAGCAGGGATGTAGCAAGAACAGGGTACGTGCTGCCTATTTTATGTCTAGCTAAAACCTCCCTGCCAAGGTTCTGGTCAAATGGAATTTCTATTTAGATACCAACTGAGTTATAAAACACTGACAGTGGGATCGATCAGAGTGATACTGACATCGCCTTGACGACAGCATGATGCTGTGATGCTACTTTCTCTGAACTCCACACGGCCTCTGCCTTCACTGTCCCTTCTACAGCGAGCTGTCAGTGCAACAACCAAGGCACTTTGGGTTATGTGTCTGTGTTTTCGTCAACTTTAAGGGGTCTACCTGAGTCCATGAGGGCACTTCTCACCACATATCACAGGATGCCATGTGAAACGAAGTGGCAGGTAACCCACAGTGACAGGGTCAAACAACCAGGAAAGGGTTATGGACCACCAGCGGGTCACATGACCCAGTCGAGTATCAGAGGGGTAGCCGTGTTAGTCTGGATCTGTAAAAGCAACAAAGAATCCTGTGGCACCTTATAGACTAACAGACGTTTTGCAGCATGAGCTTTCGTGGGTAAATACGTAATCTTGCATCTGAAGAAGTGGGTATTCACCCACGAAAGCTCATGCTGCAAAACGTCTGTTAGTCTATAAGGTGCCACAGGATTCTTTATGACCCAGTCGGAGATTTAAAGGGAGGATGTATTCTCTTTCTGGAGGCTACAGATCCCACAGGCTTTTCCCATGCCTCCAGAAAGAGGGCACATCCTTCCCTTAAATCCCCTGCTGGGTCATGTGACTAGCCCTTAGCCCTTTCCTGGCTGTTTTATCCTGTCACACCCACAACTGGCCAAAAGAGTTTGCATGAATTCACGAGACCCAGAAGAGCCCAGATTCATACAGCTCTAGCACAAACACAAACTCACCTTTACTGTACTGGTACCTATGTGATACTGTAACCCAGCTTTGAGAAATAAACCAGCCAGGCACTAACCAGGATATTGATCTGCCAGTGCATGTGAGGCTTTGGGGGTGAGGGGCAGATCCTTTCATCCTTCTCTCTTCTTACTTCTCCACCAGCTTAGCTCCTAGGCTCTGCAGCACAGAAGCAGATGCAGGTGTTCCTGAGCTCTGCAGGAGACAGCTTCCTCCATTGCTCCTGATCTCTGCAAGACACATTCCACCCCCCTCTGTGCCTGAACCCAGCCAGAGATTGACTCCCATTTCTCCCCATCCCTACCTTCTGCTAGGACGGGAGAAGCTCAGGACCCCACGACACTGAGCGCCTGTGATGCACCACTCACCATCCTTGGTTTTTAACTTGCGAAGTATGAGTAGGCCAGTGGAGTTCTTGAGGGTTACTGGAATAAACCTGTGGTTGCCTGTATCAAGTATCCGTGGTTTTAAGTATCAGTTTGGGGATGTTGTGCCATAGTGACATCACAGAGTCCTTCTGGGATTTACTTAATGTCTTGACATGCTGAATGGCACCTGACCACCGTCATAGAAAGGCACAGCTACACCATGACTGGGTGGTATCAACACAATCACAACATCAAGGAGTCTATCCTGAAAGCTCTCGGAACAAAGAGCTCCCAGTGATATCGAGCAGAGCACCTACTGGATCGGACTTCAGGCCAGACTGCTCATGCTCAGGCCAGTATTTCATACTGTTGCATTGCACGGTGACTTTCAAATGCTACTTTTTTTCCACCCTGACTGAATTGGCCTTGTCAACACTGGTTCTCCACTTGTAAGGTAACTCCCTTCTCTTCATGTGCCAGTATATTTATGCCTGTATCTGTAATTTTCACTCCATGCATCTGAAGAAGTGGGTTTTTTACCCACAAAAGCTTATGCCCAAATAAATCTGTTAGTCTTTAAGGTGCCACCGGACTTCTCGTTGTTTTTGTGGATACAGACTAACACGGCTACCCCCTGATACTTTATAAGACATTTGCTCTGTATTGTACAGCACCTTTCAAATTGTGAATGGGACCTTCAGAATCAGACCCCCTGAGAAATCAGTTCTATGGAATCATGACACCTGGGACTCAGTTTGTATGTGCGGTTAGGGGCTGCCCTTTTGATTGTTTCAGTTCGGGCACCGTAACTAACTGGCCACACCTCGGCCTCCTGGAATGTGCCAGTGGTGAGCTGCAGAAACATAAATCTAACAGGAGCCGGTGACGGCAGGCCAATGGACCGTCAAAAGGGCCTTAGATGTGTTCAGGATTCTCAGAAAACAAACAAAGGGATAGATTCCACCCTTAAATACACTCACCCAATTCCCATTGCCTTCAGTGGGGGGCTGCGCATGTCTCTGAGGGCAAAACCTGGCCATGAAATTAGTTCTTAAAGAGCCTTTTCCCTTATCTTTGCCATGAAACACCACTAGGCACAGCTGATCTCACATGGGTTCTGCCATGACAACGAAGCCAGTAGCTGTAAGTACAGCAGCTTCTGACTTCTCTGACACTAGCTTGGGCTTAGGTGGTGTCTGGGTGAGATACCCTCCAAGGCGGGACGGTTTTTATTCCAGAAGCGGCAATCTGTCTGTACTGAACAAACACCCCAGCCCAGTGTATGGGAGCTCAATACTGCATGAGGTGGGACCTTTCAGCTACGACATAAAACCAGGATCCCGGTCTTTTGTGGTCAGTAACGATCCTAGTACACTCCTTTGAGCTCCAGTGTCATGGCCAAATTCCAAGCTAGGGGCTTGATCCATGGCAAGATTCAAGGAGGGATGGGACACTTATATGGATAAGACAACAACCCAGAGTTATGCTGATAAATCGTTTGGAAGGGATATTAAACCCCATGCTTCAGAGCTTAAACCAATCTATTAGAGATCAAGATGAGACCCATGTAGAGGGGAGATTATCCCTCATCTGCCTATTGCGGTGTTCTTACGCCTTCCTCTGAAGCACCTGGTGCTGGCCACAGTCAGAGAGAGAATTCTGGACTAGATGATCCCGTCTGGCAGTTCCTCTATTGCTGTGTGCAGAGGAGGGTGTGATATGCATAAGAGTGCAGTGGGGAGAGGCAGCAAACACAGATGGTGATGAAAAGTGCAAGATACTGAGCACAGCTCACTTTGCCTGCTCTGCTCCTATGGGTGCACAGCCCAGAAAGCAGTGGGTTGGGGCAGGGAGACAGAGGGTGCTGGGCCCTAATCCAAAACATGTAAATGAATTGCTCAGCAGCCATTGGTTAGAGTGCTGAGTTGCTTCTCTACCCATCTACCTGGATGGAGAAGCAATGCACCAAAGTGAGTGGCTCATACACACCTGTCCGGTTTTTCCTAGCACCTTTGCCTCTGCTTCCACTCAGGATCAGGACCCAAGTGATTACATGGTGTCAACCTCCCTTCCTCATGCACTTGTCAATAGACATTGTATCTTTCTTTACTTCCTGTTCTACACCACTGTATAGGGTTGCTGTGCACTTGAGTAATTGCCATGTTCTACCCCATCCTGACCACCAGTGCAGCACATTTTCAAGCCCTCTGAGATATCGGAGTAGAAAGGTACTACAGAAGTACAAAGCACTATTCATTGTCCAGAGCAAAAGTGCAGCAGAATTAGATCCTGCACAGTAATTAGCTAAACATTTCTCTTTCTTTGTCACATGGCTTTAACAAATGTCCTTGCTTGGTGCCCAAACTTAACATCCCACTCTGAAAAAATAGAGCTATGGCCTTTATAGTGGACTCCAGGCCTGCAGCTTCTATTTACAGGTGATCACTGAACCAACACCATGTAACAATACAAAATGTTACATACACCTAATGGAAACCCCAGATTATCTCAGCACATTTAAGATCTCTGCTTCCTTTGTAGAATATCAGGGTTGGAAGGGACCTCAGGAGGTCGCAGGACCAATCCCCAGACAGATTTTTGCCCCAGATCCCTACATGGCCCCCTCAAGGATTGAACTCTCAACCCTGAATTTAGCAGGCCAATGCTCAAACCACTGAGTTATCCCTCCCCTTGTTTCAATAATTCATTGACAATAATTTTAACAGCACATGGAAGACGAGCACCGTGTTCTGAACATCAGTCCTGCAAAGCTGTACTCATTCCAGGAGTCCTTATTCACCCAAGCACTGCCCTGGAGAAAGAACTACTCAGGTAGTTTGTGTAACACCAGCAGATGCTGGTTAGCAGTGGCTGGGATCAAACTTGGGACCTCTACAGCTTAATGTATGAGCCTCTACTGCCTGATCTAAAAAACACATGGCTGTAGCAGGCTCATCAAACGCTAGCTGCCACTAGAGGGGGACAGAGGGCCACACCAAGCAGGCATGGGTTTCATAGGCATGATCCGGTCCATAATTATCTCATCAGCATCTCATTTTAGGAGAGGATTAGTGGAAAATAAACTCTTTTGAGATGAATGTGAGCCCAATTAGTTACCCCTACTGCAGAGCCATTGTTACTTGTAGGGTGGTGGTGCTTGCAACAGGCAGAGTGCTTTCCAAAGGCTATAGACAGTCCCCGCATGGAAGAGCATGCGGCCTAAAATGAGACGTGGCAGACAAAGAGCGGGAGAAAGGGCTGCTATATGCATGCAGCTGGCCGGGGGAAGGCTGGCACAAGCCTGGTTAGTTCCCAGGTGTTAGGTGGGTGGGTGCAGGCAGGAAATGGAGTGACAGGGAAAGGTGAGGAAGAAATGAGGTTGATTGGGTCAAGCAAAGGGGTCAGGGAGGTGGAAAGATGGGGGCTATGAGAGTGCATGGTGGGACTGGAGCAGAGTTCCAAGGCCAGCAGAAATCTCATTATGTCGTTGGCAGGCCAAAGCTCTGGAGGCAGCTTCTGCGATTGTGAGGAGGCTGCCTTGGAAACTTCCCCCCACATTGTGTTCGTTGGTCCTGGCCATGTGGGTGGAGAGGACCCTGTGACCTAGCGTCCTGCAGCCCTGTGGTCTGGTCCATGGGGGAGCAGGGAGAAGGACAACATCGGATAATTTAGTCCTTATTGACTGTATATAAAAAAGCAGGTGTGGGAGGCGGGGAGCTGCGAGGCATGCAGGGTGGCGGACAGCAATTGAGAGGGCTGGAATAAACTTGCCCAGTAACACAAAGACAATAGGCCTCTATGACACTGCAGTCATTTCAACGTACCTTCCAGGTGAAGCCACATTAACCTTCCTTTAACTGAGGTGATAGAAGCAACGCATATTTCAGCAGGGTTCCTGGGGTTCACAGCCTCCAGCTTCATGTTCTTAGTAAAGCCCCGGCTGAAGGACGTCTGAAAGAGGTCAAGCGTCAACACTGAAACACTGCACCACAGCACAGAATGGCTTTAAATAGACTCTCCCTTGGTTTCCATGGAGAACACAGGAGATGTCTAGGACCACCTAGGCCAAGAACGCACCAAGATTCGAAAAGGGATTTAGATGGGTATGAGGAATAGCCAGCGTTATCATAAAGACAACTTCTGGAAGAGATACTCAACCTTGTGCTTCCGGGCTTAAGCCAAATTTTGACTATCAGAGACCAGAATGAGATGTAGGTGGGGGAGGCAGATTATCTCATGTCTGCCTATTGCGGGTCTCTGCACCTTCTTCTGAAGCATCTAGTGCTGGCCACTGTCAGAGACAGGATACTGGACTAGAGGGACTATGGGTCTGATCCAGTCTGGTAACTCCTGTGTTCCCAGAAACAAATTTCCAGAGCAAACCCTCCATCTGCATGTACAAATTAGATAACTGTGAACCCATTTACTCACAGAGTTCCCCAGTTTGACTGTGAGCTTGTCTGCAAGAACAATTAGTTCACGGCAAACTGGGGGTGTGAATCTACTGTTTGTTTGTTTGTTTTTAAACAGATTTAAAAATGTATTAAAGCTAAAGTTTAAAATCAGCTTTCACAAGTTTAAGAAGGAAGGTACTTTACATCTGAGGTCAGGCTTGAGTTATGGGACATTACAAGTATCGGTTACAAGGTTCACAAGAAACATACTTATTATGTAACCAGCATAGAGCCAGATTGGGGTGTGGGAGTTTTAAAGCGCCAGTGAATAAGTGATCTCGGGTATGCCACCCACAGAATGTAGTTAGAGTCCAAGTCAGTATTGGGTACACTTTGATCTAGTCCTCTTTGAAATAGGACTAGATCAAAGCCCATTAACAGTCTGTTAATGTGCGTCAGCTGGGTCCATGTGGGCAGTTAGTCCACAGAGGGCTACTGTAGGTAGATTCACACCTCACTTGCCACAAACTAAAACATTCATGTAGATAAGCCCTTAGTTCAGTACAGAGCGCCACATCCTTAGCTGGTGGAAATGGACATAGCTCCATTCACTTGAACATAGGTTGACTTCATGTCAAACTGTTGAGTTCTGCTGATGTACATCAGATAAGGATCTGGCCATGAGTTGTAATGGCTCATCTATACCACACAGCTCTGAGAATATGGCCCTTGCCAATTTTTCAGCCTTTTGAGAATAAGCATGTATCTGCCAATGCTAATTACCACCAAGATCTATCCTAGTGTATTTCTAAGATTTGGTTTATCCGGAATGATATAATAAATTTGAAGATTTTATTTTATGTGTACTTTATTATAGGTGGGGCTGGCAGCACTGCTGATTATTAAGGTTGCCCAACACTTCCATTAGAAGACCCAGTTGTTCAGTTGTTTGCCAGACTTTAATCGCTTGTGCTGAAATTTTCCATGTTGGGTGTTTGCATCATGCTGAATATTTTGGAAAATTTCAGCCAAAATGATTCGGTTGTTTCCGAGAACAAGACTAGGGAAATGTCCATGTTAAAAATTTCTGCTGGTTTTATCATGGACAAGCTCTAGCTTCTCCAGGCTTTGGCACAGGAAGTTGAAATTTAGCAGGTGGCAGCCTTTGTGGCAGGGATGTGCCTTTTGCCATCCCTGTAAAAATCTGCCCAAATTCAGTCAACTAATAAGCCTTTGAAAAGCCACAATGAGCACATGCTCAGTAGAGACTTGTTAGAGATTGGCAGATGAATTCCCCAAAGATCCCACCTGCACCGAGCATGCTCCAGCTGGAGTTGGAGAGGGCCTAGTAGGACACTCCCTGCAATTGCAGTTCCCAGCTGCTCCAGGCCCGGCCAGGTCTGTGTCTCCGCCTGGGAACCGAAACGGAAGCAGGGAAAACGTCTCTCCTGTGCTGTCCGTGACATTCCACCTCCCCACACCCTGCCCCACTTGCCCCGGGCACCAGGAAAGAGGAAGCCACTTCAACTGAATGCAAAGAGGACAAGAGCCAGACTTGGGATGGGGCTGGAGGAGATTGGGACTGAAAGCTGGAGTGGGAGAAGAGGGAAATGGGCTGGGAGCTGAGGAGGAGGAGACTGGGACTGGCTGGGCAAGGAGATTGGGAGCCAGGAAGGAAACTGGAGGGACTGGAAGCCAATGAGTGGGTGAGATACTGAGATCTGACAAAAGACTGGGGAAGGGATTGGCTAGGCAAGGAGACTGGGATTGGGAACCGGTAGGGAGGGGGAAAGCAGGAGAGAGACCTGGTGAGGAGGGACTGGAACTGGCTGGGTAAACAGACGGGGGCAAGGGGCTGGGGCGCTGAGACTGGGCTAGAAGCCCAGAGAGGGAGAGTGGCACTGGGAGTCAGTGAGGATGGGGAACGTGGGTGACTGGGGGCGGGGGGGAAGATGAGGGAGGGGAATAGAATGAGGAAAGAACTGGGACTGGCTGGGCAAGGAGACTGGGAGTAGGAGTGATGTTGGGGAGACTTGGACAGGGAACCCAGAACCGTGTGCTCATGACTGGCTGGGCAAGGAGACTGGGACGGGGATGAGAGGCCTGTGGAGCAGAGACTGAGATTGGTTAGGTGAGGAGAATGGGACTGAGCCAAGGAGCCAAGGATGGGGAAGAGACAGGGCAGGGAATGCTTGAGAGACAGAGGGCAGATGGGATCTAGCTTGGAGGGAAATAGGTAGAAGAGTCTGTGCCCACTAGGGAACTCTCACCTCCACAGGATGACAACCTACTACTGCTATCAGTTTCTCTGTTAGCTCAAGTGGCAGAGGTCTGTGGCACGGATCTAAAGCTTCCAATCCTGCTGATGACCCATGTGGGCGTCAATATGATGCCACATGATAGAATTCCTGGGGGGGGTCACTTTGCTTTTTTAAAAAGCTAGGAAATTACACACAAAAAACTATGTTAAAAGAACATTATCATGGGTGCAAAATCAAGCCATCAAAATTTAGGAAATGACAGAATCAAGGCTGCCTGTGCAACCTAAATTTGGCCCCTTCGTGCGTTTGCATTATGATACAATCTTTAATTACACAACCACACACTAGTTTTTCTGACTCAATCAGTGCACAGGATGGACCTACTCTGGGATGAATCAGGTTTGTGTAGTGCAGGCGTGTTGCCTGTGGGACTCCTGCTTCATCTGTTGCCGAAGTTAAAAGGCGCAGTGAATAAGCAGGGGATTGCAGGAAGAGAAAAGATGGTCTCATGATTAAGGCCACTGACTGCTTCCCTGGAGAATTGGATTCTATTCCTGTCTCTGCCACAGACTTCCTATGTGATACTAAGCAGACTCTGAGGTCTGATTTGCAGAAGTGCGGAGCACTCACAGCTGCAGCTGAAGTCAACAGGAGCAAACATATAAAATGCTAGTGTAACCCACACAGCTCCTGGGTGTGGTGCTCTGTCCTCTCTAGTGGCACTTAGACCACTTAGAAATTAATTAGTCTACTACAGCCTTTGCTAAAAGACATATGGCTCCAGAGGTCCCAGGTTTGATCCCGATGACCAGGTCTGTCAGTGTTACAAGTGTGGGTTTGTCTGGAATATCAATTGGGAAGTCTCCAAAACTTGGGATGCGCTTCCTCAGCTTGGGGAAGTATGTAATGCACTCACCTCCTGGGTGTGGTGCTCTGTCCCCTCTAGTGACACTGAGACCACGTAGAGCAGGGGTTCTCAAACTGGGGTCAGGACCCCTCAGGGGGTCACGAGGTTATTACATAAGGGGTTGCGAACTGTCAGCCTCCATCCCAAACCCTGCTTTGCCTCCAGCATTTATCATAGATGCCTCAAATTAGGTACCCAAAATTAGTGGAATTTTGACCATTGTCTCTTGGTGTCTGTGTTTCCCCATCTGTAAGACAGGGATAAAACCCACTCATTTCACAGGGTTATGATGAAAATAAATCCATGAATGAAGCATTCAGATACTATAGCGCTGTGCACCATAGAAAGACCACGAGGCAATTAATCATTCTGTCTTCAGACTGGGCATGAACTGCGTGCAGTAAATAAGGGATGGGGGCCACACATTGAACAACAAGTAAAACAGCTGCTCATTCAGTGAGCACCATCCATCCTCCGCACCAAACCAGGCAGCGGTCCCAGGGAAAAAATAGGATGTGATCATGTTATTAAAGAATGTATCATAATCCATTCGCCCCAGGGGGGTGAATTAAGGTTGCACGGGCAACCTTCATTCTGGCATTTCCTAATTTTTGGGTGCTTAACATTGAAACCTGACTTTTTTTTAAACACAGCGTGTTGTGTGTAATTTTGATTTCAACCGATAAAAGACACCGAATCAGAGAGTTCACACGCCCTTTGGGCCAGATCCTCAGCGGGTGCAAATGAGTTCAGCTCTCTTCACGTCAATGGCCGTAGCTGCGTTCGCTTCAGCGGAGATTTACACCAGCTGAGGATCTGGTTGGTCGGGATTTGGTGAGGCACTCATAGACCACAGCGACAGGGATCCATATAAGACCTTAGCTAGACAGACAGGCATGTGGGCAGAAAGTTAAAATCACAATTGGCAACAATGCACACAACAGCAGCAGACCATTCACAACCCCAGCACCAAAACAGCCACTCACCTCACAGGACAAAGAAGGATTCCCACTTTCGGTTCCCATCGAAGCCCCAGGACCCTATAAAACCTCCTCAGATTCCCAAACCCACACGCGTCAGCCTTTCCCAAATGCCCATCGCAAGAGTCTTCTGCTCACTCATGTACATTCCCCCCTGCCCTGTCCCCAGTGTTCGCTTTCCCTGCACCCTTTTCCCATTTAGCTGACCCCCCTCTTAACTAACCCCCACTCCCTCCAAGCATTTGATGGAATTAACCTATCATTTGCCTCCATCACACTGTTCACTCTACCTATGTTTTATACTCCTTTCCTTTATGATGTGTCTGGCTTGTCTACGTAGGGACTGCCTGCTACTCCGTGTTTGTACAGCCCCGAGTACAATGGGGCCTCGATCTTGGTTGGTCCCTATACATCACCGTAATAAACATGATTATTAATAATTGTCATTAACCCAAGATAATCTTGGGTTCCATCTGGCATCCCCTACACACGAGCCATGGGACAATGGCTTTCATCTTGACGAGGAAAAACGGACACCTTTCGGTCAGGCGTAGCTAGCATGTACTGGTTAAGTCCAACCTAAACTCCATCTCTTTTCCTCATCAAGACAGAGCCAATGAGCGTCGTCATTAACTTCCCTGGGGCTCCTCATGTGACTAAAGGCTGCAGGATGAGGCCTTTATTTCATTAAGATTTCTTGCAAAAATGAAAAAATGAATTGCACACAGGAGCTTTTTCCATGTTCTCCTTATCGCTTGGACTAGTCAAAGCCACGCCCAACACTCAGACAGGCTTCCCGCTTCTAATAGCAGCTAATGGGCCATGTTTACACAACATCTGAGTGAGTTTGTTGAAATGTTTTTTATGTCAGCTAACAAGGAAACACCATCTATCATCAGCCTGGCTCCTTTTGTTGTGATGCAGTGCCGGAGGCTATTTTATAAAGAATCAATGGCAAAACAGTTAGCTGGGAGTTTATTTTCCTAAGTATTTGGCCACGTCAATCCATTTCATAACTACCTCTGCTTGCTAAATAGCCCCAAGGGAAATGGTTACAATGTATCCACTTCACTGCCACCTCTCCTTGTGCTAGGTGGAAGATGTGTGATTAAAAAAAACAAGTTTGTAATAAACATTCCATCAAAGAGCCGTTCTTCGCGTGCTAACAAATGGACCAGCCTGGTAGGGATGTCAGGCAGATGACAATGGAGAGACAGCAGTTCTCTGTAGAGAACTGTTTTATCAGGAGTCAAATAATAACAGACACGCGTTCGTACAATGAATGTTTAAAAAAAAAAAGTTATTAGAACTGATTTAATCTTTGGAGGACAATCTCCGGGTGGCTGGCATTGTGAGCACAGCTCCAGTGCCTAATGAAAAGAAAAAAAAGGAAGGCAGATAAAAAGAAGGGAAGAAAGAAACAAACGGAAAGGAAATGTGACAATCATCACCAGGATCATTTATTTGCATGTTATCATATCCCTGTCTCCCACTCTCCATCGGTTCCTGTGTTTTAGATTATAACTTCTGTCAGGCAGGGCTTTCCTTTCATACAGGATAGTACAATGCAGGACAATGTGGGGACTCCCAATCCTTAGGGAAGACCTGATCCAAAGCCCTCTGATGTCAATGGGTGTCTTTCCAGTGCCTTTCATGGGGTTTGGATCTGGCTTTGGGGCCTCTGAGCTCTACCATAATAAGAAAGAAAGAAGGATCACCTATAAGAATTCTAATATGAACATCAGAGGACCTTTAAATACAGTCACGCTGCAGGCATATAAGAAAAGCCACACTGTACAAAGGGTGATGTAAGGTTCCCAACTCTGATCATTCCACTGGCAGCACAATGCCGCTGTGCAATGCCAGTTTAACAAGATGGAAGATGCACTGCAAACTCGGTAAAAGTGCGCAATGTACATGAAACAGTAGCAGCATCATGCTGCTCCTATGCTCGCTCCTGCTAGCCGGCAGTGCCCATCTCCAGTACACATCATGCCAGTAGCAGGGACAAAGCAGGACAGAGAACAGAAGAGAGTAGGTTTGGCCAAAGGGACACTGACCGCAATGTCTGTTCCTCACTACAACACTTGGGCTGTGACCCAGTTCTGTGCATCACAACAGTTCCGTGGTGGGTGGGACTGCAGAGAGGCTGCCCAGGGGAATCCAGGCCCACCATGCACTTCGCTCTACAGTGGTTCTCTCCCAGAATAGCATAGCAGGGGAATGACAGGTGGGGGAATAGCTTGTGCGTCTTCTGGCCAATGAACGACTGCTCGTAAGTGACCACGAGGAATCAGCTGCCCACCTGGTTCAAACAATGTATTATTCTGTACAGTTTCAAAAGAATTTTGGGCCCGAATTGCTGATGGGCTCCATGCTCCGATGAAGAAGGCAATCATTTTCTCATACAGACACCAGGCACGAAGAGCGCTCAACATTGAAAAGACAGAAGGTTAATGCTTTGCTTAATGAGTGGTGGACTCCTATACGTTAAGATTCATAGACGCACAGCTCCATTCCTAAGAACAGCCCAGCTAGTCATAGTTTCCAAAGCTTTTATGAGCCTGCAGTGTCATGATGCATAGCACACTCACACACGACTCCTGCTGTATTAGGGAAACTCAAACACTCCCAAATGGTGGAGCTTCCACCTTGCTCAATCAATGTCCTACTTACTTATACCTCAATGACTTCACTTAGCCTTTAAGTGCCCTGTGTTCAAAACAAAACCCAGAATCAAGAGAAACACGCCAATGAGCAAAACAGCCCCACGAAGTCAATAGGAGTCTTTCCATAGACTTCAATGGGCTCGTACGGTATTATTAATTATTTTAATCATGGTAGCACCTACAGTTCTCAACAAAGATCAGGGCCCATCGTGCTGGGTGCTGTACAAACACAGTAAGAAACCTGGAGAGCATGGAATCTAAATAAGCAAGACAGCTAAAGAAAGTATTATTGCTCCCATTTTACAGATGGGGAAACTGAGGCATAGAACGATTAAGTGAGTTATTTAGGCTCACACAGGATGCCTACAGCAGAGCTCCCGTCTCCCAGTGGTTTAACTACAAGAACATGCTTTTTCACAGAAGGCTTTGGATCAGGCCCTTAGTTCAGAGCAGTAAGTGGATTTGTTCAAGCTTCAATCAACACCATCACAAAGGGGAGAATAAGTCTTACGTTTCTAAAGCAAAAGTGAGGCGCTGCCTCTGCTCCACATTGCTTCTGATAATCTGCCCAGTCAAAGTCCTGGCCAGAGTAACCTGTAGGAGAAGAAAACAGGGAAACACGGTAAGTCATTATTTACGGAAGAGAGAAAGAAATCAAATCAATAATTTGCACTTCCATACTGCCTCCTGCCATCGAAGGATCTCAAGGCACTTTACAAACACCAATGAGTTAAGCGCCATATGCCGTTGGGAGGCAGGTAATTATTATCATCCCGATTTAAAGATGGGGAAACAGAGGCCCACCCAGTTTAAGATTACACAGTGAGGGAATGGCAGTGCTAGGAACAGAGACCAAACCTCCCAGCTCTGAGTCAGAGGGTACGTATTCACTACCCGCCGTATCGGCGGGTAGCAATCGATTTCTCGGGGATCGATATATCGCGTCTCATCTAGACGATATATCGATCCCCAAACGCGCTCCTGTCGACTCCGTAACTCCACCAACCCGAACGGCGGTAGCGGAGTTGACATGGGGAGCCGCGGACATCGATCCCGCGCCGTGAGGACGGTAGGTAAATCGATCTAAGATACTTCGACTTCAGCTACGTTATTCACGTAGCTGAAGTTGCGTATCTTAGATCGATTTTCCCCCGTAGTGTAGACCTGCCCACACACTTAACCCACAAGATCATCCTTCCTGCTTCCCTGTAAATACTTAGGGACTGAAATATTGTATGTGTGGCATGGGTCCAGCACTCAAAGGAGAATAAATGTTGTCATGCTGCTCTGTTTAATGCTAATTTTATTTGCTATAGTCTATGTGTCGTCCAAAATTACTTCTTATTATCCTTTGTAGTGGGAGAACTTAGAGGCCCTCATCAGGGATTGCGGCCCCACTTTGCTAAGTGCAGTGCACTCACATAGAACAAAAAGATGGCGCTTCTCTCAAGGAACTTACAATGCGTTTAGTTACAACTCTATACACACCCGGTGTTGCTGGAACACAGCTGCCTCTGGGGTGGAAGGCAGCTGCTCAGTGGCACATGGCAGTCTACTGAGGGAGAGGAAATCCTTGCCACGTACATCAGGGCAAACCCTCTGAGCTTAATGAAAAGCACCTTGGGATCTTTAATTCTACTCCATTCCAGTTCTAGATATCTTAGGTATTTATAAGGCCTCCATCGCCATAAAATCTCAGCACCTCACACTCGTTAATGTATTGATCCTCACAACACCCCTGTAAAGTGTTAGTCCTGTTGTACAGAAGGGAAACGGAGGCACACATGATTGATGTGACTTGCCCAAGGGCACTCAGGAAGTATAGGTGGAGCAGAGAAATGAACCCAGGGCTCTCAAGTCCTAGGTAGCACCCCAACTTCTGGACCCCTCCTTCCTTTCTAAAGGGCCTATTCAGAATGGAGGTCACCTTCATTTATAGGGCCTTGTCTGAAATTGCTCCAGCCCTGAGACTGTATGGAACTCCATGTATCTATCATGCATAGATGTCTCGTACAACTTGGCTCTTTAGACTGTAAGCTCCTTAAGCCAGGGCCTGGTTCTGTGTTTCTACAGTGACTAAGAAAATAGGATTCTTATCTTCACTGGGGGCCTCCAGGTGTTACTGTGATAATAATTGTAGAATCATGATCACTGGAAAGTTTCAAGGATGGTTTAAAGCCCAATTTCTCCACCAGGTCTTTTTGTGGACACAATTTGTGTCCAATCTTACAAGGTTCCGAACACCCTCTAACTTCCATTGTCACACATGGGAAATGAGGGCACTCAAGAACGTACAGGACCGAAACCTTTATTCCAGTGAAAGTTATTTCTGGGGTTTTTTTTCCTTCTGCACATGAATTGCAGGTGCAAAAATTGTGGGTGCGAATTACATCTATAAAAAAGGAAGGGCAAGGTTTTAGACACGTATCCCTAAGAATCCTCTCGAGAGGCTAGAATTTAGATTAGATGAGATGATCTAGAAGAGGTCCCTTCTAATGATGGTGTACACAACAAATAAAATAGTACAGCACCGAGCACAGATGGTCACAACAGGGTTAGCCTCTATGCACTATAAAAATCAGGATAATGGACACAAGTCAGATATTAGGAATGGCAATATACAAAAACCTGTAGGAGAACACTTCAATCTCCCTGACACACAATAGCAGATTTTAAGGTAGCCATCCTGCAGCAAAAAAACTTCAGGACCAGGCTTCAAAGAGAAACTGCTGAGCTTCAGTTCATTTGCAAATTTGACACCATCAGCTCAGGATTAAACAAAGACTGTGAATGGCTAGCCAACTACAAAAGCAGTTTCTCCTCCCTTGGTGTTCACGCCTCAACTGCTAGAAGAGGGCCTCATCCTCCCTGACTGAACTAACCTCGTTATCTCTAGACTGATTCTTGCCTGCATATTTCCTGCCTCTGGAAATTTCCACCACATGCATCTGACGAAGTGGGTATTCACCCACGCAAGTTCATGTTCCAATACATCTGTTAGTCTATAAGGTGCCACAGGACCCTTTGTCGCTTTTTACAGATCCAGACTAACCTGGATACCCCTCTGATACAAAAATCAAACTTTAAAGTCCTATTAATAATTATATAATACCAATATCCGCCCGAGAAGCAAGAAAGGGAAATTCACGAGGAAACAATCAGAGTTTAGTCAAAAAATGGATATTGTTTTTCATGGAAAATTTTAATTTTCTCTGAAATTCTATGCAAAACAGTTTTGTTTTTTTGACACAACACCGTGCTCAGATTTTAGAAGTGGACACATTTTTTGGTTCCCCCTCCTTCCAATCCCTTTTTTCCTAGTTTTTCATGCTTTCTTGGTTTTTCATGGAAAATGAGGAAAAACTACGACACAGAACATTTTCTGCAAAAATGTCATTGAGGATGAAAGGTTGTTTTTCATCAAAACACATTTTCAACCAGCTCCAAGAAAAAAAAAATCTTTATAGCCAAGTTAGTCTTCTGCGTGACACAATGGAATGGAATACAAAACAAAGGGCATACGTAACTTCATGTGTTTGTCTTAACGAGAACATCCTACAGACCTAACACTCTCTAGCATCGCCACTAAGACTCTACTAAATGTGCTACATCTGTTGAACTTTAGCCCTGAAGCAACAATTCTACCGTGGCTGAGGAACAGTAATAAACAATATGTGAAGACAGTTCTTTTGGACGCCAGCTGCCAGACTACATTGCTGTCAGAAGAAATAAAAAGCTGGATACATTCTAAAGGTTCCCCCATCTCCAATTAAAACCCAGCAGACAGTTTTTGGATCTTTTATTGTGAGTGACACGAAAGCTTTGCGGTGAAGATGGGAAAGGCGTGTGGCAGTGGATTCACTGGTAGGCTATCCAATTGTCACGCCGCCATCATTTTGCGGCCTGATCTTGCGCCATTGAAATCAGTGGAAATTTTACTACAGTACTGACTTTAACAGCGGCAGGATCGAGCCCTTCGAGAAGAGCTACAAATGAGTATGCCGCAATTCACTAATATTAAGATTCAGTAGCAGAAGGGTGATTACTCCAAGAGTTGGCACTCACTAATTCTGCCTGCAAAACACGTTTGAACCCAGGACCTTCTGATCCACACTGCAGACCTCACCTGTGTGAGCATAATGAGTAGCTCCATTAGCAGGTTGCATTAGTAAACCGTTATCCTCTTGTGGCTCAATGTACATTGACTCGCTTTGCTAATGTGTTTGACATGCTGCCCCCAAAACAGGGGGGAAAAGAATGTGCTATTATCTGGTCTGTACAAGACCGGAAGAGCCTAGTGGCTTACTCAGAAGTGAATATAACGATCCAAACGTACTGAAAGTTTTAAAGGGAGTGTTCCCTTAGCAAACCTTACAAACAGCAGCTCTACAGAAATGTTTCCCCCTCTCCTAATAGCTCATAAAAAGAAACAATGGCTGTTACTCTAAAGGGAAGTGGTCTATAAATCCAGTTCTAATAAATATAAACCGTGCCGATTCCATGTTTATACAGAGGTAGGAACTGGGTATTCATGTTTGGCACGATATATAAAAATACTGCTCTATTTCTAGCAGCATATGTTTACAACTCCAGCACATGACTCATCTACTGTACATTTTCTCTGTCGACCTCTGCTTTACAAAAGATGCGGTGGTGTACATGTAAAAGCGGGATGGATATTAAAAGCACGGTGATGCCGAATAATCAGACAGGCCACACTATGCCTGATGGAACAAGCTATTACTGTCCTAGGCAATGAAAGTAAAGTAACATTATAATCATGGACCCTTATCTCCGTTTAAAGTTATCCAGAGGATAGAGCGTAAATATACAAGAACAAAGACTCCTTGTACAAAGAAGAAATTCTCAGCAGTGGCTTTGCTTTCTCATCTCCTCCTGCATAACAGTTTGTGGACTTTTCCTACAGATGGGCATTTTGCTAGCAAGTATCTTCAGTGTCTTTTCTACATGGGAAAGATCCTGGCCAGAAACTTCTCAGCACAGGATCATATGAAAGAAGTTCAGGCTCTCTGCTAAAATGGATACCAGCGATTTACATGGTGAGTAGGAATCTAGTGAGGAATGATATTATTTCCTCCTCTTTATTGATATGGTATATTTAAGGCTGCGAGTTTGTCAAGGAAGTCACGGATTCTGTGACTTTCCATGACCTCTGTGACTTCTGCAGCAGCTGGTGCGGCTGGCTCTGAGCTGCCAGAGCAGCCCAGGCAGCCCCCATGGACCAGTAGCACCGGCTGCTGCCATGGCAGTCTCAGGCCACCCCTCCCACCCACAGCAGCAGGAGGAGTTTGGGTGTGGGTGTGGGTCTCAGGCCTGGGGGCTGGGGTGCAGGAGGGGGTGAGTGCTCTGGGTGGCACTTACCTTGGGGGGGAAGGGCGGTCTCATTGGAAGGGGCAACATGTCCCTCCCTCAGCTCCTAGCTCCATGCGCTGCCTCCGCCCGCAGACACCGCTCCTGCAGCTCCCATTGGCCACGTTTCCTGGCGAATGGTTGCTGCAGTACTGGCAGCATGTGGAGCTAGGATCTTAGGGAGGTACATGTTGCCGCTTCCGAGAAGCCGGGTAGGGAGCCTGCCAGCCCCGCCAACTCCCTTCCCCCAGCACCAGCGGGGAGGGGTCCCGGGCTGCTCCCACCCAAGCACCCTCAGCCCCCCCCCCAGAACACTCCCCCAGCACTTGCGGTGGCCCCCTTAAACACCCATAGTGCACCCCCCTGTGAACCCATGGCACCCCCTGGGCCGCACCCCCGAGCACCTGTAGGCCCTCCACAAGCACCGTGGCACTCCCAAGATTTAGTCCTGGACAGGTCACGGGCTGTGAATTTTTGTTTACTGCCTGTGAACTGTCCATGACATTTACTAAAAATACCTGTGACTAAAACGTAGCCTTAAATATATTTCATCAGTTGCCTGTTCACATCATTGTTGTCTTTTGGAAACAACTAATTTCTGTAGCTCTCCACCCCTTTTATATTTGTCCTGTTTGTTGCTTTAACGTTCAAGGCTGATACTGCCCTGTTCAGAACGGGCTAGAGACATGGACTCAGTAAGTCCCCCCAGTACTCTTTGCCGGTTTGATTACATTTTTATTTCCCATACACTTTTTAAATCGGGCATTTAGAATTGCTCAGCCCTCTGATCACCTTTGAGTGACAGACATAGCGCTTGTCAGATGAAAAGGCTTTCGACACCCCGGGTGTTAAGATGTATTTTGGGCATAGAGCCATCAAACACACCAGAAGTAATATGTTAATTTACGCTGTATGGATATCTCTCATCTTCCTCATGTCATTTTTTACCCGTCCCTTTCAGGATCCTTGATTCAACGGCCCCACCTACCAGACGGGAGATTTTCAGTGTGCTAAGTTAGCACAGTTTCCATGCATGTCTGTTACTGGGGGACAAGAGGATTACTAATGATTCCTCAAGAACCTTCGGGAACCCAGATCCCTGGAGGTGATACTATACATCTATTTTCTCCTTAAACATTTCTGGCCCAGGTACAGAAACAAGTACAGTAGACACCAGAGGTGCAACTACGCTGCTGCCATGCCAAAAAAATTTGGCATCAAATGCAGAAGTCAAGACAACCTGAATCATAAAATTTTGTATCGAAAGGCCTTTGTATCACCTTGAACTGAAAGTGAGTGGTATAGAACTTATGAAGCAATGGCCACTCTAGAGAGAAACATATGGTCTATCGTCTTAATTAATTAACAGGCCTGTATGAGATGGATTCTGAAGAGGCAGGTTACCTGGTCAAGAATGTGGTGTCTAGGGGCAAATACTAAGATTTATGAGCAGTGAAGCTGATAATTGTGGTGCAGTGAAATCAGGGGACCTGGGTTCTAGCCCTGGTACTGCCAGTGACTAGCATAAGTCCTTGGGCAAGTTACTTTGCTCTTCTGTGCCTTGGTTTGCCTTATCTCATTAGACCATAGGCCCTTTGGGGGAAGGCCTGGCTATGGGTCTGTATAGTGCTTATGATGCTGGGTCCTGTAATACAAATGGTAAACTAGAGACAATGGCTTTGGCTCAGGCCCTATATGAAGGGGGATTAACTAGACCATTCTTTGAGGAAATAGTTTTCCTCACAAACATTTGTGAACACTTAAGCAAGTACCTTGATTTCAAGCAGTATTGAAATCAGTGTCAAGAGGCCACATTCGTTTCCCTCGAACTAGCAGAATAAAAGAGGATAAATTCTGTCTGCAGATGTGAGTATACAGCTGCCACTGACTTCGGCATGGGCTTCAGATTAAGCATATGCTGAAGGGTTTTTGTGGGATGCGTGTCCAATACCTTGTATGGGTGAACCCACTAGAAGCAGAGTTTTAACCCATTACCAGTATTAGCGTGACAATGGAATAACAGCTTACAGGCTAGCATGCAGCAGCATTTTACTGCCCATTTAAATAAACTCACACCCACCAAATAGTATGGGGGGAAAAATTACAATTTTGTTTCAAGTGGTTTTGCTGCCACCAGAATATCAATTTTAGAAAAAAAAAGGAAAAGAAAAAAAACCAGCATTATGGCTGATCTTGCACTGAAGTAGATGGACTTTGGAGTTTCAAAAATTACACCCTATTCAAGATTTTCTAAAACTGGAACAATTTATCCGAATTGAACCAAAATGAAAAAAACTCCAGGTGGAAGTTCTCAGATTTTGTTGCAAGTGTTTCTTTTGGCTTCCAGTCCTAATTCTACACCCAATGTATTGTGTGTTCTTGGGCAGATAACGTCTTTGTGCCTCAGTACCCCCAACAGAATGGCCCCTTTCATAGCCATGGGCCGCTCATTATCACTCTCCCTTAGCTACTTGCCATGTTATCTGAGCACCTCACGATGTTAAATGTATCTTCACGACACCTGCGCAAGGCAGGGCAGTGCTATTAGCCCCATTTTACAGACGGAGAATTAAGGCACAGAGATGCTAAATGACCCACCCAAGTCCAAACAGGAAGTAGGTGAGAGAAAGGCAAGATTTGAACCCCCATTTCCCAAGCTACTGCCCTAGCCACTGGACTATCCTTCCTCTCTGGATACAGTAATGAGGGGAGCACAATATGGCCTTCCATGTTCATACAGCGCCATGAAGGTGCTGAGTATTACAAAGATCCATATTACAAGAATTCAGTATATTCTGTGTTGTTGTAGCTGTGTCGGTCCCAGGTCGTTAGGCTTTTTAATCAACTTCAGTACAGCACCTAACGCACGTCAATAAATAAAACCATTTATAGGACCAGCTCAGCAGCTACTCCGATTTATTCCAGCTGTGGATTTGGCCCATATCATGTAATGTAATTTTTTCTAGACAATTAGCACGTCTATGTTCCAATGTAAATTGGAACAGGGTTTTTAAAGGCATCAAGAGAGCCGGTTTGTCTTTTGGTAGGGGAAAAACAACAACAAAATACCGACCATCAAAACGCATAATACAGACCCTTGGGAGGTGTGAGATTGACTCCGTTTTTAAGGCACCATTGCACTGGTAAGATCCCTAAGGAATCAGCATGGCAGAGCATTGAGATTTTGCTGGGTTCAGGTCTCAGGTCATCAATGGTCACTTGTAAATAATGATTGTTAAAAACCTGAAGGGAAGAAAACAGGCCAATGTTAATTTATTGTAATGCACAACACACTGGGGTAAAATAACGTATCTATGCCTGGTTGTCAGCATAATTCTCCATAGCTAGATGTGCAGGTATCAGCCAGGAGGGCTCATTTATCAGCACAGACAGTCGAAATAGGCTCCTGGAACTCCATAGTGAGGGATGGAACTAGGAGTTGCATTGATCATGTCTGCAGTGTGGGTGAAACTCATCTATAAGCAGAGAGCCAGCAAAGACTAGGCACCAGTTACCTCCCACTCAAAAGAGGGTGAAAGCAGGATTTAAAGCAGAGGTGGGCAAACTACAGCCCACAGGCCACTTCTGGCCCGCGGGACCCTCCTCCTGGCCCCTGAGCTCCTGGCCCAGGAGGCTAGCGCCCGGCCCCTCCCCTGCTGTTCCCCCTCCCCTGCAGCCTCAGCTCGCTGCACCGCCGGCACAATGCTCTGGGCGGCAGCGCAGCTACAGATCTGGCTGGACTCGGTGCTCTGTGCTGCGCGGTGGTGTGGCTGCCTGGCTTGGTGCTCTGGGCAGCGCGGCTGTAGCGCTGCCAGCCACCAGTGCTCCAGGCAGCGCCGTAAGGGGGCAGGGAGCAGGGGGGGTTGGATAGAGGGCAGGGGAGTTAGGGGTAGTGGTCAGGGGGTGGGGGTGTGGATTGGGGTGGGGGTGGTCAGAGGGTGGGGAGCTGGGGGGTTGAATGGGGCAAGGGTCCCTGGGGGGCAGTCAGGAAGGAGAGGAGAGGTGGATGGAGCAGCGGGGTCAGTCAGGGCAAGGGTTCCAGGGGTGGTCAAGGGACAGGGAGAAGGGGTGGTTGGATGGGGCAGGGATCCCAGGGGGGCAGTCAAGAATGAGAGGAGGGGTTGGATCAGGCAGCAGGGAGCAGTCAGGGGCAGCGGGTCTGGGGGCAGTGAGGGGACAGGGAGTGCGGGGGGGCCGTCAGGGGAGGGGGGGGGTTGGATGGGACAGGAGTCTCAGGGAGCCGTCAGGGGGTGAGAAGTAGGAGGTGGTCGGATAGGGGGTGGAGGCCGGGCACAGCCTCCCCTAACCAGCCCTCAGTACAATTTTGAAAACCCGATGTGGCCCTAAGGCTAAAAGTTTGCCCACCCCTGATTTAAAGGGCCACAGACCTCGTGCTGTCCTTTGGCACAGGGGCGAATTCCACCTGTTGTGTCACATCATAGTTACAAAGAGACACACTCAGATCCTGGGACCTCAGTGAGAGCCACATGTGGGCAGAACCTGGCCTGAAGTGTGTTATCTGAAGCATTGTGGCACTGACTTTTACCAGACCAGTTAAGAGGGATGATATACTTGCTAACGTTTCTGATGGTAAATACTGATTTGATGCCACATAAACATGCAAGGCACCATCTAAGATTCTGGGGCTGCTCACCAGTTGAATTTGCTAGAAACAAATCCTGGCTCGCAGGGCCGGCGCTACCACTAGGCGACCCTAGGTGGTCGCCTAGGGCGGCAGGATTTGCGGGGTGGCATTTTGCTGCCCTCGGCGGAAATTCGGCGGCGGGGGATCCTTCCGCTCTGGGTCTTCGGCGGAAATTCGGCGGCGGGTCCTTCACTCGCTCCGGGACCCGCCGCCGAAGTGCCCCAAGGACGCGGAGCGGAAGGACCCCCCCGCCGCCGAATGCTTAGAGGAGGAGCGCTGCCACCTAGGGTGGCAAAAACCCTGGCGCCGCTTCTGCTGGCTCATCCTGGGCTGGAGGTCGGAAGGGGCAAGGCGTCTCTTTCCCCTTCATGTGCGCCTGGGGGCTTGATCCTGCATCCACTGAAATCAATGGCACTGACTTCAAAAGTGCAGGATTGGGCCCTGCCGCACGTTGCCACGTGCTCTGCCTATGCAAAAGGAGTGAACTGGCTAAGGCAGCTGGAAGAGGGTGTGTCCAGAGTGGTTGTAGGCGGGGCTTTTATATTGGTAGGAGAGAGGGTAGAACGCTCATAAAGAAAGTGTAGTGAGTTCCCAAGCCAGCTCCTCTCAGCTGTTTACACCACCGCACACCACCTCTAGCACAGCTCATGTGCAGACAGGCAAGGTTTAGCTCTTTAATTACCAGGCGATGGTGGCCTTCTTGCCTGCTGTAAGGGCCATCAGCTAGATAGTGCAGACAGCTGCTCAGCGGGCACGCCAGCTGTTTCTGGCATTGCACAGGTGGTGCAATACTCTTAGCTACCAGTGTGGGCCTTGGAGAACCTCAATGGTGACACAACCTAACCAGAAAAGGCAACGCGGGTGTGAGGATCCATTTTAACACATCAGTCCCTGGTCAGTCAGTTGGCCTGAAAAGCACCTGCTCACTGCTGAGATACCAAGGGACTGCAGAACGAATGGGGCCATCTGTTGTTCTGGGACTCTATGCAAGCATGAGGATGTGCTCCCTTTTCCGGGGTCAGAGGCGAGTGGATATAGAAAGAGGTTTTAGCATGATTTAGGGGTGCAAGCCCCTACACCCCCCACTCTCTTTCCCTATGGAATATGTGTGTTACCACCAACGTTGTACCAGCTTTATTGGGCAGGAGGGAGAAAAAGCATACTTTCCTGCCCCCTCGTCCCACGTGGTTGCCCTGATATGCAGAATAGCTTCTGTATGGCCAGGGAAGGGGAAGGTGAGATGCTGCTGCATGGTGAGATGATGCAGCCCAGTCCCTTCTTCCTGGTAGTGGCGGGGAGATCTGCACACAAGGTCCCCACCATGTATAGGTCTAAGGAAGATATCACCCCGTGCCAACTAGCACAATAAAAATACACAGATGATCCATTAGGAGAGAGAACAAGGTGAAGTGCAAGGACTTTTTTTTAAATGCACATTTATTATTCTGACCTCCAGCTAATGAAATTCCACCGGACAGTCATTTAAACGTGATTATTAACCATGGGTGGTTATTAACCTATAGTTCAGGGCCAGCATGGTATTTTCAGTCCCACTTGCAAGAACTCACCTTAGTCACTGATGCAGGACAGATATTAAAGGGTTCCCTCATGTCCACCACCTCCAGCTTCATCCCCACTGTGAAGAAGTGGCTCCTCAAATCAGCATGATCCTGTGCATATATATGGGAAACAAGCAAATCTGCATATCAGTGATACCGGCCACAAACTCAGCATTTATGAGAACCAAGTGCCCCAGCATTTTATTTTACAAGAGGTACATTTGCCTGCATTAATGAATCTGCCTGTATTGCCTAATTAATATGTTGCTCTGTGGCTTTAATTGCTTTCTCTGGGTGGACAGTTTTCCTAACAAAAGAAAGAAACCAAGTATAAACTTTTAAGGCAGACCAGGATAGGCGAGAGAATGAAAGGATCCCATACTAATGCTTGGATCCCACAGAATGGATATTCAGGGCCTAATCTTTCATTCCTTAAACAGCCACAACTTCCACCGACTTCACCTGAAATTTCTCAGTGGATGTTGGCGGCTCATGACCGTGAGTAGCTAGATTCTCATTTTCACAAAGGTGCTTCTATGCTGGCCTGACAGCATAACGGGGTCTTAAATGGGACAGAAATGGATAACTTAGAATATCGCTTGTGTAGGGTCCCCTCATCTGGTATAAGGGATCTATGCCAGTCCTGTTCCTAGCCCCTCAGCATGGGGGGCACACTGGGAGTTGTAAAAGGGGAATGTCAGGGGTGTGGCCAGAGTGCACTGTCCTATAGCTATTCTCCAATTCCCAAGGCCCATGGGGCAGATGTGAAGGAGAGCAGCCCAAAGGCTGCTCTAAATTTACACAACGGGCTAGGCAGGCTCCTACGTGACAAGAGAACACAGGAAACACAGACACAGCCTTAAAGAGTCCTTAACCCATCCCCCACTTTGACCCTGACCAAGCATAGGTAACTCAAAATTAGGCCCAGGGACCAAAATCAGGCTCTCTAGCAGTTGAGACAAGGGACAGCACTAGACGACAGCCATTTATTTTAAAAGCCATGCAACGAGACCACACGTTACTGCCTTAGGGCTATGTTAGGCCTTATGAGGTGGGCACGAAGGGATCACACAGCAGTTGGGACACTCTGGCTGACTCAGCAAAACTGCCTGTGGTCATCAGTGCCCATCCAGATCTGCTGGATTGGACAGAAGAGGGCAGGGGCCATGTCCCTGCCCCTTTGGTGAGCCTAGCACTGGTGAAGGCATTCAGGGGATGCAGGCCCTGGAATTGTGGCTGACCCCTGTGCAGCATCACAAGAGATGGAGGGATGGGCAGATCCTTGGTCCCTCCCCCAGCTTGCAGACCTGCCCGGGAGTGGCAACAGCCACACAGGATTTCAACAAGGTTTCCCAAAAGTCACCACTCCAGCTGGCCCCCCTCAGCCGAGCACAATAGGCCATGGAGACAGAAGAGGTCCTCAGAACCCGAAAGGCGAGCAGCAAGGTGGCACGTTTACAGGGCAGCGCAGGGAAGCTGGCCAGAGCTAAACCTGGTCTGTGCATCAGTAAAGCGCCCTCCACAAACACTAAATCCACTAACGTAACAAAGGGCCAGAGTCTACCAGACTAACAGGAAGGATGGTGCCAGTGGTTATGGCATTAGGCTGGGATTCGGAAGATCCACATTCAATTCCTTGCTCTGCCAAAGGCTTGCTATGTGATCTTTGGCGGGGTCACCTAGTGTCTCTGTACCGCTGTCTCCCATATGTAAAATGGAGATATTCGTCCGTCCCTCCTTCATAGGGGTGGTGCGAGGTTTGTAAAGTCTGAAAAGTGATGCAATAACATTATCTTACTCAGGCTGAGCAGTACCTTTCACTGCAAGGAGATTTCAGTGGAAAAAAAGACTATGTGAATACGGGTGGACAAATCTGGACCTAGACACCCTGATTTGCTTTCCTGTGCATGCACGATTAAGGGAGAGGTTTGCCCAACTATGTAGGGAATTAATTTGGGTGTTCAAATGCCTTAATTGGCTTTTAAACTCTCAGACTCCAAACTGGGACGGTGCTAACCACGAATTTATCCTTTGCAAGGGGCAGGCAAGTCTTGTTCCCATTATTTAGACACCTATTTCCTCAACAAAGGACATCACAGGTAGAAGCCCTAGGACTGCATTGCATTAAGGATCATGTTTCAGTTTTATTAGCTCAAGAGTGATCTCCTTTCTGTGGTAAAAGAGTATTTCCGAACCATCAATCCATTAGCCAGTACATCTCCTGCGATAAGAGGTATTGTTTCACTTAAAAAAAAATGCTCTGGACTCCAAATTGCATGGAGAAAACCTACTTCTATCTAATAGTACTTGGCAATGCCATTCCCTTCTACATTCACCGCAACATGTTATATTCTTGTCCTAAAGTGGTTTTATATTGATTCAAAGTAGTATGTCATTTTTCCCCCCTAGAACTGTCTTTACTTATGGATTTAACAGTTTCTATTTTGAGGAACTTCTGTTTCTAGTGACATTGAAGGAAGGGTTTTACAAGCTTTAGTAGAGACGGAGGAATCATTGTTTTAATCTTGCTTTGCACGTCTATCGTACCTTTTATCGGAGGATCTCAAAGCACTCTAAAAACATTAATGGATTTAGTCTCCCTGCAGGGTAGATATTATTTTCTCCATTTTGCAGCTAGGGAAACTGCCGAAGGTTAAGTTAATTGCCTAAAGCTACACAGTAAATTAATGGCAGGGAAAGGAGTCCTAGCCTCTGCCTGTATATTTTAACTATTAACAATAAAGCCTAGCACTTATATAGCACTTTTCACCTGTAGATCTCAAAGTGCTTTACAAAGGAGGACGGTATCATTATCCCCATTTTACAGATGGGGAAACTTAGGCACAGAGAGGCAGTGACTTGAGACATTTACTCACGTTTGCTAGTTATCATCCCCTCTGGCAAGGGCCCAGTCCTGCTCAGTTCTAAAGGCATGATCTAGCGCACAAAGAGGGTGACATCCCATTTCTACTAGCCTTACCGTCAGCATACTTTACCCTGGGATCAGTCCCATTGCGTAAATGGGATTGCTCATGGAGTAAGGCAACTACTCAACAAGAGTAAGGGTAGCAGAATCTGGGCCTGTGTAAATAGTGCCTAGAGTGTATGATGAATGCTTAAGAAATGCATACCGTCATCACCACCAAAATCATCAGCTTTGCCACTGAATGTTTCAGTTAGAGATGGGGCATGGTTGCAAAATTCAGACCCGAGTCCAGATCTAAATTTCAAACCCCCCAGGTTTGGAAGCATTTGGACTGAGGATTTTGATTTGGCCTCTTACAGACACAGGGTCCAACCATGAAGTTCGTTTCTACGTTTTGAATGCCCGAACCATTTGCTTCAAAGTATATAGATAGGGATCATTTGCAAAATGTGCACTTGGGAACTAGATTTGGACTGCAACACCTTCCCCCAGATCTGGGATATGATCTATTCTCAAGCGTCAATACCTTTTAAAAACCCAGATCCAGCAAAGCACTTAAGCGTGTGCTTTACTTTAAATAAGTGAGTAGTCCCATTGACCTCAAAGGGGCTTGGCTCATATGCTTAAAGTTAAACCCATGTTTAAGTATTTTGCTGATTGGGGCTTAAATACCTAGATCATATTGTGAATCATTTTTATCTGCATCCATTTCTGGGGTTGAGTTTTCCATAGCTAGTTTTTGTTGTTACTTTCTTAAAGACAAAATTAATTCAACAGAAAGAACAACTCTGTAAAAGTCTAACAATACCATAGCATAGTTTTATTTCCAAAGCACATCCATGTCTGCCTTCGGATCTTATTTTGCAGCCCAGCACCTTAATGTCTGAGCACCTTGCATGTCAAATCAATACCAATAGTGAAGTCCCTAGTGGACTTCATGGAGTCTCTGGTATTTCTTTCTTTTTGGGGTGAAAACTCTACAGAGGGTAGAGGGTTTTTTGGGGGGAAGCGGGGGCTGGGAGGGGGCTGATTTGTTTTGTTCAACAGTTGCATAGGGATTTAGGAGTAAAAAGGGTTGTGTAGCAAGGTGGTTACCCGAAGGGCTTAAAACAGCCCTGGGGGAAGGTTGTGGCTGGGAGCTGCTAGGCTGGGCTGATTGGGAAGTGGCTGCAGCTGGGCCACAGCTGGCCTGTATAAAGAGGCTGGGAGCCAGGAGCTCACTGGTCTCTGCCTGTAGAGGGAGACGGGCCTGGCTGCAGGGAGCTAGAGATAGGGTACCTGAGTGGAGCAGGGCTGGGGAAAGGCTGTGGAGCTCCAGTTTGGAAAGCCCCAGGCTGAGGCCTAGCGTAAGGCCAACAGGTACTGGGGGTTGCAGAGGGCAGCCCAGGGGTAGGCAAACCCAACCTTGCCAGTGCTGAGTAGGCTGATACTGCAGTCTGCCCCAGGGTGTGGGGCTAGACAATGACTGGCAGTAGCCTGATACTGAGGTGAGGTGGGGATAGTGGGTGGTGGTTCCCTGGGGAGGGGAGACCCTAAGGCTAGGGGGTTATTGCCAGGGGGCAGCATGGCAGATAACGGGGCACTGGGTCCTGGGAGGGACATGGGGGCCAGAGAGAGGACAGGCAGATCACTGGCCTGCAGAGGGTGCTATGGAGCTGGAATGAGCTAATTCCCAGAAGTCACCAGCAGGAGGCGCCGCAGGGATGAGTCTGCTCCTCTACAGGGTGTCACTGTGGAATGTCATTCTTATGACATTTGCTTCACCCCTAAAACCCGTTAGACTCTGGATTCACCTAATCTCCTCCCGAAGCTTGTTACACAATAACACATTTTTCATAAATATTGTTAAACCACAGTTTCACCACAACAATGGGGTGGGGAGAAAGGATCCAAACCACAGTCCTCCAGTCCCAGTGGTCTGACTGCATTGGGCCACCGGCAAATGGCGAGGCTACGGCATATGCTTCTCTTCAAAACTCCAATTAACTGACATAATTTCTAAGAATCAGTTTCACTGAAGTGAAAGGAAAGCTTTTAATTGGTATTACTCTCAAACTGATACACTGCATAATGAACTGCTCTCTCATTCCTGTATTTGCACTGCTACATGATATGCCATGTTAAACAGAAAAAAAGGGACTTTCCTAGTCATTCCACACTGTGTTCGCTCTCCTGGTTTATTTCCTCCTATAAGGATGACCAAGTGTTTTAGGCACCTTTCTTATATTTAAATCCTCATTAGGAGCTCCTTGTTCCCCCAAAATGGATACCCTCTGCAGCGGGAGTTTTGGATGCACAAAGGAAGGGCTCACTTCTGGAAAAGCAGTGGGGGCTAGCAGATAGGGCACGATGCCGCAAGTCAGGAGACTGGTTTTTAATTCCTGGCTCTGCTGGGTGACCTTGGGCAAGTGACTTAATGTCTCTGTTTCCTCTCCCGCCCTTTGTCTGGCTTCACCTTTGGAGTCTGCCCTGAGTGAGAGATGGCCCATTGTTATGCTGGCCCAGGTGCACACCGGCCACCAATGTGATGAAAGGTGGCAAAATCTGGCCCTTTATTATTATTTCACAAGGTTCAACAGTTAAGAATCCAAAGCACATGCTTGAGCTGAAGCATGAGGAAAGCTGCCAGCAGTCCGGTGCAGCTGGCACATCTTACAAACTCTGGGCTAGTCAGATCCAGGGCTTTGATTCAGGGTCTGTTATAAAGGCAGGGGCCACTTGCAGAATTCAGACTGGCTGTGGATAATAAACACTTTCTGAGTGAGTGAGTGAGTGGATCCAGGATTATCTCCACAATGAACAGGTGGGGACACCAAAGAGAAAATTACTTAATTCCCAAAGAAGGGGACTGGGCATTTGGACTCCTGGGTTCTGTTCCCAGTTCAGTCAGTGATTTGGTGTGGGACAGCTGACTGGTCACTTCACCTCTCACAACAATCTACTCAAAGTGACCACAGCTATCAGAACCCAAGAAGGGGGGGTGGGGTGAAGATGTCTGGCAGTTTCCAACATTTTATTCCCCTCATTTAATGTATGAGCCAGACTGTGAATTTTCACTCCTGCGGCTGAGCAATTGCTCACCCCACAGACTGTAATGGAGCCTGATAGATGAAGATTTAGCCCACCAGGTTATATGGCCTGTATATAGGGCTTAGAACAGAAACGCCCCCTCAGCGTTAACCACAGAAGAGGGGTGCAGCAGGGGGTGGAACCACCAACCCACTAAGATGCTGCAAAGTTCTTTCCCACCAAGCGCAATTTCTCCTCAGCAGGCAGAGCCCAGAGAATTCACATGGTACAAGCATGGCAGTCACTCATTCAAAGGGGCACGATCTGCAACGTAAGCGATTACGGCCCACAACAGTGTACCTGAGTTATGAATGGCAAATTACAGAACCTCTGCTGGACAAAAGAGAGCCCGTCATCTACAGTCTGGACTACCTCGGGAGTAGCCAGAGCTGTAACGAATCTCACCGAGAATCTCAAGAAGCAGTTAAACTGAACCACGTTCTCGCTGGCGTCTAGGGCGAGCACAGTAGATGCATTTGCAAATCTTCCGACGTGCTAAGACCCTGATCCTCTGCGTTGTTGGAAAGATGGCAGTCAACAGCTACATCTGAGTAATCATCATAACAGTGGGCTGCCCCTTACTATGGAACATGCTGCCGCAGCACCTCTCAGCGGAGGAGCTCAGATTGCTTTGCAATCATTAGCTAACCAAGCCTCTCTGCATTCTCGTGCAGTATAATCCCTGGTTTACATGCCCACAGAGCTGCAGGATTCGATGCTGTGAGAGGCGAAGTGACCAGTCAGCTGCCTCACACCAAGTCACTGACTAAATTGGGAACAGAACCCAGGAGTCCAAATGCCCCGTCCCCTTCTTTAGGAATTAAGTAATTTGCTCCTTCGTGTCCCCACCTGTTCATTGTGGAGATAATCCTGGATCTATCCACCCACTCACTCACTTTGAAAGTAGGGTTTATTACCACTCAGTTTGAATGCTGCAAGTGGCCCCTACCTTTATAACAGGAGCCTAAATGATTTAGTGCCTAAGTGAGTTAGACTCCTAATGCCCATTGGAAGTCACCATCCAGTGGGACTTCCAATGGGAATTAGGCACTTAACCTGCTAAAGCACTTTTGTAAATACTAAGTGCCTGACTCCCATTGAAAGCCAGTGACTTTCAATGGGTGTTAGAAGCCTAATTCACTTAGGCACTTTTGTAGATGCCTAAATATCTTTGGAAATCTAGCCATTCATTAGGAACTTGGGTGTCTAATTCTTGTTGAAAGATGAAAGTTCCTAAATCACTTTTGGAACTGGGACTTAAGCATCTAAGCCACTTTAAAATGTTGCCCAAAGCCATATTTTGAGCTGGCTACTGTAGCTGCTCCCACAAATTTTGAGGAGTGCACCCATTTTGCAAATACACAACCACATTCACAGTCCTTTCTGCTGCTGCCTAGATACAATTATAAACCACAGTTTGGCCTAGCGTTGGGAATAATGGATCCAGCAGTTTATACAGCGAGCTAGAGATGAGTTCAAAATGCAGAATTCAGCTTCTGATTTCAAACACTCCCAGATTCTGGGCTATTCAGATCCAGGGCTTCGATTCAAGGTCCAGCATGAAGATGGGGCCACTTGCGGAATTCAGAACTGGGTTTTGATATTGAACATCTCCAAAGTGATTGGATCCAGGATGACCTCCACACTGAACAGAAATGAGTAAACAAATGATGAGCCTGATTCTTCTCTCCCTTCCACCAGTTGCACTGGTATAAAACACTAAAGACTTCACCTGTATCTACACTTTATTGCTACAGGGGCTCAACAACAGCTGGACCAATGTAACACTTTAATGTAGCCACTCACTACCGCAACGGCAGGGGTTCTCCCATCATTGTCGTTAATCCCCCACCACGAGAGGCAGTACCCTAGGTTGACGGAAAAATTCTTCCATCAACCTAGCACTGTCTACACCAGGGGTAAGCTCAGCTTAACTACGTCACTCGGGGGGGTGTTTTTTTTTCCACACACCAGTGAAAGTTAGGTTGACCTAACTTTTTAGGCCTTCAATAAAACCTCGCCCTGGTTTATGCTGCTTGAAGGGAGGGGCGGAATTAAATCACAAATTGTATTTTTTGATCATGGATTGTATTTTTTGTTCTGACTTTTCAATATGTTCCTCCCAATGTTTTCCTCAGTGCCCCTGGGAACTGGGTGTTTCCAATAGTCTAATTTTAAGCAGACAGGTCATGTGTGATGTTCAGTTCAGGGCAGAAGGGAGTCGTGATTAGAAGGATCTCTAAGCTGTCTCCACAGGAATCATGCCCGTCTTTTAATTGACAAAGAAGACCCCTCCCAAATGCAGTCCCCTGCTTTATTTCCACATGAACTGGGCTTGTTTGAAATTCAACGTCCTTTTCCAAACGTGGAGCGATTTTCATGAGGACACACGCAGGGGAAAAGAGGCAGCAGAAGCTGGGGCTTGCTGGTTGGACAGGTAGTGCTGGGAAGAAACTAAAATTTAGTGTGGGAGGGGGAAATCATTCGAGATATTATGACACCCCCCTCCCCAGCAGAAGTAACTGTTAAGCTGTCTGAACTCTATTCTGCCCTCTGATGTGTGACTCGAAATCCGTGGAAGCCCTATGCCTACATCTGAGGGCCGCATTTAGTCTTCGGTATTTAAGGCCTCCTCTGTTCAATAAAAAATAGTTACCATAGAAACAGCCACATTGCAGAGTAGCCATTCTAACTCTGAAATACAGAGCACCTTTGCTTTATCCCTCTGCCTGATGCAGATGACATAAAATGCAGCCAGGCAAATATTCCCTCACTCCCAGGTTCTAGGATTCTTCTGGATGGTGGAAACGTAGAAAGTAGAGCAAGAGTTAAAAAGACACTCACCTACGTACGTGTTACTGCCTTCAAGCAAAAGTAGAGAGTTAGGAACCTCCAGCTAAGGCCAATCACTTTACAGCCATTCACTAATGAATCCTCGCTATGTAATATGTATTATGCCCACTTTACAGATGGGAAAGTTGAGATGCACAGAAATTCCTGCCAAAGTTTTCTAACTAGAGTGTCTAAAATGAGGCCCCCAAATCCATATTTAGGTATCTGGGTAAGTAGCAGGACTTTTAAAATGTATTGAGCTTTCACAGCTACTCGTTTGGGCCAATTCTCCCCTCACCTCTAAAGGTGTAAATCAGGAGTAACTCTGCTGAAGTTAATGGGATACAGCAGAGTAAGTGAGGTCAGAAGAGGCCCACTAATGTCAATGGGAGCTGTGGGTGTTCAACATCATTGGCAATCAAGTCCTCTATTTAGATGACTACATCTATAGTTAAGGGCCAGATTCTGCTCTCATTTATCTCATAAATCAGAGTAATTCTACTGAAGTCAATGGCTTTACTCCAAATTTACACCACTGTAACTGAGAGAAGAATGTGGTTCTAGGTGCACACTGTTAAGCATCCCAATCAGAAAATGTGTGCACTAGTGACATGGCCAAGGACAAACAGCAAGTCAGTGTCAGAGACTGAACTCTGGACTTTCCCCAGACCCAGTTCTATCAGCAGTACATTAGGCCATTCCACCTCACTAACCTCTGGCTGGCTGAGCAACCACTGATGTTCATTAATAAAATAAAAGGGTGTGTGCTAAAAAGCAAAGCCAGGGGAAGGGGTACTTACAAGGCTCCCATCCCCATGTCATCTGGGTGCCTCACAAATATTAATGCATTGAGGTAGGGGCGTGTTATTATCCCCATCTGTAAGAACTGAGCCATAGAGAGGTTAAGAGACTTGTCCAGGGTTCCACAAGAAGCCTGTGGTAGATGCAGGAACTGAAACCCCCATCTCTTGAGTCACAGTCCAGAGCCTTAGCTACAAAGCCAACCTTGCTCCTGGAAGGGGTGAAGGGTTGCAAGTTGATAAGGCACTTTAAGATAGTGTGATTAGCCATATTTAGGGTCCTAGAAAATTCACAGCCATGAAAAAGATGTCATGGAGCATGAAATCTGGTCTTTTGTGTGCTTTTACCCTATACAGTACAGATTTCACGGGGGAGACTGGTGTTTCTCATACTGGGGGTCCTGACCCAAAAGGGAATTGCAGGTGTGTTGCAAGGTTATTTGGAGGGGGGAGGGTTGTCACGGTATTGCCACCCTTACATCTGCACTGCCTTCAGAGCTGGGCAGCCAGAGAGCGGCAGCTGCTGGCTAGAGAGCAGCCGGAGAGCATCAGCGCCCTGCCAGCAGCAGCACAGAAGTAAGGGTGGCAATACCATACCATGCCATCCTTACCTCTATGCTGCTGCCTTCAGAGCTGGGCAGCTGGAGAGTGGTGGCCGCTGACTGAGGGTCCAGCTCTGCAGACAACAGCAAAGAAGTAAGGGTGGCAATCCCGTACCATGCCACCCTTACTTCTGCGCTGCTGCTGGTGGTGGCTCTGCTTTCAGACCAGGGCTCCTGGCCAGCAGCCACTGCTCTCCAGCTGCCCAGCTCTGAAGGCAGCGCCACCGCCAGCAGTGCAGAAGTAACGGTAGCAGTACTGCAACCCCCCCTACAATAACCTTGCCACCCCCCCCCCGCACAACTCCTTTTTGGCTCAGGATCCCTACAATTACAACACTGTGGAATTTCTGATTTAAATAGCTGAAATCAGGAAATTTACCATTTTTTAAATCTTATGACCATGAAATTGACCAAAATGGACCGTGAATTTGGTAGGGCCCTAGCCATATTACATACAAAGATAAAGAGCTTGAAGGAGCTCAGACAGAAGCGGATCAAATGTAAGGGATTAGCAGGGTGAGTCTACGCACAGCGTAAAGCAGCCATGCAAATAGCCGTCAGAAAGTTAAGGATCCCACCAGAAGGCTGATGAGAGTTATGGATGCGAAGGAACAGATGGAGTATAAACAACCTGGCAGGCTGCAACAAAATGGCGACGAGCAGGTTATTAAAGCACAGCATGCATCGCAAACGCCAGCCAAGCAATCAGCGCTCGGGAGCAGGGAAATGCTTACATTCAAGTTCGGCTTCTAAGTTAAACCAAAGCACGTCCGCTTTAACCAGCAGCGCCAACACATGCCCAGCTATTATGGGAGTCTGAGAAGGAAAAACCTATTAGGTCATCTAGTCCATCCCCTTCTTCCATCCAGTACTGTCCCCCTCCAAACCCTAAACTGGGTCTCGCTTACTTTTCAACTTCTCAAGAAGAGCTGGTCAAAAAAAAACAAATTGAAATGATCAGCATGACAAGTGTTGGGATAATTTTGCACCTTTTTTGGTCAAAATCTGGAAGAAAAATGCCATACAATTGGAAAAAGGGGAAAAATATTAATGTTTTACCCATTTTAAAAACATTTAAATTCTAACTAAAAGTGTCACTGAAATTCCAGATTGTGAATTTTTTTCAACCAGCTCTCATCATAAGGGGTGGTGCTTCCACTCCTGGCCTTAGGAGAGTCTGAATCCAAAATGATCCTTTCTTAAAAGTTCATCCCATTACCCAAGGTATTGATTAATACCATTGCTGGGACAGTGGTAGTATCCGAAGACACCAATCAGAATCAGGGACCCACCGTGCAAGGTGCTGCACAAACACATAGAACAGATGGTACGTGCCCCAGAGATCTGACAATCTAACATGCAACGAGTATAACCAACAATTAGAAGGTCTGGGGTAGAAGCCCAAGGGGAGCAGGAATAAGATCATCCAGTTACTGTGGTCTAGCTAGGTGCATAATTTGATGAATCCAAATCATTTAAAAGTTTTAAATAAATAAATTCCAGCAGCCTGCCCCAACCTAAATAATCTCTCGCCTCCATTTTTAAACACTTCTAGTACTTTGCATCTGATGCTCATCCATCATTTTATCCAAACTATACAGATTGGATGCGACTTTTAAAGGGGCTTCATTTTCAGCACTCATAGATTTTAAGGCCGAAGGGACCTTTATGATCAACTAGCCTGACTTCCTGCATAACACAGATGGTAGAATTTCACCCAGTAATTCCTGCATTAAACGCAGTAACTTCCAGTTGAGCTAATGCATCTCCTTTTAAAATATATCCCATCTTGATAAAAAGGGGCAGATCCTACACTGGAATAAACTGTTGTAGTTCTGTGATGGGGGGGGGGGGAAGGTGTCTTCCCCAAAGACTTTAAGTGACGAGAACCCAACATATCCCTAGGCAAAATGTTTCCGTGGCTAATTCGCATCACTGTTAATAACCTGTGAGTTATTTCTTGTCTGAATTTGTCTAGCTTCAGCGTCCAGCTGTTGGATCTTGTTGTGTCTTTGTCTGCTAGATTAAAGAGCCAGCTACCATCCAGAATCTCCTCTCCAGATAGGTACTCATAGACTATTGGCAGGCTCAGCTGTCAGCATGCACAAATGCGGGAAGAGTAATACTGGTGCTACTGTCACAAGTTACACATGGAGAATCTGAGGCACAAAGGGGTTAGATTATTTATTGTTATCTGTATTAGTGCAGTGGCTATGAGCTGTAGTCACGGACCAAGCCTCCACTGTGTTAGGTGCTGTACACACAGAGAATAAAAAGGAAGTGCCTGCCCCAAGGAGCTTACAATCAAAGTATGAGACGAGACCACAGATGGATACAGACAGGCAGATGGGGAGTACGAGGAAACAATGAAACACTGCTGGTCAGCATGACAGGCATCGGTCTCTGCAGTCATGACATAGCAAAGACAACATTCCAAGTTAAAGGCAGAGTGACCAAGTCCCAGTCTATGCTTGATCTCACGAAACACACTGCCTGTAAAAACTGTAGGATAGCTTTTCAAAGATGCCCAAGAGATTTAGGTGCACAAGCCTTGAGCTCAAGCCAGTTTTGTGTAATTCGCTCTGGCAATTTTGAAAATCCCATCCTCATTTGACATTTTTGTCTGTTTGGGGGGTGTTGGTTTTTTAAAGGATCGATATATTTTCCTACAGTAAAATGAGAAACAAAGTGTAGTGAAAACGTTAATAAAGCTTGTTTTGCAAAATATAACTTCTTTATACAGCCTGTTACAGGAGCTGTGGCTTGCCAAGCATACATTTAGTAGTAAAACACTCCGAATATTCACTAGCAGTTATATCCGTTTCCTCCCAAAGGATCCCATAGCATTTTACAAATCACATGCAACATCTGTGCCAAATGACAGTACAAGACGCATATAAAACGTCACCAGATAGGAAAGGGTAATATTTTTCACCCTATTTGTAGTAGAGAGGCAGTGTTGCCTAGTGAACAGAATACTGCATAGGGATGCCTGAGTTCTGGTACTGGCTCTGCCACTGGCCTGCTGGGTGACCTAGGCAAGTCATTTCTCCTCTCTGTGCCTCAATTTCCCCAACAGTAAAATGGAGATAATGGCACTGCCCTCCTTTGTAAAGCTGTTTGGAACTGATGGACAGACAGTGCCGTATAAGAGCTAGTAGTTATTAATATTATTGTACTTGTGTGCACTGATGACACCGGGGGCAAGTCAATGGAGTATGAGGCCCCAGTTAGAGCCTGCTCCTGCCCCACTGAAGACAGAGGAAGTTTTGCCGTTGAATGTAATGGGAGTATGATCAGACTCATCCATATAGGAGTCACTTTACCAACCACAGAATGGCAAGCATCGCTCTGGAATTGGGCTGCAAAGTGCAACAATGGCTCTATTCTTCCTCTGGAGACTGACATGGGTGACGGGTATCATAGCTCAAACAGCATGGTGTGGCCCAGCCCATGCGCCGCCCCCAGGTCTCCTCCTGCCTGCTTCCAGTTCCCTTCCTGCTCTTCTGTAGCCCAGAGGCTGAGGCCGGGGCGGGCAGGCTGAGGCCGGTGCTCGCAAGGCCTGGGGCTAGGGGCGCCGCCTGCCCAGTGCTCCAAGGCTGGGGGCACTGCGGCCATGCCGCACATCTGGTGCTCCGGGGCAGGGATTGGGGGTGCTTTGGCCATGCTGCTCACCCACCCGGCACTCTAGGGCTGAGGTTGGGGGCGCTGGGACCAAGCCGCCAGCCTGGCGCTCCAGGGCTGGGGGCGCTCGAGTGGCCTGGGGGGCCAGCGGCTACCGTGGGGGTGCTCTGAGCTCCAGCAGGCGAGGTGGGAGTGATAGGGGAGGGACCTCGGGCAGCGGGTGGAGCAGGGGCTAGTCTCGTCCAACAGATCATCCACATGTGCACAACTGAAACTGCAAAAGTAATTCAGACCCCAATCCTGCAAAACGCTTAAGAATGTTCTTAACTTTAAGCATTGACTTCAACTGGATTACTTATGCGCTTAAAGACATGCGTAAGTACTTTGCTGGATCAGAGTCGATGGAATATAATTACCCAAACCAGAATTTACCGAGTACACCAGAGTAGAAACTTCCACTTTTGCAAAAATGCCCCCGGATCTTTAACAATTGCACGATCTCTGTTTTACAGCTCATTTAACAGATGACAGCTATAGCACCATGGAGCCCTGTTGCACCATGTGGAGGAAATAGTTCTCCTCTGACTTTCAGTGAAGAGCAACACCTTCTGGATCACCACCACCACCACATTTTTGAGTATCTAAGGTTTTCCTTGGAGGTCTCTCATCTAAGGAGCGCAGCCAAGTCAGACACTGCTTAGTTCACAAGAGCAGATGAACCCATCATCAGCTGGGGCAGCTGCTGGCTTTTTTTAGTTCGTGCCCAAGTCCCCACCAGTGGCAGGACATTTTCAAACCGCACAAACGCTGAGGCCTTATTGCTTAGTTAAAAGATTTTTGTGCCAGACATTTAGACCATGGGCCTGATCCTCCTCATCCTTATGTTGGTGTAAATCAGGAGTAACGCCGATGAAGTTAAGCCAGCATAAAAGCAATGTAGGAGAGGAGGAGCAGGCTCGGTATGTTTTGAATGAAGGCGTTCTGGACCTATTGGCTGAGTAAATGAAATGCGAGCTTTTGTCAGCCAGATTCATCTTGTCCTCGTGTCCGTGTGTCACGAAATCCCAGCTCCAATGAAGTGAACGGAAAAACTCCCCATTGAGTTCAGAGGGGCCAGGATTTCAGCCATTATTTTAAAATAATAGCAGTCAAATAAAACCAAACTAAAATAATGGGAGGAAAAAAGAACCAAGATAGGCTTCAAAATATTGCTCCTGCTGAAATCAGTGGGAGTTCTGCAACTGACTCACGGAAGCAGAAATAGACCCCAAATCAGAACCTAAGCCAGATCATCAGCTGGTCACCAGTGGAGTAACTTCACTGACATAAGTGACTCAACAGAGCTACCCTGACCTGGCCCCTTGCAGTCAAATGTTCCCTCTCACCCCCAGTTCTGGAGACTGACATAAAATGAGACACGGACATGAGTCTCTCTGGTTTTGCAAAGCAGATGCCTGACTGATGGTGGCGTTTTCAAAGCAAAACAAAAACCACCCTGTGCTTTACTCATTTGCAACTGAAACAAGAAATGGGCCCGGAGCAGAAATATTTATCCAATCCCCCCACCATTTAATGGGTGTTGGCCCTGCTTTGAGCAGGGGGTTGGACTAGATGACCTCCTGAGGTCCCTTCCAACCCTGAGATTCTATGATTCTATGACCACCGATGCCCAGAATCAGGGGCAATCTCCCACCACAAGGCACCTTAAAAGTGGGACTCACTGAATCTAAAAACACAGTCCTGATGCCATCATGAAAGTAAGCGGACATAAGTTTGCATCCTGAGAAGAGAGGATCCCACAGCCAGAAGTACATTCAAAAAAGCTTTTTTTGTGCCTTGCCAGGAATATTCTGAACTCTTTCAGACATGGAATATGATCAGGAATAAAAAATAAGGATCAGCATCACCACTTTGTGGTCTAATCCTGGCATCACTATGGTTTGACCTTGAAACAGATAAATGAAATAAAAAGTGTATATTCAGAATTGTTAGTAATACGGGGACCGTGACTGGACATCACCTTTGTGCAGACAGCCAACGCGAGGCCTATGCATCCCTTACGTGTTGGTTATAGTCTCAAAATAGGGCACAAATGGGACTTCAGTGAGCATGGGCTTTGCATTAGCCCTCTGCCAGATGTGGATTTCACCCAGAGAGTTTCAAATAAAATTGTTCTAATTAAAGTGTTTCTTAGTTAGACCACAGAGTCCTGAACCCTTCCTGGAGAGTTGGTTGCACTTGTCTTTGGAAAGTGAAAATCAATGATGGGAGATTGGGCAGGAAGAGTGATCTAGTAGGTAGAGCCTGGGACTGACGAGATCTGGCTCTGACACTGGCCTGCTGTGACATCTTTGCCAAGTCATATCCCCTCTCACTGCCTCAGTCTCTTGAGCTGTAAAATGGGGATAATTATACTGTCCTTGTTTGTAAAGTGCCTGTAGCTCTACCGATGAAAAGTGCTATATAAGAGCTAGGTGTTATTGTCAGCAGACAAGCACAAAGCGGCTGTCTTTCCTAGCACATAAATAAAATATAAACCAGGGGTTCTTTAAAGGGCACAGAATTACATAAATGAAGGACTGGAAGGGACCTTAAGAGGTCATCTAGTCCAGCCCCCTGCGCTGAGGCAGGACAAAGTAAACCTAGCTCATCCCTGACAGGTGTTTGTCCAACTTGTTTTTAAAAACCTCCAGTGATGGGGATCCCACAACCTCTCTGGGAAGCTTATTCCATTCCTTAACTAACCTTCTATGTAGAAAGTTCTTCCTAACAGCACCAACAACAGAGTAAAGTCATCCCTGTGTAAGGGGCCAGCACCAGACATCTGTAATTGCTTAGCGCCCATGTAACCCCTAATTTGGGGACGCAGTAGTTTGTGAGTGATGCACTGGTCTTGTACTGACTCGCTGCACAGTGGTGAATTCCACCCCCATAGAGAGTAATGATGAAACCTATATTTAAAATGCTTGGCGAATAGGCGAGGGGGAAGCAGGGGAATAGGCAATGATGAAGGAAGGGATGCAGAAGATTTGCTAGGAGATGCAGTGCACACCTGCTAACAGGCTCCATGAGACAGTGGTACAACATTCACTCATCAAACGAGTAGGTTATCAGCTGAAGGAAGGCAGAATGAGGAGAGAGGTGACTAGGTGGTCATGGCGCAGGTATGGCAGTACAACCATCTAGCCTGTATCTTCTGGCCTTCTTATTGCACCTATCACCAGCATATCTCTTCCACAGACTTAGAGCAGCATTTTATCACTATGTTCCAGTCCTCCTAGCTGTGCAATGGAACTAACAAAGCTTCCCTCGGTGTTTGTGATGTACCTTTTGATCTTCAGATGGAAGATACTCTTGAAATCCAGAGTATTACAAAAATGGCAGTTTAGATCACCAAAAAAATGAATGCTGACTCAAGAGAGGGTGAGCACAAAATATTCTTTGCCTGACACATATGGCCAGCTATTATAATCTCCTCTGCACGGTCTGATCTTGCTCTCATTGAAATTCATGGGATTTTGCCATTGATTTCTATGGTAGCCGGACTGGACCTGGAATGTGCAGCTTCTTGGGACAAACACAATAAAGGAACTAAGGGTTTCTGAAAAGATTTGACCAACAATAGGGTGAAACCTACCCCAGTGCAGAGAGCCAGTATAAGGACTTTGAAACACTGGTCCTACTGTGTGCTGTACTGGTCAACCCAACTTTAAAAAATGGTATTGCAGAACTGGAAGGAGTTTAGAGATAGGTGATAGGAATGATCCTGGGCTCCTAGGAAGAGAGGCTGACAGATTGGGGCAGTTCGCCTTAGAAAGCCAATGGATAGGAGAGGACATGGTAAAAGTATATACAGTTATGAATGGTCTAGAGAAGGTAGATTGGGTGCTTCTGTTCTCCCTGTCTCGTTACACAAGAAGAATGGGATCTTCTATTAAAGTAAAAGGTGGGAAATTCAAAACTGATAAAAGGTGGAACTCATTGCCACAGGAAGTAACTGAGGCCAAGAATTTAAGAGATTGGATATTTATATGGCAAAATCAAGAATATTCAGAGTTCTCATAATCACTGACAACAAAAAATTGGAAGGGATTTTAAATTTTGTGTTTTGGGGCTGAAACCAATCTCTGACTATTACAGACCAAGATGAGACTTAAGTGGGGGTGGAGGCAGATTACCCCGCATCCGCTTACTGCAGGGTTCTTTCACCTTCCTTTGGTGCTGGAGACAGGATACTGAACTAGATGGACCTTGGGTCTGATCCAGTCTGGCAATTCCTATGTTCCTAAGTCCCACTTAAACCCTACTTTGAAGACATAAGTGGGGGTCTTTCACACAAGCCTTACTTAGCAATGTGCTTTAAAACTTGAGGTGGGAGAAAACAATGCCAAGCACCCCCTACTCCCATAATAATCTTTGACTCCAAGGAGTCAATTTTCCAAATGGAAAATCTGTAGAACAACAAAACCCTTTTATTTCAGTTTATGCAAAAATCTCACGTGTGACTTTTCGCAGCATGACCTACTAGAGCATCACTTTCCTAGCAGAGTTAAACACAAGATGCTATTCACTCCCTGACGTATTTATTCATCGGTGGCTCTCAAATTAAAGAATAAATGGGTCTCTTTTACCTTGAATACTTCCATTGGAAGAGGAAACTTTGCTGCATCATTAAGGGATTTTTCCAGAGCGCATTTCCACTCAGATATATTCTTCAGAGAATAGATTTCTAAAACAACAACAAAAAAAATCACATAATTGTTTAAGGACGAAACACTCCTGTAGCATGTTAATCCCATACACCATGTAATGGTACAATCCCAGTAAAACCAACAATGCAGTGTATACCCTGTACTGTGTAGTTCTGGTAAAAACAACAAAGAAGAATGACTCCACTCACACAGAGCCAAGGAGCAATGTACTTTATTTCCTGAAGAAAAACAAACCAAAACAAGACCATGAACACTTTTCAGGTTTTTTGTCAAAAAGCCAAAACTTGAATTTTGTTTTTGAAAACCAAAAACTGAACTTGTTTTAGGTTTGGCTGCCAAAAACTAATATTTTTGCTGTTTGGGGTTTTGCAACCAAAAGCCGAAACATTTTGACAAAAAAAGGGGGAATGTTCTCATAAACACTGTTCTCGCTGGTAGTAGAAAAGGCACTTTTTGTTATTAAAAAAAACAATAAAAATTTGCAACCAGCTCTATACACAGACATACTTGGCAATATAACATCACCCAACAACCCAAGAAACAGTATTCACAACTGAAATACAGTTATACTACAGCAGCTTCTTTAAATAGATTTAATATCGTTAGTTATATTACCAAATCCTTTAGTGATTCATTCCAGTAAAATGCCTATGAATCATCTACTGTAGGGACAATACAGTGATGGAGAATTTTATATTGGCTGTACTTCTGTTCTAGGAAACATATTGTTATCCAGCACACAACAAGTTATTGCAGAACATTCATCTCAAGCTCTTAAAGTTACGAGATAGACAGATAGAGCGCAACAATTATTAAAATGGAAATGAACAGAATAGGCTTGAATCCAGATAGGGGAATAAACAGACTGCAACTCCAATGGTGTCAGTGTAGATATGTACACCAGTGATGCGTTTGGCTCAATTTTCATTTGAAATTCTATGCTTAGAACAGCCGCAAAGATTTACGGCTGCATCTTACAATTCTGAACCGGGGGGGTGGGGGGGAGAAGGAATTGGCAAGCACAGTTTTCACCTAGCATTGAAGCTACAAAGGAATGTTATGCTCTGATCTCAGCAGATTTAAGACCTTATCAAAACAGGATTTGCAGAATCACTCACTGGAAGTGGATGCATTTATACATCCACTACATCAAACTATCCAACTTCAGACAGACATCAAGGGTATGCATATGAATTTAAGCGCACTTAGAGGGACATGTTAACCTTTTAAGGCTATATTTTTAATTCTTTGCCTGTCTGGATTTCAGTGTGAACACACATTTGGATCCTCTGTTTACAGTACAGATTGCGGCCGGAGTCCTCTGTACCAAGAGCACCTTTTAAGCGATTGTTACTCAGGGTGCCTGTTACGGCAGGTGTCCCTTTCCTTTTGGAAGCACCGCTCGCCCTGGGGTGCGTTAATAAAGTGACCCAGTCCTGCCACCCTTCCTAGCATGAACAGCCCTGTTGCCAAGGGGAATGCTCACATAGGTAAGATGTATTCACACAGGGTTCAGTCAAGCAAGGGGGAATGTGCTGCTGCACTGCCCCAGGAGCAGACCAGGAAGCAGACACTGTCTCCGACAGTCGCAATCTGCCTACAGGTCTCACCCTGCCCCAAGCCTATGCCTGGTGCAGTGTACTTCCCATCCCTGGCATAGCTGGTGCACTGAGGGGGGTAGAGCCATGGCTCTGTCCCACTCCCTGCCCCATCCCACCCACGCGTGAGTAGGTGTGGCTGGGGGAATACACACAGCCCAGCACAGGCTGCTTCCTGGTCTGCTGGTAGGATCCTGCCTGGGCTGTGATTCTGGCCGGCCCCTAGGTATGCTGTGCAAAGAGCAGGGAGTCTCCTTTAGTCTCTCCCCTGCACTCGACTCCCAGCGTGTGAGAGGCAGCTGGCACCTTGCAGGGACAGCCCCATGAGGATTCAGGGCTGGATCATGGTCAGCCCCATGCAGATGGGCCGTGTGCAGGAGAAAGACTTGCCTCTAGTGGTGCAGCATCACCGAACCTTGGGACCGTCAGCCCTTCCCACCCACCCACTGATGCAGAGCCGGCGGGAATGAATGCTTCTCTGAAATGGAGTTGCTCAGAGAGTGCCAGGATGCCAAGGGACCTGGGCTCTAGTCTGGGGTTTGTTGCTAAAAAGGAAGGCTCTCTGGGCATCTCTAGGCTTGGTCACTGTCCGGCCATCTCCCTCCATTATTCCTTCCCAGCCATCTGTTTTTATTTTCCGTTTGTTAAGCTTCAGGTTAAGATGATTCTCCCTGCCCCTCTTCAGATTGATCTGCAAAAGACAGCTGTCAGCCAGGGGATAGCTCAGTACCCAATTCAGCAGCCTCTGGCCCAGGTGAATGGGAGATTTCTCACTTGGCATAGGGATCGGCCTTCCAAGGCCAGCGGCCACTGAGTGCTGAATTTCTGGATCCCTAAATCAGTGCTCTTCATCTTGCGGGATATACAGTTTGCAATCAGAGACCGGCACCCGGTACACAACACTGTAACCATCTCGATTTTATTTTGAATGTTATGATATTTCTTTCCTTACAGACCCCCTTCCTGGAGGCATTTATTACGTGGGAACTTCAGTTTTCATTAAGAAAAGAAAAAGTAATTTCTGGCTCCGATAGCTGCTGGGAAAAAAGCTTGAAAATGGGACCCCTAAAGGCTCAAAAATCAGAAAACAAATAAAAAGAACCCAACAGTTATGATTTTTTTTTTAAATCTCAAGGTTTTTAAGCCAATCTTGTGATTCTTGGGAGGCGGACTCGGATTTTTAAACACTTGGGGTTGGCAACACTGCAGATGCAGAACCTCACTGGTGTAGAAGCAATGCCATTACACCAGTTGGTGTAGGAGCTATGCCATTACACCAGCTGAGGATCTGACCCCTGGTGTTTCCTTAGCTTCTTATTGTGTTTTATATTTACTAATGGCCTGCAATGTTTTATGTTTCCTACAGTGGCTGCAATGGGCGAGAGTAGTCGAGTGGCATTTATTATTCTTCCATTTGAGTAGGTGAAAATCAGTTGCAAGTTTTGGTGCATACTCAATGAGTCTCAAAAGATAAAGGCACATCTACCAGTTGCAGTAACCAGCGAGTGATATTATGAACGCATTTCATTAGATAGAGGCAGTTAAGTTATGTTGGCAAGTTTATGGACACTAAATCGCAGCGTTAAAAGAGCATAAAGCATTCTCTTTAAGTGATAGTGTTGCAGACAATTGAACAAAGTGTGCCGTGTCAATTTGTGTTGAGGGCAACAAGAAATAAGCAATTAAAATGTCTGCTGATTCATCTTTAACTAGAAGTTCGCATGAAATAAGGCAATCTCTCTTTGTATCAAAATCTGGTGCCAGATTTCAAGCTGGTGTCATTTCAATGGTGCTGCGCCAATTTACGTCAGATGAGCATCTGATCCCAGGAATCCAAACTCATCTGGGGTCAGAGCCTCGCCCCATTCCAGCTCCTTTGTGCCAGATAAATGGACTTAAGGGGACCCCCAAACTCAGGGGTTCTCAAACTGGGGGTCGGGACCCCTCACCGGCTCGCGAGGTTATTACATGGCGAGGGTCGCAAGCTGTCAAGCTCCACCTCAAGCCCCCACTTTGCCTCCAGCATTTATAATGGTGCTAAATATATAAAAACATGTTTTTAATTTATAAGGGGGGGGTCGCACTCAGAGGCTTGCTATGTGAAAGGGGTCACCAGTGCAAAAGCTTGAGAACCGCTGCTCAAACTCCTGATTCCAGCTGGGGAAGGATACCACCCTAGTGCAGGCACTGTGGCAGACAGCCAGAAGGGCTGCCTTCTGAGGACACCCTCGTAAGCCTTGGCACAGGGGGCATGCCAAGGACGGGGGGAAGAGGCGTGTTTTGGGGGTAGGCCTGTCTCAGTTCTGAGCAACGCTGTGCTCCACAGGGCAGCCATCACTTAAATAGGGCCCCAGGCCTTCTCCAGACCCAGAGCAGCCCAGGCTTGGGAGGGCAGAAAGGTGGCGTAAAGTCGCCTTTTCCCTCCTCCCCCCAGAGTCGACGGGAGCGCGTTCGGAGTTCGATATATCGTGTCTAGATGAGACGCGATATATCGAACTCCGAGAATTCGATTGCTACCCGCCGATCCGGTAGGGTACCCTTAGATTATATAGAAAATCTACGGTAGAGCAGGGAATTGAACCAAGGTCACCTAGGTCAGAGTCTGAGCCACAAAACCATCCTCATGCCCTTAACCAAATCCGCCAGCCTAATGGGTTTAAATTGAGTAACTTGTGGTCAAAAAAACATGACTGATAAACTAGAAGAAACGAACAGCAGATCCACAGAATTCTCAGTAAATAAACAGGTTTCAGATGCAAATGATGAGAGCATATTTTTAACGAGCCATTTTACCTGCAGGTGGGTCCAGTCTGTATTTATTCTCTTGACACCAACCGACTGGTCGAAGTCTGCAATCCAAGTAAAACAACCACTGGTCATAGGATTCAGTCTCCTCCAATCCCACATAGCGAAGGCGTAATCTTCCTCCAACATTTTCAACCACACTAACTATCCAGTACTGAAAAGGGTTCTGGGAATCCTGCAGCTCTATTAAGGAATCAACTGTAATGAGGTCTACGGGGTTTTTTCCTCGCAGAGGCTGTTTGAATAGAAGCAAAACTCCTTATTTTAAATTTTATTTGAAGACGTCTCAAGGAAACAGATGACAGCAGAAGATTATTTTTGTTTTTCACACCATCATCCAAGCTATCAGCAAACAGTCTGTTCTCCTCTTTTACCCAACGGCTTCCAAGTGCAAATTCAGAAGAAAACAGAAAACAACAGTTGGGCTAATTTCTCAACCAACAAAAAAATAAAATTGCTGTTGGATCCTTTAGGATTCTTAAGAATCCATCTAGTAGGATTCTTCTTAAGGACTCAGGGCCCAGTCCTGCTAGGGGATTTCACCCTCACCGACTAACTGGAGTTTGGGGTGTATATCCCATCACAGGAGTGGGCCTTGAAATCAACCTAGAAGGCATCAGAGCATGATCCTGAAAGCCCCCTGTGCACAGATCTCTCATTCACCATGGACTTGATCCTCCTCCCACTGCCATCAGTGGCAAACCTCCCACTGATCTCAATGCGGGGAAGATTGGGCCATCCAGTGGGAATTTGAAGGTCACTAGGTCCATGGAAGACTCCCATTGACTTCAAAGTGCATGAGATCAGGTGCTAAAAGAGAGCGGTTTTCTGGATCAAGCCCTCATCGCTGATTTAAAGTGAAACAAGAAGTTCCAATGAAGATGTGTATTTTCTTACACACAGAGCACGGTTCTAAGGCCCCGATCCTGCAAACACTGAAGCACAGACTCAGCTTTACCACTGCAGTACCGCCAACCTCAAGCACTCAAAACCGTGAGTCAGGCTCTAAAAAAAATCATGTGATTGGGATCAAAAATCATGAATGGGGTTTTTCCATAAAATAATATATTTTGGATTCTTTTTTATTTCCCTTCGGGTTTCTGAGCCTTTAGAGTGCACTTGCCTCACATTTTCAAGCTTTTCTCTGAGGTCTAGAAACATACATTTAAAAAAAAAATAAATGAAAGCTAAGATTCTCATGTACAAATCTCTTGATTCCAGGAGTTGGGGCTTTAAGAAACACACTAAAAAAATCATTTGTTTCATGATAAAATTCCAAGAGTTGGCAACCTTGTTTCTTCAAGCAGTCCCAATTGCTCACAGCAATAAAATTAAGCACATGCATATGTGTTTGAAAGATCAGGGCCTAAATTGTTAGCTGTTTGTGTACCAAGCCTGTTGAAAGAAACAGACAGTAAAAACCAATAGCCTTTATAGGGATTTCTAAAAAATTTTGCAAATCAGAGAGAGTTTGAAAATTATTCATACTAGGGCTGGTTGGGAAAAAAAGGGAAGTGGGTATTTCAAAAAAATTGTCCCTTTTTTTCCTCTTTCTTTTTTTTCCCCATTCAAAATAATTGCAAAAATTTGAAATTCAAACTTCAGCCAGCATTAGAGTTGATCAACAAAATGGAGAGGTGGGTTGGAATCACAATATTCCTTTTGTAATTTGTTCCCTTTAAAATTTGAAATTGTGTAACATGAAAATTTCCAACCAGCTCTGTGAATAGTTGATACATCTCAGTGCAATACATTTGCTTACAGTATTAGCAACTTTCTTATTGTATTTATTAAATGCATCCATACAATCTCTTAAAGGATCATGTCATGGCAAAATGCTGTTTCTAAATACTGTATAACAAAATCATGGAATTCTGATTTAATGTCATTTTTCTTCCATACAATTGCTTCAGTGCAATAAAACATTCCTTAACATCAAAGGATATAGTAACACTGTAATGACAATTTATTATAATAGATGCCTGGCCATTATAAAGCTAATAATATTGCTTCTCTGATCTGCGTGCTAGAAGCTAAGCCAAACAATCAGTTGTCACTTATCCATGAGAGCAGAATGCTAACATTAATATTTGGATTGTATTGAGTATTCATTTTGAAAGTAGAGCAAGAACCCTTTTATGAACAGCTCCAGTACAGAAAATTACCTTGTTAAATCAATATGCAATGATAACAATGATCTGCAGTGCTGATTAACAGTAATTCTATTTACCAGTGGGTTACAAACACAGCATGACGTACTGTATTACCCACATACCTCACACATAACAGAGCATAACACCATTAAACACAAGATTGCAAATGGTTTCTATCCAAGCTGCTGTTTCCGCCCTCCACACTTCTGCCCTTGTTGCCTGCCTGTTTCTTCTACCAACATCAAAGGAGGTAGGGTGGAGCCTACAAGCGACATGGGGGCTTATTCTGAATGGCTACATTAGAGAGCTTACAGCTGCACTGCTGTAAACCTGCTAGTGTAGCCATGCCCTGTTTCTTTGAAAGTTTAGGATTTTTGGCCTTGTGGACTGAAAAACCCTGGTGTTATTCTACTAAGTCTACCCTGTGGCTAACTAGTGAAGTACCCGCCCTCGTTAAAAATGAGTGCATGTGTTTGTGAGTTGCACGAGTGGGCAGAAACAAAGTGATCAAAGCGAGGACTATCTTGAAATGCAGCTGCATTCTTAAGGTAAACAAGCGTTTACACAGATGTAAACCACATGTTTACTTTAACTCTGGATCCATCCAAGACAGGGCAGAAGACCAATCTCCTCCAGAGTCTATCCCAGCACTGCAGATCCTGCAAACCTGTTCTCTACCTGCCTGACCTCTAGGCAGCGCTACAGCACGTATTGCAAGCATCTCTAGCACCCCAACTGCTACTGTAAGTGATTGCTCCTGCAGGAAAAAGCGTTCTCCAAAACCCCAAGGCAGCATTCAGTTGAGAGCACAGAGGGAAGCTGCCAATTTCACACGGTTTCAGGATGAAACCATAAATGGGCCCAAGATTTACTCGAAGGAGACTGTGCGCCTCAGCACATCTTCCCACGAACCTGGTCTGGCATTGGCGCTTTTAAGTGAGCCCAGCACTGGGTGAGTTTGGCATGGATGTTGTTCACCCTGCGAACATGCTCGGTGCCTAGAGCTTCAACCATCTGGCTGTGTTTTTACATGTCCCCATCGTCTCACCTGAGCAGAACAGAGAGACTCCCTATTGCTAACAGCGCTTTTGTGCGCTAATCGCCAAATCCTGTCCCCAGTGAGTAACTGGACTTTGCGCTGGGGAGATCCATGGGGTCAGAGGGAAAATGAATTCTCCCTGCATGGGCAGAGCCACCCCACAGCTTTGTCTAGTATCAATCTATGGACTGACCAGTGGGTCCAGCGAATCCCCACCCCCACTTGTCTGCTGGCCCGACACCCTAACACCCGGCTGGCTGGAGAGACCTGTAGCGCTGTGCTCCATGGTGAAGACCCCCTCAGGCCCCTCCCTCAAACTCCACAATGAAGAGATGTAGATTCTTCTGCCTTTGGGGCTTCCTGTGTCTCTTACTTGGGCCTACAGGTGATATGATGAACTCCCTCCTACAGGGTTCCAATAGGAAGACTCCTTTGACCTCAAGGGGCACTGGATCAGCCCCATAAGGTTATGTCTACACTGTAGCTGAGAGGTGTGATCCTAGCACAGGCAGACAGATTCATGCTAGCTCTCCTTAAGTTAGTGCGCTAAAAATAGCAGTGTAGATGTTGCAGCAGGGGTGGCGGCTCAAGCTAGCAGCCCAAGACTATGCTCGCCTGCCCCCGGGGTCCAAGCTGAGGTGGTTACCCCAAGCCGCTGCCCCGCTGCGATATCCACACCTCTATTTTTAGCGTGCTAACTTAAGCGGAGCTAGTGCGAGTCTATCTACCTATGCCAGGATCACAGCTCCCAAGTGCAGTGCAGACACATCCTAAGGGGATACACAGACATTGCAAGCACAGAGCCCTATATTTTAATGGTTGAACATCGCTATAATATCAATACAGTGTCACATTATTAAATATAAACTGCAATCTAATACATACGCCTTCCAGTAAATTTGCAGGTGCCGTTCGGGAACCTGTCAGATCGTGTATAAGAAACGCCGTCCAGTCGGTGTACTTCTCTTTGATTGCTGGGGGAGGAAATAAAAGAAACATTTAGCACTGCAGTTGATGCCATGTACATTATAGAGCCAATTTCCATGGTCAGGACCAGCATGGCCATTATCGGCTCTGCGCTGTTGCTGTATCCAACAGAAAACAGAGCTAAGAGTTTAAAGTTTTAGATGCAAATACAGTTTGCACTATGAAAGAACAGGCCCCAGAGAGTCTACACGCACACCCTCAGAGTCAGATCCTCAGCTGGTGGAAGTAGGCGTCGCTCCACTGAAGTCAAGGACCTTGATTTACACCTGATGAGGAGGCGGATGCAGCATCCCAGCAGCATCTTCCCAATTACATTCTTCATATTCACCACTTAGGCTCACACTTGTCATAAAAGGTATCTTTGAATGTTTTATAAATCACCTCAGAGGACAAAAGCCATGATCACATCCAACTCATTGACAAGGCATTAATATGGAAACTCCACACAGTATTCTTCCCAGGTAACAGACAAAGCAGCCCTTAGGACATCACTAACTAGCTAATGAATAAATATGTTTGTGAAAAGCTAAGGAAGGATTGAACCAAATTCCTAGGTACTTCTATTCTGCTTCACAATATCTGATCCATTATCTTCTAGCCAATCCTATCTTCTTAGGATCCAGCATTAAGTAATTTTTGTTACATTTAGGCTGGATACTACAAAGTCATCTGTGGGATTTAGATACCCAATTCCTTTTAAAAGGAGTAGAATCCGGGCGCTCAAGCCCCTCCAGCAACTCAGAAAACCTCAGCCTTAGCACAAAAAACCTCGTGTAATTAATCTTGTGTGTTTGCAACTGAAGAGCTCTGAGGATACATTCTAATTTCACCTGCCTATAATTGGGAGTTAGAGATCAGATTTTTTCTCAGACCTAATTTACACAAGGGTTAGATAATATACTGATAAACAGAAATACTGTTCTATTTCTAAATGTAGCAATGTTAGCTGCAAAAGAAAAAAAAATATTGTCAATGGAAAATTGGAAGCAACTGGATAGAGGATTTAGAGACCACCATCCCCTAGCGGCATGCAGCAACTACAGTGCTAAAAATACAGGGTCAGATCCTCAGCGACTGTTGGCTGGCATAGCTCCACTGACATCAATGAAGCTATGCCAGCTTACACCAGTGGAAGATCTGGCCCAACCGATGTGGAATCCTTTTGTTTGCGGTCTGAGAAACTTTCAGATTAGCCAAGAAAGAGCTTGAAGTCCTGCTTGTAAGTCTTGGAAATCATATATTCCTTTACATTTTTGTACAGTACCTTCCACACTGGATTTTCTAAGTGCTTTGTAAATATTAATTAGATGCCATACCTGAGAGGTAGGTATAATCCTACAGAAACCGAGGCAGATAGCGGTTGCATGCCAAGTTTCCTGACAAAGTGCCTGCCCTTTTGGAGGTGCAATATATACCTGCAAAACTTCTGCTGGCTTTTTTTGCAGCTGCAAAACATGTTGTTGCTGCAAATCTGAATGCTTGCACTTCTAACAAGCCCATCTGCACTTGTGGTCAGCTAGCTAGAGTGGCAAATATTCAGATTTGTACAGCATGTCAAGGGCAGACACAACAGTGCAAGCACAAAAGTTGCAGGTTCAATTTTCATAGAAGATTAGGGTTGAAAGGGACCTCAGAAAGTCATCTAGTCCAACTCCCTGCTCAAAGCAGGACCAATCCCCAGACAGATTTTTACTGCAGTTCCCTAAATGGCCCCCTCAAGGATTGAACTCATAAGTCTGGGTTTGGCAGGCCAATGCTCAAACCACTGAGCTATCCCTCCCCCTTTCAAGAGGAGGAGTCCAGGCCTCAGAACTTTTAAACAAGTACTCTTTAGTGACTTGCCCAGGGGTGCCAAGTCAGTCTATGCCACAGCTCGTATGAGAAATAACTCAGAACTTAAAGCACCATCTTGGGAACTGATTTTCTCTTACACTCCGGCCACTACACTGCTCTGGTGGCAGAGAAGGGCCTTAAAGGCTATGTTTATGCAGCAATCACAGGGTACAACTGCACCTCGCGGAGCTACATCCACGCTAGCTTTAATCTAGCCAGCTCAGGTACCAGAACAGCAAAGCTGCAGCAACCCGCCTTCAGGGGCAGCTCTACAAGCCCGCCTGGGTAATCACCTGTGGGGCTAGCCTGTGCTGAAGCCCATGGTGCCAGAGGCTCACCCCTCTAGTACCTGAGCTAGCTAGATTAAAGCTAGCTTGGCTAGGTCTCTGCAAGCTGCAATCACATCCTGTGACTGCAGTGCAGACATAGCTTAAGAGGGCAGAAGTGCCCTCAAGGAAATGCCCCCAGCATACGAAGGCTCCAATGCCCCACACCAGGTCCAACGCAGTGAGCACGTCAGGAGCAGGAAAAGGGTGTGGCTCTTTGCAATGTGGCTCTTTTCTTCCTTCTCACGGCCCACAAGGCAGCATGGGAGTCAGAGGAGCTCAGAATCCTCTCTCACTGAGAAGGCCCGCAGGCTTGTCTACCCAGAGCTATTCCGGACTCGATGCATGGGTGGACACACTTATTCTAGACTAGGAACGTCCATACATGAAGTTGCTTAGGGATAGTTACTGTGCTTTAAATTCTCACCCTACATTAATTCAAATTAGCTTTCAAGTGTAGACAAGCCTTCCAAAGTCACCTGAAAGCAATTCTGGCTGTTGGTGCCAGGTTCCACAGGAGAGTCAAAAGCAACACATAGTGACGGGTATTGAAGGTGCTGATAGATTTAATTTTATTTGCATGGATGTACAACTTCTTTTCACTACCCGAAGGCGATTACAACAATCAAGGCACTTTCCATATCATATCCAGCTCGGAAGCCCGACTGACTAAGCTCCAAAAAAATGGAAGGAATACAGCTGCTGCAGGAGTTGGCCTGGCACTACCTTCTTCCTGACCTTCTCCACGAAATGAAGGCTGGACGTTGTGAGATAATTTATGCCATTTCTCTTGAACAAGGGCTGGGCCACCCCCTATTTGAAGATTACTGGACCCAGACTTTGCTCACAGGCTTTCACCAACAAAGGCAGCACAATCCCCAGCGGCCACCAAGAAGTAATTTTTCACAGATTCGCCACTTCCTGCTCTCTCCTAGGGGAAACCACATCGGGTCAGCTGCATTCTGGGCCTTCCTCAACTGAAAGGATTTGCTTCTTTGTGATTAGGCTGCAGGGCTCCTGAACCGAAAGCTTCAGGCAGCCCCACAAGATACCAGCCCATCATTTTACCCTGCTCTGTACGCAAGGGAAAGTCACCTGTTAATTCACGGATAGGAGTGATAATGCTGTTAGCTGGCCTACAGCCAGACTGATGGGAATCCAAAACCTTCTGAGCACTTGCAAATCAGAGCCATTAATTTGCCGTCACGGTCATTTCTCCAGAAGTTATGGGGCTTGAGAAAGCAGTGAAATAGCTCCATAATCTGAAATTTTATGGCTATTGCCAGACTTAAATGTAGGAATAAATTCTGATATTTGGTGGGAACTGAAACTGTCTAATCTGTTTATCCTGAGTATTTCTAAGACACCTAACGATGCTGCTGCGCTAGGTAAGGACCAACTACCAAAGACCGGATCTAGCTCCCATTGAAGTGCGTTGAATGCTGCAGCTGACTTTAGTGGGAACAGGACTGGACCTAAAAGGTGTCAAAAGATGAAAGACTTCCACCAGAGATCCAAAAGAGCTGAGTGAGATTGTGCCCTTAGGCACAACTCTGTGTAGGCCGCAGCACCCGCAGACTAACCTCTTCTTCCTTCTTGCTCTGAAGGGGAAGTGATTTACTGCAGCCCTTCAAAGATGCAACTTATTCCCCCTCTCAAGCCACCAGAGCATTGGACAAGGAGCCCTGGCTCCACCAAATCTCCATCCCTTTGCTAAAGGGAGCAGGTGGAATTTAGCCGCTGCACTCCACACAGCACATGAGGATCTGGGTAAGTCTAGCATGGTAGGCGAGGAACAGCTACGGCTATTCACAAACCTGTTTTCAAGGGCATGGGGGTCAGTGGTATTTCTACCATTAGCGATACCCCGATCAGTCTTTCGTGGCCGAGGGAATAGCCCCAGATTCTGTATTGTTCTAACAATGGACGGCATTCATGGTGTGCAGCATTTCACATGTCCCAGGCACCGGCTGAACTTTTACCTAATGACTCCTCTCCTCGCCTCCATGAGGCAGAAAACATTTATTCTCCCCAAATGACCCATCTGGAAACTGAGGCACAGTGAGATCAGATCAAGCCCCAAGGGGCCGAACGTGTACATTCATTTTGAGTGCCCAACGTGAGCCTAATATCCAGAGGTGCTCAGCACCCACAACTCCAAGTGAAGTCAATGAGAGCTGCAGGTGCTCAGCGCCTCTGGAAAAAAAATCAAGCCCAGCGGGTCTCAAGGAGGAGAGCCAAAACCAGAGGCTGCTTTTGTCCAAGAGGCCTGATCCCCTGGGGTGGGGAGTGATAGCTCGGTGGTTTGAGCATTGGCCTGCTAAACCCAGGGTTATGAGCTCAATCCTTGAGGGGGCCATTTAGGGATCTGAGGCAAAAATCTGTCTGGGGATTGGTCCTGCTTTGAGCAGGGGTGGGACTAGATGACCTCCTGAGGTCCCTTCCAACCCTGATATGCTATGATCCAAAACTCTTTGAAGCCAACAGGAGTCTATTAACTGAGGAGTTTGGGGTTAGTGGCACAGAAGTACTGCCAGGGGAATCACCACTGTTTCAAGGCCTGAGCCCCATTTCTCAAAGCTTTGGGCATTTGTCATGGGGTAGCACTGTGGACCACTAACTCTTAAGCCCCTGGGCACTGATGAGCAGGAAAGCAAGTGTAGGGGGGATGATGGCAGCTGAGCAGCAGCTATGAAAAATACCAGTGAAGCCTCCATGGCAGACTTAGGCACCAATCTGCTTCTCTAGACTGCTAAGGACCTTTCAGAATCTGGCCCTGACATGCCAAAGCCAGTGAGACAGAGACAGGATCAGAATTCAGGACTCCCCACAGTGGGCTCTTTCCTCTCCTATGCTCCTTTAAAAGCCCATTCTCTAATGGCATTTGAACTATGTAATCAGTTTTACAGAGCCAAATAAGGTGACCAGATGTCCCAATTTTATAGGGACAGAGGGTGAGGGGTAATAGGAGCCTATATAAGAAAAAGACCCCAAAATCAGGACTGTCCCTATAAAATCAGGACATCTGGTCACCCTAGCTCCTATTACCCCCCACCTCTGTCTCGATTTTTCACATTTTCTGTCTGGTAACCCTAGAGCCAAAGATCTTCCAAATGTATTTAAATCAGCGAAATTAAAAGTACTTGTATAAAATAACGATTAAACTAGTCTCTAACTTCCCCATATCTTATGTAGCACCGTTTTTGCATCAATTTATCTGGCAGAACCAGGAGATTTATGGCTTGTAAAATATTTAAAGCACAGCAATAGCCGGAAAAGAAACTATTTATAAATGCCTTCTTTTTTCACCATTCCCGATCTCTGTTCTATTCCTGTCTGCTTGCTTTAGTGTCAGAAACTCCGGACTAATCTGCAACACAGGAACTCGCATACAGAATCAAATCCGAACAATGGTCCGGGTAGTCTAGTATCCTGGCTGTACTAACGGCGAGTGGCAGATTCATCAAAGGAAGCTAGCCGATCTATGGGACAGCAAGCTGGATTGTATTCTGGCTCACACGTCAATCAAGTTGTCAGCCCAGTTCTGACTGCCGAAGCTTTGTACTTAGTGATGATGTGGGATGCAGAGAGAACCCAGTTTGGAATTTTCAGGGCTGGCAGGCAGAAAAAAACCCACCCAGCATTTTCCAAATCGCCTAGTGATTTTGGATGCATCAATTTTCAGGTGCCCAGTTTTCACAAAGTGCTGAACACCTGCTCCCTTGTAAATCAAGCCCCTTTTAAGGTGTCTCAAAATCACAACTCGCTTTTTAAAATCTTGGCCTTTGTTTTTTTACACTGATTCCTACCAACCCAACAGCAGTTGCCTGTCTTCCTCACTGTCATTTCTTTTGGGCCTTTGTCCTAACTGCTCTAATTTTCTTTTTTCTAAATAGTGATTCATTGGGGCTAAGGTAACTTTTTGTGTCTCCTCCTTCGACAGGGACATGTTTATTGCAGACTCTTCTTAGGTTCTCCCATACAGCACCTGTCATGCTGAATCTGTCTGTAGGATCTAAGCCAACTTCTGCCATTTCACGGAGTCAGATCGAACAAAGAAAGCCAGCTCATCAAATTCTTTCAAACAGCTTTATTTCATCCAGCATGGTAGTTCTCTACTCATAATTCACTACAGAAGCAATGCATTACCAAGTGATCATTGAAATCTTTAGACAGAGTCCCACGGATTTTTTGTGGAGGGAGGGGGAAGAGGAGTGTAGCCAACTGATTCAAAGCCATGCAGACAGCATTGCATGTTCACTTTGGTGGGGTTTTTTTAATTAACTGCCCTAATCCAAATTCTGATCACAATGCATTTATAGTCTCTTCACCTCTTTGAAAGCCATTCAGCATTACTTCTGTCTGGACTGTGTGCGACTTAGACAGACAAGGTGGGCGAGGTAATATCTTTTATTGGACCAACAACACTGTACGAGACTTATACCGACAGGAAACATCCTTTGCTTTGTAAATGCAATAGATTTCCGGTTCAGAGACATTAAGATGGTTTTCTTGGGCTGGAGACTCTGATCCTGTGTTCAGTGTGTGAATTCACTCTGCGTAGGGATGAGCGCCCAAGGTCATCTGCATCATTTAACCCTCTGCAGAGGAGGTGTGCATGGGATCCCTCCCAAAGAGACCTATGCACAAAAAGGGGGTGGATCGAAATAGGCCAGCAGACAAGGTAGCATTCAAGGTGGGCTGGGGTGGACTACAATGGAACTATTCATGGTACTATGTGCTCATGTCCATTCCAATAGGTGTGTGCGCACCACGTGCGCGATCGTCAGAAAGTGTTACCCTAGTGGTACCCATCGGGTCGACTGTGGAGCCCCCTGGAGTGGCGCCTTCATGGCAGTGTATATAGGTCCCTGCCAACCCACCGCCTGCTCAGTTCCTTCTTGCCAGAGTACTCTGACAGAGGGGGAGGCGGGCGGGATTTGGAATCGACATGAGCAACACAACTCAAAGAACAAGTTACAAGATGGTAAGTAACCATTTTTTCTTCTTCAAGTGCTTGCTCGTGTCCATTCCAATAGGTGACTCCAAAGCAGTTTCCCCGGAGGAGGGGTCGGAGTTCACAGAGTTGCTGAACGCAGGACTGCCCTCCCAAAGGCCGCATCGTTTCTCGCCTGTTGAGTGATGGTGTGGATGGAAGACCACGTTGCTGCCTTGCATACGTCCTGAATAGGGACTTGCGTGTGGAATGCAGCGGAAGAAGCCTGCGCTGTTGTGGAGTGCCGGGGCTGGGATCTTATCCACGTTGTAGCACGTTCTGATGCACGATGTGATCCACAATGACATAGAATCATAGTTACGAGATGGTAAGTAACCGTTTTATAATCTAAGTGCAGGTTCAGGCCCTGAGACGGAGGGTGTGTGCACCATTGCCCTCTACTGGATGGATTGTCAGATCTGTTCAAGCATATGTGATTTCATTGCCCATGAAACACAAGTCTACAGAGGATACAAACAGCTATAGTATACTAACAGATCTCCTGTAACTCAAGCTGTGCAATCCTGTATTATTTGGAGAGGTTTAGCAGGTGACCTTGGAGCCACAGATTGGTAAAGCTTGGAAGAATTATTTTTTTCTTGGTAAATGTTGATCAATGTAAATTTCACCATAAGCACACATACAACTGTCGACTGTCATTAAATAATTATCATCTAACACTCCTATTGTCTGGTATCCCCCCAGCTTCCCATCACTGTTAACATTTAAATTGATAAAAATAAAAAACAAAAATGCTTAAAACCCACAATTTCTGCACAACTGAAAATTTAAGTCAATAAGAATTTGAAAAAAATGCATGAAAATAAACCAATATTATCCACTGAAATGATAAAATTTAAAAAAATCTAATTCTGCCAAGTCTACACATAAGTTATGTGCAAGTGCTTCTTTGGGGCCTTGTTCACTGAATGCAGGAATCAGTGCAGATGTTCCTTCTTTCTCTTCTGGGGCTAGAAGGCCGGCTGTATTTTCACCTGCACTGAATCCTACATTAAAGCCGTTTTCGCCAATAAAAATGCAACTGAAGCAATTGCAGAAAAGTAAACTGGCTAGAAACATAGGACAAGTTCTGCTCTTCTTTGCATCCACACACATCCACACTAGCTGGACTAATGGAACGACTCCAGATTTACACTGGTGTAACAGAGAGCAAAGTTTGAACCCAAAGCTTTATCTGCAGAATGCACTTATTTACTGCATCACTCTTCTGCATGCATCTTTCATGTGTAAAATACAAAGCTCCACTACCCCCTTGAACCAGAGAATGTTCATTTCAAACAGTAGCTCCCAATTTGGAAATAAAAAGAAAAATGAGCAAATACAATTTTTAAAGCAGAGTAAAAATCAACCAACCACTTTAATACAGAGGCTGCATTTCTTCCTTGGACCTTACTGAGGCCTGGTCTACACTAGGGGGTGGGGTCGATGTAAGATACGCAACTTCAGCTACAGGAATAGCGTAGCTGAAGTCGGAGTATCTTACTTCGACTGACCTCCCATCCTCACGGCGCGGGGATCGATGGCCGCAGCTCCCCCCATCGACTCCGCTACCGCCACTCGCCCTGGTGGAGTTCCGGAGTCGACGGGAGCGCGTTCGGGGATCGATATATCCCGTCTAGATGAGACGGGATATATCGATCCCCGATAAATCGATCACTACCCGCCGATCCGGTGGGTAGTGTAGACATACCCTGAGAGTCTTAGGAGGAATTTAAGGCTTAAATGGGGTTCAGAGCCAACAAAAGTGTGTGCCACTCACAAATATAATTTCAGAGCTTCTTTCAACTCTTCCCCCTATACAACCTCACCTCACCATCACCTCTAGTCTTATGTCCGTCCTAATCCCCCACTTACTCCCTGTGCTCCTCTCGCCTTATTCATTATCTCCTTTTCCTGGGCAAAGGATTGTGGGACACACTGGTGAATTAAAGGCTGCAGACAGCCACACACAAATAGGGCAGGTGAGCTGCTGAGGGCAGGTTGCTGGGCTAAATGGTGCAGGAAGATGTACATGGTATTCCTAGAGAGGCTACTGTGGTAACTCGTTCTCCTGTCTTAATTGTCAGCTCTTCAGAAAAGGGACTTTTTTAGTGCAGGTAAGACCTCAGCCGGAGTATTGTGTCCGGTTCTGGGTGCCACATTTCAGAAAAGATGTGGACAAATTGGAGAAAGTCCAGAGGAGAGCAACAAAAATGATTAAAGGTCTAGAAAATGTGACCTATTAGGAAAGATTGAGAAAATTGGGTTTGTTAAGTCTGTGGAAAAAAGAAGACTGAGGCGGGCAGGGGCGGCTCTAGGATTTCCGCCGCCCCAAGCATGGCGGCACGCCGCGGGGGGCGCTCTAGCGGTCGCCGGTCCCGCGGCTCCAGTGGACCTCCCGCAGACGTGCCTGTGGAGGGTCCGCTGGCCCCGCGGCTCCGGTGGACCTCCCGCAGGCACGTCTGTGGGAAGTCTACCGGAGCCGCCTGCTGCCCTCCCACTGGGACGCCGCCCCCACTTGGCACGCTGGGGTCTGGAGCCGGCCCTGGAGGCGGGACATGATAGCTTTCAAGTACATAAAAAGCTGTTTCCAGGAGGAGGGTGAAAAATTGTTTCCCTTAACCTCAGAGGATAGGACAAGAAACAATGGGCTTAAATTGCAGCAAGGGAGGTTTAGGTTGGACATGGGGGAGGGATCGCTCAGTGGTTTGAGCATTGGCCTGTTAAACCCAGAGTTGTGAGTTTAATCCTTGAGGGGGCCACTTAGGGATCTGGGGCAAAAATCAGTATTTAGTCCTGCTAGTGAAGGCAGGGGGCTGGACTCAATGACCTTTCAAGGTCCCTTCCAGTTCTATGAGATAGGAAGTTTTTCCTAATAATATATGAGGATATACCAAACTGTCAGGGTAGTTAAGCACTTGAATAAATTGCCTAGGGAGGTTGTGGAATCTAAGTCAGTGAAGGTTTTTAAGAACAGGTTAGACAAACACCTAACAGGAGTCCTGCCTTGAGTGCAGGGGACGGGACTAGATGACCTATTGAGGTCCCTTCCAGTCCTACACTTCTATGATTCTATATAAACACACTAAAGAGCTGGTAGCTAATTGGAAACTGCCATTGCAGCAGTGCTGATAAAATGACAACAACAGAGGAGAAAAGACACAAGTGCTCCCATTAAAGGAACAGACTGTAACACTAGGGCTGAAGAGCAACACATGCTGTGGTCGAGTGGTTAGACCATGGGCCTACGAGCCAAGAATCTACTGTTCTATTCGTGCCAGTGACTCACTCTATAACACAGCGTGAACCTATTAACCTCTCCATGCCTTAGTTTAGTTATTTATATGACGGGGATAATATTTATCTAGCTCACAAGGGAGTTAAGAGACTATGGGTATGTCTACACTACGAAATTAGGTCAAATTTATAGAAGTAGGTTTTTTAGAAATCGTTTTTATACAGTCGACTGTGTGTGTCCCCACACAAAATGCTCTAAGTGCATTAAGTCAGTGGACTGCATACACAGTACCAAGGCTAGCGTCGACTTCCAGAGCATTGCACTGTGGGTAGCTATCCCATAGTTCCCGCAGTCTCCGCTGCCCACTGGAATTCTGGGTTGAGATCCCAATGCCTGATGGGGCAAAATCAGTGTCGCGGGTCGTTCTGGGTACATGTCGTCAGGCCCCCCTCTCCCTCCCTCCCTCCTCCGTAAAAGCAACGGCAGACAATCGTTTTGCACCTTTTTTCCTGGGTTACCTGAGCAGACACCATACCACGGCAAGCATGGAGCCCACTCAGCTCACCGTCACCGTATGTCTCCTGGGTGCTGGCAGATGTGGGACTGCATTGCTACACAGCAGCAGCTCATTGCCTTTTGGGAGTAGACGGTGCATTACGATTGGTAGCCATCGTCGTCGTTCTGCTGGGTGCTCTTTTAGCCGACCTCGGTGAGGTTGGTCAGGGGCGCCTGGGCAGACATGGGAGTGACTCAGCCAGGTCATTCCCATCTTCTGCCAAGCACCCAGGAGATGATGATGGCAGGCAGTCATACTGCACCATCTTCTGGTGAGCAGCCAGGAGATGACGATGGCTAGCAGTCGTACTGCACCATCTTCTGCTGAGCACCCAAGAGATAACGATGGCTAGCAGTCGTACTGCACTGTCTGCTGCCAGCCTAAGATGTAAAAGATAGATGAGGGGATCAAAACAAGAAATTGATCCGATTTGTTTTGTGAAATCAACGGCCTGCTAAACCCAGGGTTTTGAGTTCAATCCTTGAGGGGGCCATTCTGTGTAACAGTTGTTTGTGTTTCTCCTTGATGCAAAGCCACCCCTTTTGTTGATTTTAATTCCCTTTAAGCCATATCATCAGTCGCCCCTCCCTCCGTCAGAGCAACGGCAGACAATTGTTTCGTGCCTTTTTTCAAGCGCAGAACCAGAAGCTGCAAAAGCAAAACCAGGTGAAGAGGCAACGGCAGCATGGTGACGAGAGTGATGAGGACATAGACATGGACATAGACTTCTCACAAAGTACAAGCTGGACAATGTGCCCCGGCAATGTGCACATCATGCTGATGAGCTCTGCATGAGCTCTGCATGGTCACCTGTGCTGATCAGCTCACCATGCTGGCCAAACAGGAAATGAAATTCAAAAGTTTGCGGGCCTTTTTCTGTCTACCTGGCCAGTGCATCTGAGTTGAGAGCGCTCTCCAGAGCGGTCACAATGGAGCACTCTGGGATAGTTCCCGGAGGCCAATACCGTCAAATTGCATGCACACTACCCCAAATTCGACCTGGCAAGGCCAATATCAGCGCTAATCCCCTTGTTGGAGGTGGAGTAAAGAAACTGATTTAAAGAGCCCTTTAAGTCAAAAAAAAAAAGGGCTTTGTCGTGTGGATGGGTCCAGGCTTAAATCGAGGTAATGCTGCTAAATTCAACCTAAAATCGTAGTGTAGACCAGGGCTATGTTTGCAATCCCATGAAGTCCTTGTGTCAAAAGAGCTATATTCAGTAAGACCAGGTATTACTACAATATTGCCAACTCTTGGGAGTTTCATGATAGTTGGTGCTTTTTTTAAAGCCTCAGTTCCTGGAGTCATGGGAGTACATGAGGATCCTGTTTTTTTTCTTTCTCTTAAAAATAAATTGTCTAGCTCTAGAGAAAACCCCGAAGCCTACTGGCTCAAAAACCAGTGGGCCAATAAAAAGAACCCAAATGGTTGTTTAAAAACTCATTATTTTTAAGCCAATCTTATGATTGGAGAGAGGCGGGGTGGGCTGTCTCAGTCTTTTTGAATGCTTGGGATTAGCAATCTAAGTGATTATTATTCTCCTCCAGTCACAGGATCCATACTATGCTGTTCGTTTCCAGTATCAGCATGTGGGTCAACAATAGCTTCTTTTGGCATCAGCAGTACTGTACTGTAGGCAAATTGACAATTTCTTCCATTAGACTCTCTTATCTGCCTAGGCTCCATTCCGACGCTTTGTCCTTAAAAGAACAAAAGCAACCAGCCTAGAAGCAATGATGATCAAAGCTCAGGTTAGGTGGATGGGTCATGTGATCAGAATGGGTGGTGATAGACTCCTGAAAAAAGTCCTCCATGGTGAGCTGAAACTCGGAAAGCACAAGAACAGTCAATGTAAACACTTCAAAGACACGCATAAGCAAAACCTCAGCTCATGTGGTACACTGATAACTTGGAAGACACAGCCGAAGACCGATCTGAATGAAGAACCACTACCAATAACGGTTGTGTAACACTTCGAGAAAGACAGATGCGACAGATTGATTGAAAAAAGGATCAAGCGTCATGCCAAATCTTCAATGGAATCCTAAACATTCATATACGACATCCGTTTGCAGTCTTGCTCTGCACAGATTGGACAATATAGCCGCAAGAGAACACACAAGATGCCGTGACACCATGGCTGGATACGATGGACAGCCATAAGGGTACCACTGTCCATTGCTTCCCTCCTCGATTCTCAGAAATACTTTCTGTGCCATAATAAATGGAGGAAACATTTCCATAAATATCGCGTAGGGTCATTGTATTAAACAGATGTGCAATTTACCAGCACGACAATCGTTCATTTGGAGGTTACTGTAAATCCCACTCTCTTTATTACACACACCGTTCATCTGCATCCCTGCACAAGGACGCTCTTTCACAATTAAGAAGTTACTCCACTGAGGATGTGTAGTAGAGCTCCCAAAGTTGCAAACTTCATTCACAAAGAAAGAGCATCTTGATATTTACATGGACAGACATTGCTCAAGGAGCAGGGAAATGTGTTAGTTTTGCTTCAGCTGATAATCCGCTTTAGCATAACTACAGCAGTAGCCAAGTGAGGGGCTCCCCTGATGGCAGTGTGATGAGACACAAGCTAGTTAGAAATGGGAAGAGAACCACGGAGAGGAAGAAAGTCATAGCTACGTTACCTGCATAGTGCATATATTGTTCCCTGAGCCTGCACCAGATGTTTAGTGCGAACTTCATGGGAACAGAGCGGGCTGGAAGTTGGAAGGAAGGCAGCTCTAAACAGCATGCCAGACTCAGCCAAGAGATTTCCTGGCATGCCAAGAGATTTCCTGGCAGGAGGCAGTTGAATCAGCGTTAGCTCTCCTCTCACCCTTTGTCATCCCTCAAAGTGGGGGTTCAGGCTCGGGAAGGGAAGCTGGGGAGCATGGCATAAGGACAGGCTTCCTACATGAGCAGCCCAAGATCCACAAGGAGAGTGTGGTTTCCCCATAGAGCAGGGGTCGGCAACCTTTCAAAAGTGGTGTGCTGAGTCTTCATTTATTCACTCTGACTTAAGGTTTCGCGTGCCAGTCATACATTTTAACATTTTTAGAAGGTCTCTTTCTCTAAGTCTATAATATATAACTAAACTATTGTTGTATGTAAAGTAAATAAGGTTTTTAAAATGTTTAAGAAGCTTCATTTAAAATTAAATTAAAATGCAGAGCCTCCCAGACCGGTGGCCAGGACCCAGGCAGTGAGAGTGCCACTGAAAATCAGCTCGCGTGCCGCTTTTGGCACGCGTGCCATAGGTTGCCTACCCCTGCCATAGAGCCTCAGGCTCATGGGATTTCCAGGATTCATCTCCTGTGTGAATCCAATGGCCCCGTTTGAGAAATCCAAGTTCCACATTCGATAGGGTTCACACCAAGAGCAGAGCACTTAGCCACAATCTTTAAATATCTTAATAAAACAGCATCTTAAACCCTACCTATTCCAAGGAAGAAATGCTGCGGTCTAGTAATTAGAGCACAGGCTGTAGACTGAGGCAACATGGGATCTAATCCTAGCTCGGGGCAAGTCACTCCACCGGATCCAAATGCCAGTGGAGACAATGGATAGACTAGACCAGGCCCTAAGCCTCCTTGTGTCTCAGTGTCCCACTCTGTGAAATGGTGATAGCTGTAGTAAGAGGAGGCCCTGAGATATAAACCTTGATATCAGAGGCCTGGTATGAGGCCTAAGGCCTGAACTAAAGTAATGATCAAGACTTTGCTAACATAAAGCAAAGTTAAGCTGTGAGCCAGAGGCAGGCCCTGCTCACAGAAGCTGGCACGGAAAGGGCTGATGCTGCAAAAAGAGACATACCTAAAAGGTACTGGACACCAGATATCAGAACATTCACATACTTGTACACTCCACACAGATAACAAGGAACAAGCTGACCCATCCCAATGACAGGGCCAAAAGGGTAATATGATGGATAGAGTTGTTTTGTTCGAACCAACATGTACAAGGTGAGAGGCGGCACCTTACTACGTAGAGGGGTTGTACCTTGCTACGCAGAGGGGTTGCACCTCATACGTCAGGAGTGATGTGTAGCTTGTTTGTACCTGTGTATAAGAATGCATCCTTGGGGTGGTGTCTTTGTCCGGCCGAGGGGGCAGTGGAAAGTCCCGCCACTAACTGAGCTGAGTCCATTGCCAAGAGGCACTTCCTTGTAGTATGCCCTGAGTTAGACTAAGAAATCTACGGGGAACTATCCTTGTGTCCGTACGGCAATAAACCTGGCCGACGTGCCTTTGTACCTTACTAGACTCTGTGGTCATTGGGGAGTCTCTCCGGGTCTGCTGTGTCAACTGTCTGCGCAGAGCTGGGGCAGCACACAGAGGGAACACACGCACGCAGCCGAGTGATATCAACATTGGAGAAAGCAGAGCACCACACCGGTAGCATCTGACAACAATAGCAATATTGAACCACCTTTATAAAGTGCTTTGAGACCTGTGGATGAACAGTTTGAGTTACGATGCACTCAGTTCTCCAGTTAACTGTTCCTGTTTGAAACAGTCAACCGCCCCTGGGATTCTAACAACCCGAAGGGACAATAAAATAATTCAAGATGGTTTGGAACTGGAAAATTCTGTTCTGCAGGAAAATTGTGACATTTTGGAGGGAAAAAAAATATTTCCGAGCAAAGTGAAAAGAGGATATTTTGACGTTTCCGGCAAAACAAAATATTCCGAAAAAATTCGATTTGGGATTCTTGAACTATTTCATTTTGATGGGGAAGCGTATTGTTTCAATAAGGTAAAAATCTTTCTATTTCATCTTTGTCATTTTGATTAATTTTGTTTCCACTTTTAAATTATATTTATAGATCCATAAATACTATAATAAAATTAATCTTTTAACGTAAAGTCAAAAAGATAAAGTCAAAATAAAATGTTTGAACGTTCTCCAAACGAATGGATTTGTGTCCACTTTTTCCCCATCAAATGGTTCACTTCCACTTTTCCCTGTTGAAAATGTTGTCAAATGCAACTAAATTTTGATGAAACAACAGTTTTTCTGTTGAAAAATGCAGTGTCGAAAAAACTGCAATTGGCTCTACAAATAATGCCCTTGTGAATTAAATCCCAGCTGGGGCATAACTTTTTTTATTTTAATGTATTTATAAATCATCCCCCAGTGGTTGTGATCTCAGCTGATGGCTTGATTTGGAGAAAGGGTGGTTAAGAGATTGGAATGGGCCTTGGATGATGCAAATTCAATTTGCAACTCTGCCACCAACTTCCCTTAGTCTCAATTGTGCCTCAGTTCTCCAGGTAAACAGGGATAATTTGTCTAGCTTGTCTCTTTAGATTGTAAATTCGTCAGGGCAGGGAATGTGTCTTATGTTATTTTTGTTCAACGCTTAGCACAATGAGGCCTTGATCTCGGCTGGTGCCTTTAGGTGCTACTGCAACACAAATAATAAAACTTAAAAAACAATTAAGTTTAAAATTTTAAACTTGTTTAAAAGTTCAAACAAGAAAAAACTAAATTTATGCATAAGAAGTTTAATAACATTTTACTAATGAAAATGATTGTTCATTGTGGGTTCTTCAGTGGGAATCCTGAAAAAAAGCCCAATTCGCATTACTAAAATACACGTCTTAAAAATGGCCAAAATGGCTCTGTTAGTCCACAGATTAAGTTTTGAACTGAGTGGTTTTGTATTTTCACAAAATTCCAGAAGCGTGCTGTAAAAAAAAACCAGCATGATTGCTTGTTTAACCAACTGCTTCATAATCTGGGCCATAACAAAGAGGTGTATGAATCAACTTCAGATCACACAATCAGCTCTTTCTACAGAATTCTTCTGAAGAATGCAAAACACCTGATAAAAACATTAAATGCTGTATTTTCACTGAAACTGAAGGTTTTAAATAAACTTACATCAAAGACTATGTGAGCATTCAAAAATATATATCTGAGTTGGTGATACTTTATATTAAGGTTCCATAATATATGATTTATAAAGGATTAATAATAGATGTTAGAAGCATGTTATAAATGAGTGTAATATGGGTTACAGTTATAAACACATCGGTAGAAGGTGTTATATATAGGTGATTAGAGTACATGGTTCTTCTGAAGTATTGCACTCAATAATAATCTATAACAATTGATTACCCATTTATTAAAACACCTATTAATTATTAACCCTTTTATAAATGGAACCTTAATATACAATATAAGCCTCAAATTAATCTTCTTTTATTTAGATCATCAAAATAAAACAGATGTCATATAATAAGTATGTTGTATGATTTTTATCATGTCTTCAAGATTGGTAGCTGTATCTCTACCTTTTAGGCTACCACAAATAGACTGATAAGGGGGTTGGGAAAGACATATTCACACTGTCATTTTAAGTGATTAAATGGTTGGCAATTTTCTGACAGAACGTTTTTCCACTGCAAAATGCCTCAAAATTGACACATTTGGTGAAAGCTGCCCGGTTTCCTACCAGCCCGCGGGCAGTTGCAGAGACAGGACCATGGGGGTATGTCTACACTGCATTGTAAATACAGGTTTGCAGGACCCAAGCTCAGTGTTTCTTAGCCCATGCATGAGCATCCACACTGCATGGTAAACCTGGGTTTACGATTGCTGGCCCTGCGTCTCACAACCGCGCTCATGGGTCCATATTGCACTACCCAGACCTTCTGACTCAGGTCTGCGGCATGAGCTGTGTCTACACTGCAGAATGACAGGGATTGGACCAGAGTCACAGTGGGACTTGGGCTTGAACCCCACCCCTCCCCAGGTTGGTCACAGGACCCCGGTCTTAAGTGCTTGCTGATCTGAGTCAGAAAGATTTGTGTCTGGACAGTAGTGGGGGTTGGGCTCAAACCTGAGACTGACCCTGGGTTTACAATGCACTGTAGACATACCCCCACTGGCTTGAGCCCTGGCTTGAGCAGGAGTTCTCTGGGTATGTCTAAACTGCAAACAAAATAAACTCCACAGCAGCAAGTCTCAGAGCCTGGGTCAACTGACTCAGGCTAAAAATAGCCGTGCAGACATCCCACTTTGTATCTGAAACCCAGTGAGGGAAGTGGGTCTCAGACCCAGAGCAGGAATATCTACAATGCCATTTTTAGCCTCAGAGCGTGAGCCTGGGCCAGCTAGCCTGGGCTCTGAGACTTTCCACTGCACATTTGTTTTGGGGTTGTTTTTTTTGTTTGTTTGGGTTTGCAGTGCAGATGTACCCTTAGGCTCACAGGGGGTTGGACTAGATGACCTCCTGAGGTCCCTTCCAGCCCTGATATTCTATGATTCTAGGTAACCTTCCAGGCAGGTAGTCGGATCCCCGGCAGCTCAGGGAATCTTGTCCGTTTTGTTTCGAAAAATACTCAAAACAAAAAGGTCACTGCAATTTTTTTAAACAAAACTTTCAGACTCCTCCCATTCCATGGGAAATTTCAAAATTGTGAGTTTTTGTTCCAGTACGCAACAAATCCTTGGTTTCAATTTCAGAATTTCCCACAGAATGGTAGTTCTGGCTTTCAAGAGCCCTAATGAAGGCCCCAGTTAAGTATGTGCCTCAGGGTTTTCCTGAAGTCCATTTCTATTCAGAATCACACTTAAGCATGACTGACTTCCAGCACTTGTGTAAGTGCTGTCTCCAGCTGAGATGCTTTCTGAATCGGGGCTATAATTCTTATACTGACCAAGCCAGACCTAGGGCCTTGTTTTTAAGCTGTATATATCAATCCCCATGCATCTATCGCACTATAGATCTACAACACATTTATGACACTATATACATTAATAATAGATACCCTTTGAGCAGCCAGATGAGATTCTGTCCTCTTTGTAATTGTGACAATATGCAATTACATGAACAGGTACACCTTCTTCTAATCCTAACAATTCTCAGATCTTACAATCTGACCATAAATGTTGCCATTAGAGCTGCTAAATAATTATGTGGCCAAATTCTCTCCTGTGCCAAAAATGACTCTCAAAGGAGCTGGATCACATAAGAGAATCTGGTCCATTGTTCACAAGAGATCTTATTTCTTAACACCCTTTCATTCACCCAGGGTTACTTGCTGACAATTCTTCGCAGCCTTCTCTTCCTCTTTCTCCTGTCCTCAATAACCTTCTGACTATTGCAATCAGATTGTTAGTGATTCTGAGGGTCCAACCACTTTTATTTCTTAATGGAGTTTCTGCACAGTGTAAATGCGTCTCTCTATGGTACATGTGAGAACCATTAACTCCATGCTATACGCCTATGGCGTATAGCTGGAGAGAGTCTCACTTCATCTAACAAGGAACATCTTGTTCAAAGGTCACCGTCAGATATCACTGCTGTGTTTGCTCTTCCTAGGCTCAACTGTTAGCGGGAAAGATATCATAGAAGCAAACTCCTATTGAGCAGCCACTACTATGGCTTTCTATTTACGCCCAGGTTTGGAACAGAAATTCTGCTCATAAATCCATGGTATGGCTGAAATCCACGTGCCACTGACCCATATCAGTCTGTTTTGATTGGCTGAATGGGGATCATCCCACCCATCCCGCCAATTCCTGACGCACAAGCAGCAATAAATGGTCTGCCTTCCAATGGCAGCGCTGAATTACTTCCTCTCCATTAAAGTCCATATCCCACTTCATTGTTTAAAAAAATAAATAAAATAAAATACAGAGGAGAGGAATTCAGCAAGGGGAAATAGCTTTGCTTCGTCTACGCTGCATTACATATACATCGCAATCAGATCGGGCAGGTAAAATACAGACGCACATTTATCTGCTCTGTATACGCTTGTCCCAGTCCCTTCCCCGAGCCTGTAAAAATTCACACAATGGCGAGTGGCGCTGGACAGCTGGAGAATTTCTGAAGTGCAACACCTGAAGCGGGGAAATCAGGAGACTTAAACAGCTATGAGCTACTGCTCTGTTTCATAAACGAATTGGAGATCAATGTAGTGGCTAGCCGGGACTGTCACGTTAGGGAGAATAGAGAGAGGCAGAAGACAAGTTTAGGCAGAGTGCCTCTGGGGCCACTGTGACTGTGCCAAACTGCAGGGGGCGCAGGAGTGCATAAGGTTACAAGGACCCCTGGGTCTGGTATCCACATACTAGTTTGCCAAGGCCTGTCATGCAAGGTCTTTACTGAAAGCCTGTGTCATTGGTCCCCATCATCATCATGAATGTATGGGTGCAGAATGTGCAAGGAGGTCTGCATATATACTGAAAAATTGTTCTTAAGGTTTATGGCTTGGGGCTGGTCACCAAAAGGTGTGAAGCAGGTTTCTTTCAGGCAAGAGAGGTCTATCGGTCTATCTATCTGTATACAGTAAAAGCTGGTTTATATGGCATGTTGGGGGAATGGTGGGTACTGGTAAGTGGAAAATGCCGGATAACTAAGAGGGAGGGAGTTTGGGTGCAGAAGGGGCGAAGGGCTGGGAGTTGGGATGCCAGATCTGGGGGGCACTCACCTCAGGTGGCTCCCCACAAGCAGTGACCTGTCCCGGCTGCTCCTAGGTGGAGGCACAGCAGGTGGCTCTGCGCGCTGCCCCTGCGGTTCCCAGCCAATGGGAGCTGTGCTGCTAGCTCTCGGGGCAGAGGTTGCTCGCAGAGCCGCCTACCGTGTCTCTGCCTAGGAGCAGCCGGGACAGGTCGCTGCTTGCGGGGAGATGCCCGAGGTAAGTGGCCCCCGGATCCAGCACCCCAAGTTCCCTCCTGCACTCAAACTCCCTCCCAGAGCCCACGCTCCACAACCCCTCCCGTACCCCAACCCCCTGCCAGCCCCGCACCAACCAGATTATAAACCGGAATTTTAATGAAGATCAGGAATGCCAGTTTCTAGAGCTTTCTAGTTGGTGAAGTGCTGGATAAAACAGCTTTTACTGTACTGAGTACTGTATACTTCACTATGAATGCCTACTTACAGTCTGAGCAAAATGCCAATCAAGTGATTGCACAATCTCCAGGGGAGATTATAGACAGAACACAAGCAGGGGGGGTTCTCCTGTTTACAAGTGAAGACAATGGGTTTGGGGGACTATAACTCTAGGTACAAAGCTCCAATCGGCATCTTTCACCTAGGAGTAAGCTGACAGCGAGCTTGCTTCACGAACAGAAGATCACAGCCAGGCCTGGCTGTAATACACTCGAAGGGTTTCGGGTGAGCTTTTGCTCTGTAGGACACAACAATGTCTTGTTAATTAAGTTTAGACTCTAGTGTGCGTGTTGCGATTTTCTTTTATAGGTCATAGAGTCATAGAATATCAGGGTTGGAAGGGACCTCAGGAGGTCATCTAGTCCAACCCCCTGCTCAAAGCAGGACCAATCCCCAACTAAATCAGCCCAGCCAGGGCTTTGTCAAGCCTGACCTTAAAAACCTCTAAGGATGGAGATTCCACCACCTCCCTAGGTAACCCATTCCAGTGCTTCACTCTTGGTTTCCATTATTTCCGCGTGCTACTACTTAAATCTCTGTCCTTTGTCAAATAAACTGGCATGTGCTTTCTCTGCAAACAAATCTAAGTGCTGTGTGTGAAGTGGAGCTGTGTTCTCCGGCGTAATGGGGGAGCCGAGGACCTGGGAATTCTGTCAGCATCCAGTGGATCAGGGGCTGGGCACGCCAGGAAGACTCCTGGAGCACTCGGGGTGGGTGGGTGCCCATGGTTAACCTGTAAAGAGGGTCCTAGAGGGCAATGCTTGTGTTGCCAGAGGCTGGTGGTGTTGGGGAGCTGACCCACGGCAGGCACAGACGAGGCTTCCTCATGCCAAGGGCAGGGGGTAGCAAAGCGCCTCACAACCCTGGGCACCCCCGGTCACTGCCTAAAGGAGATGCCTTTAAAGTTCTGCCGGATGGAGCCTAAGGGGAAGCTGGCTATGGCCAAACCTCTGCCACATCAATGATGCCTCTGGTTCTAGGGAACACTCCATGCCAGCTCTTCCGGAGGAGAAGGGTAGCTATATGGCTAAGGCCCTAAACGAGGCTTTGTGAGATTGTGGGGTCAGTTCCAGGCTCTGTCCCAGGCTTCCTGAGCAAGTGATTTGTTCTCTCGGTGCCTCATCCCAGGGATAATAATCCTGTTTTCTCCACCCTTTGTCTGTGGGAATTGTGAGCTCCTCCAGGCAGGAGCAGTCTCTTATTCTGTGTATGTCCAGTGCCTTGTACAACAGAGGCAGGGGTTCTCAAACCGGGCAGGTCCACCGGAGCCGCGGGACCAGCGGACCCTCCGCAGGCACACCTGCGGGAGGTCCGCGGGACCGGCGAGCGCCAGAGCGCCCTCCGCGGCGTGCCGCTAGAGCCGGTCCTGCGCCTAAGGCACCAAAAACCCTGGCGCCGCTCCTGCCTCCAGTATTTATAATGGTGTTAAATATATACAAAAAAATTGTTTTAATTTATAAGGGGGGAGTCGCACTCAGAGACTTGCTATGTGAAAGGGGTCACCAGTACAAAAAGTTTGAGAGCCACTGCTTTATGTGCTACTGCCATATTACGCCTCCTCAGAAAGATACATTTTTGACACCACTGAGCCATTTCCTAGTTTCGACACGTGCATGGAATTTTAAGTAGGTCTGTTCCGATCAATAAAAAGTGCTAATTTTAAAGTCTCCGATGTACGATAAGCAGGTGCGGTAATACTTAGTTAGCACATGTTCTGCAGCATTGCTTGTCTTTAGCTCACGATGCGCATCACCGGCGGGGGGGGGGGGGGAGGAATCGTCATGCTCGGGTTAAAAGTGGGCAAATTGAGTGTGGGAGCAGATCTGATGACACCTGGCCTATCCACCAGACCTCAGTCCTCCCCCTCCGAGGTTCCAGAGGAAAGGAATAAACAGGGAAGCTAAAGTTAGAGGAGGCTCTCCAGCCCCCTCTCCCTGGCTTGCAGGAAAACATTCCCCCACAGATTCCCCTCCCCCCTGGCTGTTGCTGTGAGAGCGCCCCCTCCGGTTTCAATTACCAGCCTACCATCATACTTGAACTGGTCTCCACCAGGTGAAACAGCAGAAGCCACATTAAGTGGGACTTTTAAAATCAGATAGGGTGAAACCCAAGTAAAATATACTGTAGGGAACAATGCTGCAATTGCAGGGAGATGGGCAGGATCCACTAATGGGCCTTTACCAATTCTAATTTCTACAAACTCATCCAATCAACTTAAAACGGGAGAAAGGAGAAAAGCCTCTGCTGCAAATGACCGGCCTGTCCTTACCTGTAAACTGAGAGCGCTTGGCACCTCAAAGTGGCTGCAAGAGGAGACACCTAATGCACTGGCAGTGTGGAAGTTTTACAGCAGTTACTGTCCCTGCCCCCGGATGCATCAACGTTAATGTAATCATTTGGCAGACCATTTTTAATCATCATCCAGATTAGGGAACATTAAATAACAGCAACAGCTCCATTATACTGACCTTGCGTACTCAGCCATGAACACAGGAGAGCAGCTTCTAGGCAATTTACTCAGTGACACAAAAGATCTTCCCTAGCCATGAACATGCTGTCGTATACTGGTTGGTTACCTGTTCTTTTGTATTTGCAGACATAAGCCTGCTCTGTGAAAAATGCAGGCTGATTTTTGTGTTTGGGGTGTACGTGGCGATATTGTGGTGTGCACACACAATAAAAGAGAAAGAAACCTGCCGCGCTAAAACAAAATCCCAAGTGCCAGATTCTGTTCCTGGTTACACCCTGTGTGAACCTAGAGTAGAGCCAGTGAAGTAAAATGCGTTACACCAGTGTAAAACCTAGATTTGTAGGGTGAAATTGTGGCTTCAATGAAGCGAAAGAGTTTTGCCACTGACTTCATAGAGCAAGGGTAGGCAACCTATGGCTCATAGACTCATAGAGGGATCTGAGTTACTACAGAGAATTCTTTCTTGAGTGCTGACTGGTGAGTCTTGCCCACATGCTCAGGGTTTAACTGATGGCCATATCTGGGGTCAGGAAGGAATTTTCCTCCAGGGCAGATTGGCAGAGGCCCTGGAAATTTTTCGCCTTCCTCTGCAGCATGGGGCACGGGTCACTTGTGGGAGGATTCTCCGCTGCTTGAGGTCTTCAAACCACAATTTGAGGACTTCAATAACTCAGACATAGGTTAGGGGTTTGTTATTGAAGTGGATGGCTGAGATTTTGTGGCCTGCATTGTGCAGGAGGTCAGACTAGATGATCATAATGGCCCCTTCTGACCTTAAAGTCTATGGCAGGTGTGCTGAAGGCGGCACACAAGCTGATTTTCACTCAGAAGGCTCAGGTCCTGGCCACTGGTCCGGGGGGCTCTGCATTTGAATTTAATGTTAAATGAAGCTTCTTAAACATTTTAAAAACAATAGTTTAGTTATATATTATAGACTTATAGAAAGAGACCTTCTAAAAACATTAAAATGTATTATTGGCACACGAAACCTTAAATTAGAGTGAATAAATGAAGACTCGGCACACCACTTCTGAAAGGTTGCCGACCCCTGTCAGAGTATAGTTTCAAATTTATAAAGCCAGAAGGGACCACTGTGATCAATTAATCTGACCTCCTGCAGGACACAGGCAAGAGGACTTCCCTGAATTAATTCCTGTTTGATCTACAGCAGATCTTTCAGAAAGACACCCAATATTTAAAAATTGCCAGTGATGGAGAACCCTTGATGTCAGTGGGGCCAGGATTTCCCCCAAAGATTTTAAGGCCAGAAGGGATCATTATGATCAGCTACTCTGACCTTCTGCAGAATACAGGCCAAAGAATTTCACCCAGTGATTGCTGCTTTGAGCCCAATGACTTGTGGCCACACTGGAGACGATTTAGAAAAACATCCAATCTTCATTGAAACACTCCACGTGATAGAGAATTTACCATTTCCCTTGGAAGGTGTCCCATTGGTGAATTACTCTAGTAACCAATGTGAGTGAGATCAGACTCAGAGCGCAAACATCATCAAGAGCAAGGAAAACAGTCCCACTGAACTGCACTTATTTAAAAAACACAAGAACAGATGGTCACCTCATGGATAAGATACAATGTCTGGAATCCTGTAGCAGAGCTCCTATGTGGGGCCAGATCCTGGTCTGTGTAAATCCAGAGCACCTCCACTGATGCACAATGGAGTTAATCCAGATTTACACCAGTGTAATGGAGATCAGAATTTGGCATTTGATTTGTTCAGGACCCTTTTTTATAATGTATAACTTGGATTTTTACCCAGCTTCGCTTTCAGAGATGGAAAGTTAATTCACCATGTTAGAAAATAAACTCAGGCTCTCAAGGCATTCAGGGAACAAATTCATAGCTGGCATCACTCCAGTGAAGTGTGCTGGCTCATTGCGATCCAAGTCCCACTGAAGACTTTCCACTGCCTTCAACACAAGTTGGATCAGACCCTAAATTCCATTCCCAAGTCAGAAGTGAGAGCTTGGTGGGTTTTGTTTTTACCATGTCTGGACCTGTAGACTCAGGTTCTATCTATACCATGTAAACCAAATGTGGCAGATACACTGGAGTTTAGTGAGGCATCAGAAGTATCTAAAAACACAACCCTATGGATTGAAATCAGAGGAGTCTCAGCAGACAAACCAAAGACATGGATGAGACACATTCTGTTGGACGTGTCTGACTACACCAAGGCACAACTCCTCCCAGCATTCACACAGGGGTGGTAGGGCTCTGCACCACCCCCGACTTGGGGCTGAACACTGAAAGCATGATAGAGCCCTGAGCAAGAATTTCTGGATTTGGCCCATTACTGAAGTGTGAAGCCTAAACTTTTCATTGCTGCTTCTTCAATATTCTTTTTCCTTCAAGACCTTGGTGTGGAACATCTTTCAAACTCTGGTCCGCCAAGCCACTACCCTGACTTCATTCAGATCCCTCTCTAAGACTCACTCGGCCCACAACACTCACAAGAAGCAAGGCAAACATGAGTCGCAGCATGTTTTAATGATTAAGCCACCAACCTTTGAACACACCTAAATTGAGCAACTGTGAAACATGAGTGTTGCAACGCTCATTCTTCTAAAACTTGAACCCACTAGGGCTAACATCAGGGTTTGAATCTAGGACCTTCTGCACGAAAAGCCCAAGTCTCTTGAGCTAAAGGATGAATGTCATTAGTTAGAACCAGTAGCAGATTCTAATCCCTTATTTGAACCACTAGCCACAAGAAGTCAACAGGGACCTACCTAGAGTGCACTATAGTAAGGAGGGAATGGGGGGAAGAAAGTGTTTGTGACCTTCACTCATTGTGTCTAAAATCAGATTTTAAGCTGTTTGGGGCAGGGACCATATCTCACCATTGGCTCAGCAAAGCCCTTTCAGGCACTGGGCAACTAATTACAAGGATTATTAGCAATAATAATTAATATTAAACCGAGCTGCTCACTTTGGGAGGTCTCAAATGATTATCTCTGCTTGTGAAGAAGAGAAACACATTTATGTCCTACCCATTCTATCAGGCCAGCCCCTTGTTGATTCTGCCCCAGAACAATATCTGAAAATTCGAGAACATTTGGTAAAGGAATGCCATGAAAGTACAAATACCATGCCCCAGGCACTGACCTCACCTCAGCAAACTCTATCCAATTATCTCTAACATCAAGTGCCTTTTCTCACTTTTAAATCCCATAGCCACATTCTGAAAGCCACTCTTTGGCGATGGCTCCATAAAACGTACCAAATTTTCAGCAGTGCAATGATCTTGTGCAAAAAATTCCAACTACCGTGCTGCACAATTACATTTTTTCCTGGCAATATCCAGTGCCTACAATGGAGAGACACAAATAACATATATAATTTTAGAGAGCCAAGGTGGGTGAGGTAATGTCTTTTCTTAGGTCAACTTCTGTTGGTGAGAGAGGCAAGCTATTGAACTACACAGAGCTCTGCTTCAGGTATGAGAAAGGTACTCAGAGTGTCACAGATAAATATCAGGTTGAACAGATAGTTTAGCATAAGTAGTTTGGACATATTCATCTCGAAAGCTCCCTTAACATAGGTGTTAACTATTTATGCTAAGCTAAATTTAGCTGTGACACTCTGAATACCCTTCCCAGACCTGAAGAAGAGCTCTGTGGAACTCGAAAGCTTGTCTCTCTTACTAGAGACGTCTACACTACCCGCTGGATCGGCAGGTAGCGATCGATCTATCGGGGATCGATTTATCGCGTGTAGTGTAGATGCGATAAATCAATCCCTGATCACTCTCCCGTCGACTGCTGAACTCCAGCTTGGCAAGAGGCAGAAGCGAAGTTGACGGGGGAGCCGCAGCAATCGACCCCGCGCTGTGAGGACGCGAGGTAAGTCGAAATAAGATACGTTGACTTCAGCTACGCTATTCTTATAGCTGAAGTTGCGTATCTTAGGTTGAGCCCCCCCTCCGCCCCTCCCAGTGTAGACCAGGGAAGTTGGTCCAATAAAAGGTATTACCTCACTGACCTTGTCTCCCTAATGCCCTGAGACCAACGTGGCTACAACAACACTGCATACATATATATGTCTGACTTTTCAGAGCTGTTCTATTCACTTTCATACTCCAGTTCCTACAGAGGAAAAGAAACAAAGAAAACAGCAGAATGACTGACCAGAGGAAGCATATAGCACATTATATGCGAACAATTATGCCATCATGTGCCAGCAATGCCCCTCTGCCATGTACATTGGCCAAACCGGACAATCTCTACGCAAAAGAATAAACGGACACAAACCTGACATCAGGAATCATAACATTCAAAAACCAGTAGGAGAACACTTCAACCTCTCTAATCACTCAGTGACAGACATTAAGGTGGCAATTTTGCAACAGAAAAGCTTCAAAAACAGACTCCAAGGAGAAGCTGCTGAACTTGTATTAATATGCAAACTAGATACCATTAACTTAGGTTTGAACAGAGACTGGGAATGGCTCGGTCATTACACTAATTGAATCTAATTCCCCATGTTAAAGTATCCTCACACCTTCCTGTTAACTGTCAGAAATGAGCCATCTTGATCATCACTTCAAAAGTTTTTCTCCCCTGCTGATAATAGCTTCTCTTAATTAATTAGCCTCTCACCGTTGGGTATGGGTACTTCCACCTTTTCATGTTCTCTGTATGTACAAATATCTTCTTACTGTATGTTCCATTCTATGCATCTGATGAAGTGGGCTGTAGCCCACGAAAGCTTATGCTCAAATAAATTTGTTAGTCTCTAAGGTGCCACAAGTACTCCTGTTCTATATGCGAACACATCATTTAAAAGAACACAGAAGAACACATATGAAAACCAGAACAGAGATCAAAAGAAAAGCCTCCTCTCAAAAAACAGTCTCCGAGACTCTGTGTAGAACCCCACAGTGCAAAAGGCAGCCTTGTCTAGTTGTTGAGGCACTGTACTCTGAGGCAGAATGCTCCGGTTTCCTGGCTCTGCTCCCAACTTGTTATGTGACCTGTGGTGCAAGTCACTTCAGCCTAACGCACACATGATTTTTAGGTACCTAGTGTGAGATACCTAGAGCCTAACCTTTACAGTTGCAAGCATGGTGACTGACCTCCTGGCTAACACACCGGCAACTGAAGCAGGGATCTCCTGAGCTAAAGCCACGGGTCGCTACAGCTTGTGCTCAAGACTCTGCCGGTGGGGGCTGTAACAACTCACATCCTCTGTGTATTGGCAGAACCTGTAACGCACACTCACAAGCGGGTTACAAGCACCTGCAGCTCCTGTTGGAGTTGTGGGGGCCTAGCTGTCTCGGACTGGACACCCAAAACGGAGGAACCCCAAATTAGTGGAAACCCTTGGAAAAAATTTAAGCTTCAACTGCTCCATGACTCGGTTTCCCCATCTTTAAAAGGGAGATGATAAAAGCTAGCTACCTCACCGGGTTCACGCAGTAAGTCACTAGCGGAGCCGGGAGCTGAATTTTTACTTCCTGTTCCATGATCTAATCCTAATCCACAGCTCCTCTACATCATCATCATCAAGCAAAATAACTAATAAGCCTGCTTTCATTTGTCACCTTCTCTCGACCCCTTGTAAAATCAGAAATACGTGGAAAAACCTCACCGCATGCACTTCCCTCACTTTGCAGCATATTCTGTGATTAATCTGAATTCTATTGCCTGGCGTCTAATGATCAAATCCCATTTAAAATCGTTTGAGTGTCCTATGGACGTGTGATGTAAGCAACACAAATCAGAACTTGGAGGGCCTTATGAACATTCATCACACGTCTTTTCTGAAACTAATGGCGCAGCCAGGCCCCAAGAGATGCCCTACATCCTATGTGCGGGATGTAAATCCACAATCATCATCATCATCATCATATCACCAAAGAAATATTCCATCAAGTCACCTTTTGCGCTAGCTAAATGTGCATTTTCCTCTCTTGAGACTAGAAATGGAATTGAACTATAAATCCCAGGATCAAAAATCACCCCCACACTTTGGAAGAGTTCAGGTCTGCCTCTGGACCCCAGATTTCCAGCTCAGCTCCATCCCTACAGAATACACTTTCTGCACATAACCTTGAGACCTGGCTTCTATTCCCAGCTCTGCCACTAAATTCCTAGGTGACCTTGAGCAAGTCCCCTCTTTGTGCCTCAGTTTCCCCATCTGTAAAAGGAGGCTAATGATATTGACCTCCTTTTAAAGCACTTTGAGGTCTCCAGATGAAAAGTGCTATATAAGAGCTAGGTATGACTGTCATTCTTAACTGTTATTTATTATTTGTGCTGCAGAAATAGTTAGCACAATACAACCTTGATCTGGGTTGGTGTGTCTAGGTCAGGGGTGGGCAAACTTTTTGACCCAAGGGCCATATCGGGGTTACACAACTGTATGGAGGGCCAGGTAGGGAAGGCCGTGCCTCCCCAAACAGCCTGGTGCCTGGCCCCTGCCCCCTCCCACTTCCCGCCCCCTGACTGCCCCCCTCAGAACTCCCAACCCATCCCACCCCCCCGCTCCTTGTCCCCTGATCGCCCCCTCCCGGGACCCCTGCCCCCTATCTAACCCCCCTGCTCCCTGTCCCCTGACTGCCCCAACCCCTATCCACACCCCTGCCCCCTGACAGGCCCCCCAGAACTTCCACCCCATCCAACCACCCCCTGCTCCCTGACTGCCCCCATGACCCCCGCTCCCTTATCCAACGTCCCCTCCCCGCCAAGCTTCCCACCCCCTTGCCAGCAGCAGGAGATCACAGCCGCGCCACCCAGCCAGAGCCAGCTGCGCTCCCCACGCCACCCAGCAGGAGCGGGCCAGAGCGCGGCCTACACGGTGCCATGGCTGCAGGGGAGGGGCCAGGGACTAGGCTCCCCGATTGGGAGCTCAGGGGCCGGGCAGGATGGCCATGGTGGCCTACAGGCCATGGTTTGCCCACGTCTGCTCTAGGTGCTGTACATATAAGCTGTATCAAGATAGCCTCTCACCCCAAAAGCTCACCATGGAGGTGATGACAAGTTATAAGAGGTGGATGAGGCAAACAAACGTGGCAGGGTGGGTAGAGAGAAGGAACAGATAACAGTAAGACTAATAAAGCCAGGAAATCACCATACAATAGTCCTAGAACAAGCACAAGGCCTCAGAGCACTTTGGGCCAGATTTTCCAAAGGAGCTCAGGAGTGACCAGATTTTCAAAAGAGGGTGTTGGGTGCTGAACTCTGGCCCTTGGTGAGGTGCCTAAACAGGAGCTGAGCTCTTGCGGAAATCAGGTGCCAAGTGTGGATGCTAAAAATTTGCCCTAAGTGTCCAGCCATTGCCAACCGGAAACACGGTTCCTGCTGGTTGCACTGCCCCAATCCAGGCCTGCAGGCATTTTATCGACCCTGGCCAGCAGAAAACAGAAGCAAAAGGGGTGTTGTAAATGTAAAGAAAGATGGGAGTTTAGTGATGAGAGCAGGGGACTAGTACGCAGAACTCTGGTTTCTCTCTCAGCTCAGCTACAAGGACACTATGAGAATGAATACTGCCAAAAACAATCCCCACCAGAAATGGGGAGAGGTGAGGGGAAAAAAAAAGAGATGGTAAAGCTGGCCAGCCTTCCAGGAGAAGGGAGAGTCTCATTCACCCTTCCTTGTTTTTATTCAGTCCCTAGTTTCTTCTTAAGTCAGGACAGTTAGGGCTAGCCTACACTACACGGGCTTTGCCAATGCAACAGTACAAGTATAGCTATGCCGGCAGAGCCCCCTAGTGGAGAGGCTGCATATGCCAACAAAAGGAGGAGTTCACCCATCCTAGTGACACCCTCTCCTCACTGACTTGCAGAGATGTACTGATTTACACCAGCTGAGAATCTGGCCCAGTCTTTTATATCTCAGCAGGTAATATATTTAAGGATCAGTCACCGTCTTATTATTATATCGTTGCATTAGCTACTGAAGTCTATACTTAAGGCTGAGATGGCATCTCCAATCTAAAACTCCTACTTTGGGTCACTTGTCATTTTCCCCTAAATTACCATTTGGAATTTCTCAGATTTTTTTTTTTTTAAAAGAGTGTTTTGTAAAAGTCCATCCAGCTCTGTGTTGGGTAAACTGCCCGTGTAAAGGAAAAGCTTTTTGCACCAGTTAAAATATTATCTAATGCAATTTTTCTATTTATCTATCTTAGGATTTTATGCTGCTGCCCATCACCATTGTCTCTGAGCATACTCCACATTAGATGTAGGTCATTAGTATAAGAATTCAAAACGGGCTTTGCTTTAGAACTTCATAGTTGGCATATCCAAAGTCCTGAGTGAGGAAAGCCTGTTTTACCCTCTTTGCGATAAGATGTTACTTCCCTATCCATCTCTACCCATTTGTTCCTCTTGTCTTATACTTAAATTGTAAGCTTCTTGGGACAGAGACCATCTTTTTGGTCAGTGTTTTTATACAGCACCTAACATAATGCGGTCCTGCTCCATGACAAGTGCTACCGCAATACAAATAACAACATTTCTTAAAAAAACTACTCCCTAAACATCCTTAAGCACACACATACTGGGCTGCTTCAACTTTTCATGTGGTTTTGCTCTGAATACATGGAGGATGTCAAAGAGCAACTTAAAAATACAGACCTAGGGCCAAGGTGTTGAAAAAAACCAGCTGCCTAAAGCTCGGACCCAAAGTCCATATCTAGGCACCTAAATAATATTCCTGGGGGAATTCTGCGCCATTACACAGATGCAGAATTCACGTTGTCCGCAGATTTCTTTGCTTCCCCGCAGAAAAATGACTTCTGAGAGGAAGCAAAGGGAAGCCACAAGCGTGGTCATTTGCCCCTCGCTGGCAGCCCACAGCAGCTGGCAGAGACATAAATCAGCTCTGGGGGGCTGGGCGTTCATGCATGGGGAGATATCAATCACCACTGTGTGGCGGGTTAGGCAGGTGTGCGAACAAGAGAGACTGTCTCTCTTGCTTGCTATTGCAGCATTCCCAGTGTGGAGGGACAGAGCTTCTGGGCATTTGGAGGTAGGCGTTCCTATAATATGTTCCTATATACAACTTGAATCTTTCATTTATGGAGCAAGCTGTCTAGTCATACTAACTTCAGTGCCATTGCCCCCTTTCCTGTGACTAGCATTGTTGGAAGCAGACATGGAAACTGCAGGGTCTCTACCGCTAATTTTAAACCCCATTACTCAGTCCTGGAAAATAGTTAGTGTCTTGTCCAGGGCTCTCCACTGAGTAACGTTCTTTAGTTGATTGGACTTGGGAATTTCAGGAAAGACCACTTCTAGCCACTGTGACGGGGCAAGGCCAGATGGCTATAGTAAAGTAGTGGGAGACAGATATATTAGCCACAGGCTAAACAAATCCCTGCTACCAGGATAAGCAAATGGCAGCTGCTCGAGGTCAATTAAGACATCTGAGGCCAATTAAGATCTTTCCAGAAGGCAGGGTGGACAGCTATGTTGATTGGGACACCTGAAGTCAATCAGTGGCTGTCTGAAACTAGTTAAAAGCCTCCCGGTAAGTCAAGCGGGAGTGAGTGTCAGGAGCTGTAGGAGGAAGCCACGCTGTTGGAGAGACTGAGTAGTATAAACCATATGAGGCACAAGGAAGGAGGCCCTGAGGTAAGGGTGAAGTAGATATTGAGGAAGTGGGGGGCTGCTGTGGGGAAGTGGCCCAGGGAATTGTATGCATCCTGTTCCTAAAAAGTCAGCTACCATAGCTGATACTATTAGGGTCCCTGGGCTGGAGCCCGGAGTAGAGGGTAGGGCCCCCCCGATTAATCACTGAGACTGGGAATAACAGACTGTGCAAGAGAAGGTAGCTTCTCCTCACCTCCCTTGCTGGCTTATGAGGAAAAATGGCTCAGTAGGCTGTGACCCTTGCCTCTAGAGAGAGAAGGGCTATGTGGAGGGTCACAGTGAGCCTCTGAGGCTAGTGAAATCCGCCAGGAAATGCGGGACCCACGGAGACAAGATCAGAGCTTTGTCACATCACACTTAGTAACTGTGCTATTCCCCCATATTACCATATTCAATACTGTTGCAGGGGACTTTCCTCTTGTCAAATAACAACTAACAAACAATATATGTGGATTTTTTTTTTAAAGAAAATCTTTTAGTTTTCAAGAACTACAGAGAAATATATCACAATGATCTATAGTTCCCAACCAACTCTTTGGAGGCAACGTACCAAAAGTATCAGCCTAACAGATGAACAGAGGAAAGATGGTCTTGTGGTTAAGAGGTTGGCCTGGCCCTACTTGTGGTTAACTCCATGACTTTTATGGCAAAGGCAAATCTGGCCCATGTTATCTGTCTCGACAACAGTGACTCAGATTATACTAACAGGATTAAATGAACAATTTTACTGCAATCTTCCAAACACGGAAAAGAAATGGCCAGATCAGAATACGGTGCTGTGTACAGAAATGAACTAATATCAAGCTTGACTGAAAAAGTTGATTAAATTAGTTTAATTTAAGAGCCTAAACAAACCCTGAAGGAGGTTCTTTGTTTATTGCTTTTTACCTAAACCATGCTCTGCTGAAAAGCACCATGTGGGCATGAAATATTTATTCATTAAATCTTTCATAAAGGTGCACACTATTGTTTTCAACCATTATATATTTATAACTTGTCATATACCAGGAACATTTTTTTTTTGTTCTCCTCCAGGCTGTTTATATGAGACTTGGTTCTTGTCAGGTTATCACACTGGGTCTGATTCTCATTTACACCGTGGCCTTCTCTACATACAGAAGTCATACGGTTTTAAGTACACAGGTATGGCTGTGTCCATAGTAGGGATCGTATCAATCAGTTAAAAAAAGTTACAGTTCTATCCTCAATATGTTATACCGGTACAAAATTCATGTTAGACCAGACCCCCTTATACAACACTGGCAATATCAAGGTGCCACAAAATGGATGTAAACTTGGTGTCTCCCAGTGTAAAATGTCCCTCTGGTGTGCCCCCTGCACCTATTGGGAGTGGGGAGGGGCAAGCAGGGGGAGTAGCTGGAGTGTGATGTGCTCCAGCAATCCCCACCTGTTGTATGGTCCATTGGGGCCTGTAGCAGGGTGGACCCCTGCTCCTGGTCTGAAGGGGTTTAGAAGCAGCTTGGCAGGGCTTGAGAGCTGCTGCTCTCAAAGCTGGGCTGATTGGGGAAGTGGCTGCAGCTGGGCCACACCCCAATCAGGCCACAGCTGGCCCCTATAAAAGGCTGTGAGCCAGGAGCCCAAACACTCTCCCTCTGCCTGTAGAGGGAGAAGGGCCTGGCTGCAGGGAGTAGATACAAGGGACCTGAGTGGAGCAGGGCTGGGGAAAGGCAGAGGAGTTGGGGAGCTCCTGCCTGGAAAGCCCCAGGCTGCAGCCTAGCTTTAGGCCAAGAGGTACTGAGGGTTGCAGGGGGCAACCCAGGGATAGGCAAAGGCAGCAGGTCCAAACCCCTTTGCCTATGATGAGTGGCTGATACTGCAGTCTGCCCCAGTGAACAGGGGGGAGATGGAGACTGGGCAGTAGCTAATACTGAGGCAAAGTGGGGATAGTGGGGTGGGGGTTCCCCTGGGAGGGGGAGACCCAGTTAAAGGGGCACTGGGGTCCTGGAAGGGACACGGGGGCAGTAGCAGACAGGTGAATCACTGGCCTGCAGAGGGCGCTCCAGGGCTGGAATGAGCTAATTCCCGGAGTCACCAGCAGGAGGCGCCGCAGGGGTGAGTCCAGCCCGTCTACAGGGCCATAGAGACAGTTCACACTACAGTGAATTTCAGCCTTACCACACTGTGTTCTTCAGCAAAGTGGGTTTTTTCCCCCTTCACTTGAAATACACCAGATTTAGTGAAGAAGTGCTACATTTTAAAAGCTCGTTAAGAGTAATCTGCTAATCATTCTGTGCCAATGCATAAGGCTGCCTACTATGCTAATAGAATATTTAATTGATGTTTATTTGCTGACTAGTTATTTATGTTAACATCATTCCTGCATAATTAATACTCAGCTGAAGTCAAGGCTAAGACCACATACAAATACATTTTACTAAGAGAGCCATTTACAGTGTTTAAAGAAAGAAATCCTGGAATCTGTTAACATTAAGGGAATCTAAAATCAGCTTTAATAGGATAAGCCAACAAGGATTTGGCAGGGAAGATAAAAGAATGTGTAATTCTTTAGCACCATCCCCAATACTGGGTGCTGTGATTTGCTAAAGTAGGTGTCTGAATTTCATTTTACAATTCAATGGCCCAGTTAGCAGCTGGTGTAAACTGGCATAGATCTCTGCTGATTTATACCAGCAAAGGATCTGGCCCCAGATCCTCAGCAAGTAATTTCAGCTTTGCACAAAAGTTAAAATTTTACAAAACTGGGACCAAATCCTGCTCTCAATCTTCAAAGCCACCTCAGTTAAATTATTCCATTCCAGCGTAACCAGGAGCAGAATTCCATTCTAAGCAGCTGATCTCTATGGAACATTATCAACATCAACTTGCAAACATAGCTGAAGTTTAATTTCCTTTGGGGATGTCTTACAGGCTAGTAAGGAAGCTTTTGGTTTTAAACATCCAGGATTACACATTCTGAGAGATGAGCTGGAAGGATGGTGGTGGCTCAGAACCACCACAATCTATGATGGAAATGATTAATTTCAGAAGGTCACTTGGTTCCTCCTAGTGTGTGGAACAGAGGAGTGCTAAAGCTTGCTAATCTCACTGACATGGCTGGGCTTCCCCAAACCCATTGCCTCCCTGTTGACTATGCATCTGCCTCTCCATGATGGCTAACCAGAATGTGGTGGTGCTAAGGAGAAATGACACTATGCAACATATGCCTCTCTCAATCATCAAGATACAATATAAAGTAATGCTGCCCACTGAGGCATTATCTCTTCTCATATACTTATGTGGGGCCTCAATTAGCACTCCTTGCACACACAGACCACCCACTGAAGCCAATGGAGTATTGTTGGATTACCAGTTTGGCTATTAATGTGAACCCTGTTTGATGATGGGCCTAATTCTGACCTCAGACATGAAGACACAAGCAACACCAGCGGGAGCATCCTAGTTCTGAATTCGTTATGATGAGGTTACCATGAGGCTAATGGGCCAGACTGTGTCACCAGTTGACACCAATGAAGTCAATGGATGTAACTGAAGCCAAAATATGGGGCCCTGCATTTTTACAAAATACAGAAATATCTGCGTGTCAGTCTCTCTGAAGGCCCTGATGATCATCTCTCTGGCCATAAATAACTTCTTAGAATGGACCAAATTCTCCCCTGACTTGTACCTCCAATAATCTCAAAGGGTAAAATGGGGTCCTAGGAATATATTCTCAGAGATAAATCTTGAAGGTCTTATTCAGTCAAGGAGTTCTCATCAAAATCAAAGTAATTTTTTTTCCTGAGTAAGGATGAAGTAAAGCTTTCTGTTTGTGCCTTAGCATCTTAAATAAGACCTTAGCACCAATCCACTAGTAGGTAAGAGGTAGGATGTGTGAATGTACTTCAACTGAACTAGCAATATCGTTTTGAATTACAAGGCAATCTATTTTGCTGCTGCATGAGTCCAATCCTATTCTGCATGAATAAAGTGCTCGGGATCATGCCGTAAGTGAATCATGCCTTCACCATGGAGGGAAAGTCACAAATTAATCTAATGCAAGTAAAGTGGAAAAAGACCCACAAATAATCACTATTTTAATTATAACCCTAGTGGCATGTTTGCGTGAGAGGCCCAATCCTGCAGGATGCTGAGCATCCACAATGTCCACTGATGTATTTGGGGTTTAGTGGGGCTCAGCACCACCCAGGATCAGGCCTTTGAGTTTTAACTCTACCCACACAAGTGAATCTTGCTAGAAAAGGCTGCTTGCTGAACCTAATCAGAAGTTCAGGCTTATGAGTTAACAGGAGCACATTGGTCCTACTAGAATTCTATGGTGGGGAGGAATTGTTCCTCAAGTTTTACATCCCTGTATCAACATATCCCAATATCAGAAAACAGGTTTGGTTCTCTTCTTCGTTGACTCCTATATACGTCCCCTGATTTTACTGGTGCTACTTCCAATTTACACTGTCGTAACCGAGAACAGAATCAAGCTCATCGCATGGATTTTACAATAGGGAAGGAGAATCCGGCCCTCCTTGAATTACTGTCTGTCAATAATGTTAAGGCAAAACTACCCGAGCAATTACAAGTGTACACAATAATCTTGTCCTCCAGTGTCTTCAGTGCATCCCAGAATGCATTAAGATAATGCCAGAGGAGACACTGCTCTGTTGGCTCAGCTGTAAAACTGCAATCTGTACAAAAACCAGATGTCAATCAAAGGACGTTGCTGCTCTCTGCGCATTTCACGATGCATAATTTAACCACTACACTTGTCAAGTTCCGTGCATGGCTCTTCTACCTGACGGTAAATGTGTTCAGGAACCCAACTGTCATCAAGAGAGGGAAACAGCACACGGAGACAAACGGCTAGGAGAGGGAGGAGGCCTATTTTCTTTCACAATTAAAGACAGTATTAGTAACAAACGTTCAGCAAGCCACAAATTATTTTTTAACTCTTCAGAAAATAGGATATAGACTCATAGACTTTAAGGTCAGAAGGGACCATTATGATCATCTAGTCTGACCTTCTGCACAATGCAGGCCACAGAATCTCACCCACCCACTCCTGCATCAAACCTGTGTCTTAGCCATTGAAGTCCTCAAACCATAGCAGTGGTCCCCAACCTTTTTCGTCTGGCAGGCACCAGACGAAGGACCGTTGCGGCGGTCGAGCATCAAAGTAATTACTGCTGATTCTAACACCAGTTCAGCTGACCTGATGAGCATTGTGAAGAAGACAGAGCTCCAGTGGTTGGCCCCACTTTTAACACAGTTTTCATTAAACCTGCATTAATTAAATGGTGGTACATATAATTGCCAGAAGCTACCAGAGCCTTGTCTACACTAGGGCTTCCTCCAGCAAAGAAGGAAATGATATGCTTGCAGCTATTACATTGTCACGCATAAAATTCACCTAGGGAGACCATTCGAAAACCCATGTCAGTTCTGCGGCAGAAAGGAAGGTGGTCCATGAGGAGCAGCTGAGTTCTGCACCAGTTCCATATACCCCAAACTTCCCCTTCACTTTGGCCTATGTCTACACTGCAATGTAAGCCCGGGCTCTGACTCAGGCTTGAGCCCAACCCCCCTTCAGTCTATACACAAATCTCTCAGACTCAGACCCAGTGACTAACCAGATTAATGGTCAAGGAGCTGTGATCATCCAGATCCACAAACCCACTCCTAATGAGTAAGCCTGGGTTGTGGCCCCATTCCAATCTGGAGACAAGAACAGCAACTGCAGAACGGCCCCACAGTATGCCCTGACCATGACTTAAGCATGAGGGTCTGTGCCACCCACTTACGGTCTAAACCCACTAAAGTCAAAATCCCATTGTTTTCAATGGGCATTCAATTGTTCCCCATGCAAATTGTATTTGCTCAGGCTTTATGCAAAGGAGTAAACCCACAAGAGGTGAAATTTACCTGCATTAGGCAGCATTGGTTTATGCCAACGGTTAAATGGCAATAAAAAAAAAAAACAACAATCTGTCCCAAGATGGGACTTTAGAGCAGATCAGCAATGTAGCTATAGACCATAAGGATGTCTTCACACTTTCTTCCGCAAGTTCATGAATAAACATCAGTTCATTCAAATGAGTTTTATATTAATTCATTTAAATAATTTTCATTTTGATTTGAATGGTAAACAGAGCTATTCTGCCAGGATAGTTGAGTTTGCAATTCAAATTACACACCAATTTGTAATGAGAAAAATATAATTAATGGCAAGAGTTGAAGTAACTAATTTTACTCCTTTGATTTTCTATCATAAGGAGGGGGGAAGGCGGGGGACAGGGAGAGACACAGGTTATGTCTACACTGCAGCTGGAAGGATGCACCCCTCCCAGCCCTGGCAGACAGAAACGCCTGCTCGAACTCGTGCAGCAAAAAGAGCATTGTAGATGTGGCAGTACAGGCAAGCTAGCAGCCTGCCAGAGCTCCTGGGTCCATACGTGGGTGGCTAGACCGGGTCACCACATGTGCTGCAATGTCCACATTGCTCCAGCTAGCGTGCGAAAAACAGCAGAGTCAGCACACCTCCGGCTGCCACGCATTCTGTTCCAGTGCATCACATCATAATGTCACTGCAGGATATAACATGACTTGACATTATGCTCACGGGCACTATGATGCAAAGTTAACATCTCCCAATACATAATAATGTAACAGTCAGTAAATTAAACGACTTCCTTATATTGGGATCATAAACAATAATTATTTGGCAGCTGCCCCTTGGAAGCACTGTATGTGCCGAAGAGTAAATCAAGCCCTATTGATTTGCTAAGCTGAACAAACCCGTTCTCTCCCCTCTAATGAAATTCATAATCTCCTTTTTCATTTTGTGCTGCTGTAATGTGGTATTACTTTTACATGTAAGACTAGCACTGATCAGTTCTTTCTGGTAAGCAGAACACAATACAGTCCCAGTGCAGCCGTTCTGCCAGTTTAACAAGTGTGTCTTTGAAGATTTGCTTATTAAACAAAGCCCATCGACTACTGAATGAAATCAAATCTTAATGGCTGGCCCCCGGCCATGCTGCTTGCGCTTCTCTTTGCAGTGACGGCCCGATCCTGCATTTCATAAGCAGCAGGAATTCCAACTCAGATCAAGGAGTGCATGACAAGGCCCTTAAAATACTGGCTGCTCTCATTAAAAACGGAGATTAAATTATTTTTTTGAAGGCATGATAGTGAAATCGGGTGTGATGCTAAGAACACAAAACATTTTGGGGAACGTGGTATAAAACAGCAATTTCTCTTGTACCAAATACAGGGGCTTATCTTGCAGCCCTTACCCAGCCAAAGCTCCCACTGACTTCAATAGGAGTTTGACAACGTATGGACAGATGCACTCACTGATCCAACAAAGCGGTGAAGCAGAAGCATGACTTTAAGCCCAGGAATACATGCGTGAAGTTATGCACACACTACCGGCCAGATCTTCAAAAGTGCTCTGCACCCAACGGCTCCCGGTGTTCTCGATGGGAGGCAGCAGGGGCTGCGTATTTTTTAAAATCCTGCCCACTTCATTAAGGTGCCTAAATGGAAACTGAGCACCTCTGAAAACCTGGCTTTTTATGTTCCTTTCGGGATCAGGGCTAGAGGAAAAAATGAGTAATGACCCCAGGACTTAATCCAATAGGCAACGGGTAAATATCAAAAGCACCTACATGATTGTGGAACCTGAGCCCAAGTGACTTAGGCACCTAGGAACCTAAAGTTCATTAACTTTTAAGTCTGCTGAGTGCCTAAGTCTAACAGTTACGTGCCCCATAGATCTTCAGCTGCTGCCTCACCTTGCAGGCACCTAAATTCCCAAGACGCCTACATTTCCACCAATAAAGTCCTTATGGTCCCGATGTTTCTGCCAGTGGGCATGTACAAAACTGCCCACGTCCTGCGGCTGTTGAGCTGCTCAGCCTCCTAGCTCACTCCTCAGCCCTGGCAAGATTCACAAACTGGGCCTTCTCCACCCATCTCACCTGATCTGATCGTGTGCCCTGAGCATGCCTAACCGGCACAAGACAACTGGGAAGGCACAGAGCTGGTGTGAATGTGACCATATCCAACAGCCCAGTGGTGAGGAGAATCACTTGGGAGACCCAGGTTTGTGTCCCCACTCTGCCTGATTTGAAGCAGAGACTTGGCCCCAGGTCTCGCACCTCCCAACTGAGTGCCCTGACCACCCGCTTACTGGGTATTCTGGGACGGTCTCCCCATCTGTTCTGTTGATGCTGTTCCACTTTTGTATAATTAACAGTCATGTGGCCAGAGTGAGTGTGTGTACATATAACTCTACAGCCCAGTAGCTGAAGCACTCAGCTCTGAGACCTGTATTCAAATCCCAGCCTCTAAGCAAGCAGAGCAGGGATTTGAACCCAGATCTCCTATGTAAGGGCTACTGGCTGGCTGTCTCTCAGTTTTCATGAGAAAGGGATGACCTCGCTTAGCCACATAACTCCAGAAGATGGCTCACAGCCATGAATCCAAAGCAGAGGCAGGTGCCTTCCTTGGGCCTAACTGGGCACCTAAGTACCTTTGAGGCTATGGGCCCTAAGGCCACCCCTCTCCTTAGCATTATCTACTGGCTAGCTTAGGCAGCTCCCTGCTCAGCCTCCTGGCTTCTCAGATCCTGTTCTTATGCCCCTAACTCTCCCCTATGCATTGTACAGGGAGCCTGGGGGGCGTAGCTCAGAGCTGGAAATTTCACTGGGCACCAGGGCACCTGAGAGGTAGATGTTGCACCACTTAGCATTGCAAAATGGTGAAGTCCCTTTGTGAGCCTAACCCTAAGTTACCGATGCCCAGATCCGCTGAAGTATTTCAGCTCCTAAATTCCAAGGAAATGAGACTTAGGCACTTTGGAAAGTTGTTATCCATCATCTGTGCATTAAAGTTTGTTCATTCAGTGAAAAAAATATATATATACACAGTTCCCACTGCACTTTTTCAAGCGCGCAGCCTGAATTCAGCACCTACCCTGACCTATACCCTACACAACCCCAATGGTTTCCTGGCACTGCACTGCACAGGGCACATGACATCCTGACAGTACAAATGCCGAACACTGAACTGTACATCAGCGCAGAATTTGGCCACCCAAGCTAAACAGCGCACATGGAAGAAGCCAGGACCAGAAAAAGATTCCAACCTTTCCCTGAAGAGCAAATGCCTCCAGTTATAAAAGAATCATTATTTTCTATTATAGCAGTCGATAAATCCTCTTACCCCTTGACCCTGGCATTTCATGATTTAGTTTACGGCACTGTATATTTTCTTACAGCATTGATTATAAGCCACATAATAAAAGGAGTTTTAAAAAAAAAAAGAAGCCACATAAAAAATTAGGAGACCAATAAAAATCTAACCCCTCTCAAATCAGCCTGATTTATTACGGCTTGGCTAACAAACCTTTCAATCACATTTGCATTCAGGTATCGAGCTCTATTTCTGTTTTTTATAAATCCATCCTTTTTTATTCAAGGGACACAGTCAGGTCAAATCGGGTTCAAAGACGTCTACAAACCAGATCTGTTTTCTGCCTACACCAGGAAATGGGCCAAATTCATCCTTAGCTCAAGTGAGCACAGCTTCAATTGAAGAGACACCACGGGTCAGGCTGATGCAGTATCTCTGCCCTAATCATGTACAACATGCAAATGAAATGTCAACCTTCTGAATAGCCATTATAAATAGGAAGTAAACCTCGCCCCTCCCCGCAAAAACCCCTCATATCTCAGAAGCAGGTTTTTAAACTTTCCTTCATTTGATTCCCGAATAACGCGAGTTTGGGACTAAATCTTCATCCCACAAAGACTGAATGAACTGGAACGGTGCAGCGAACATAAATGGAAGAGCGGTGAGATCAGCATCCTCTGCCCAACTAGAGCAGATAAGTACCTATTCCATAGAAGCAACTACAGCCTACAAGCTACAGCAGCCCACTATACGCCCTCTATGCAAGAGCATAGCCAACCTATGTCATGGAGCCACTGGCCCTGCTTGCTTCTTTCCCTACCGCACCGTTGCCCAGGACCACCAGGATACATTGTTCCTCTGCCGGCATCACCCATCAGAATCTTGCGCATCTCCACAGCTGAGGAGCCATAGTTGCCTCTTAGTGAACAAGGCCCAAATTCGGCAGTCCTTACTCAGGCAATGCTCCCATTGTCTTTAAAGGGCTGAGTAAGGACTGCAGGATTTGGCCCTGAATGGTTTCTGATCCTTCCCAAGCAAAGCCCATCAGGATTCTAGCATAGGGACAAAGGGGCTGGAAAGGTTTTTTGGAGGATTGTAGCATAGGGCCAAATTCTGACCTCAGTTACACTCAGCCTACATGAGGGTGGACTGGAGTAAGTGAGATCAGAATTTGGTCTTTTCTTGCTAGAAGTACAAGCCCATTTCCCCCCCCCCCCCGATGGAAAACATTGGTTTTGCAATATAGGGACAAATTCCCTTCCCAACGCTTTCACCTACAAAACTTTTATATTATTACTACGATTTGTTGCACAATTCCCTTCCTAGGATCTGATCCCACAAGTTCCTGGCAAGCAGGATCGATCAGTGAAGTCTAATGGTCAATTTCTCAGTTGGTGTAAAGTGACTTCAATGGAGCTACATAGGTTTACATCAGCTGAGGACCCCATGCAGGTTGATTGTAGGCTTGGAGTCGAACCACATCTTATACTAAACCATGACCCCACCAGAAAGCTTAGAACTCACCATCTGGAGGCATCAGCACTTTGTTGTTCTGCGTACACCAGCCCACTGGATGAAGGTCGGCTGTCATCACATCGCACCAGAAATCTGCCCTGCGATCATCTCCATAGCCACAGTAACGTAGCAACAGGAGCTGCCCACACGTTGTAATGATCGTAGCCACCCAGTAGGTGTCCGGATTGTTCTTGTTGGCCACTTCTAACTTCATCCCTGGTTGGAAACTGCTCTGAAGGCTGATTTCAACCTTGCAAAATTAGAAATAGGTATTATTTTTCCATATAACAGAAGGAAAATACGGCATGATCTCTAGCTGAGCAATGCTAGCGGGCACTATTCTTAGGCGCATAGTGGCATGGTCTAGCAGACAGGGCACTAAGTAACAGTTCGGGGGACCACAGTTCTATCCCTAGCTCTGCCACTGACTGGTTGAGTGACCTTTGGCAAGTCACTTCGCCTCTGACCCTCATCTATTCAGAACAAAAGCTCTTTGGGGGTAGAAACTGTCTATTACGATGTACCTGTAGATAGTGGCACCTTGATCTCAGTTAGGCCTCTAGGTGAGACTGTCATGTCAGTAATAATTTTAAGCACGGCCACTGGAAATGAGTGAAAATCAGCCCCAGGCAGAGGGCCAGCACAAGCCCTATGTGCCACTACTAAAGACTCGCTTGAGCTGGAGAGAAAGCCAAGGTATGATGCAAAGAACTTGTTACCACACAGCTCCACCAGGTAAATAACAAGCCCCGTTCTGGTTGCGTGTGAGGTGCTTTATAATTGAGGCCTGGTCCTCAGAGGTGCTCCATACCTGTAATTCTACCTCTCAGGTATAGAGCAATTCTGAGGACCAGGCCACAATTATAATAATTTGTATAAAACACCACACATGCAACCATCTCAGAGCCCTTTACAAGCACTCTGGGCCGAATCCTGCCCCCACTGACGTCAGTGATAATGCTTCCATTGACATCACTGGATGCAGGTCCATGCTCTAGCCGATTAAAGCTCTTAATACCCTGGTGAAGACGGCACAGGCAGCATCACCAGCCGCTATTACAGACGGCTAAAGACAAGAAGCTCCCACTGAAGTTTACAGCAAAACTCCCATTGATGTCAACAGAAGCGGGACTGGGTCCCAAGCAACTTGCCTGAGGAAAACTAGAGAATACAATACATATGCTGCAGGACAGTGGTTCTCAACCAGGGTTACGTGTACCCCTGGGGGTACTCAGACGTCTTCCAGAGAGTACATCAACTCATCTAGATATTTGCCTAAAGCACTAGCAAAGTTAGTACAAACGAAAACTTCATACAATGACTTGTTTATACTGCTGTATATATGGTACACTGAAATGCAAGTATGATATTTATATTCCAATTTATTTTTAATTATATGGTATAATGAGAAAATAAGCAATTTTTCAGTAATAGTGTGTTATGACATTTTTATATTTTATGCCTAATTTTTGTAAGCAAGGAGATTTTAAGTGACGTGTAACTTGGGGGCAAGGAAGACAAATCAGGCTCCTGAAAGGGGTACAGTTAGGGTTACGGGGTACGGTTGGCAAAGGCTGAGACCCATTGCTGTAGGACATTCCTAACCAATGGAGTTAAAACTGAGGATATGCATTACGCACTAACTTTCTGTATCAATTACGAGTTCTTTTGCTATCTCCAGTTTTCCCTCCCAAGCTCGGAAGAAAGTTAGTCCCCTGGTTAGGGCATCAGCCTAAAATTTAGAAGACCCTAGTTCAATTCCCTGCACCACTTCAGACTTCCTCCAAATTAGTCTCTTTGTGACTCAGTTCCCTTCTCTAAAATGGGGACAATAACACATCCCTACCTGACAGGGATGTTGTGAGGATACATGTGTTAAAAACTGCTGTTAATAGGTGACATAAGTACCTAATATGGATACAGAAGAGGAATACAAGTCTGCCTAAATCCATGTCTTGTCTTATACTTAGACTGTAGGCCCCTGGGGGCAGGACACCTTTCTGGTCTGTGCTTGTACAGTGCTGAGCACAATGGGGTTCTGGCCCATGACTAGAGCTCTTAGGTGCTACAGTAATACACATACTAAACAACTGCCTGGGGGCTTCAACCAAATGATCCAGGGGTCAACTGTAACCGTGGTTTGCTAGTCTAGAGGAATGCAGCCCCTCTGGAGTTAGGAAGACGCCTCCTTTACCTGCCTCACACATGATTACTGCAGTCTAAGCACTGACAAGTTGCATCAGTTAATTATTTTCATACCACAAGTACATTTGTCCAGCATCTAGGCATTCACGTTCCGTCAACAGGAACTGCACACGTGGCTCGGGGCTGGTCCGTGGCCCTGCTAGCTAGGATCTTAGGGTAGGTCTATACTTACCTGCCGGGTCAACGCGTAGCGTTCGACTTCTCGGAGTTCGAACTATCGCGTCTAATCTACGCGATAGTTCGAACTCCAAACGCGCTCCCGTCGACTCCGGAACTCCACCACCGCGAACGGCAGAGGTGGAGTCGACGGGGGAGCCGCAGACTTCGATCCCGCAGCGTCTGGATGGGTGAGTACTTCGAACTAAGGTAGTTCGACTTCAGCTACGCGAATAGCGTAGCTGAAGTCACGTACCTTAGTTCGACCCCCGCACCCTAGTGTAAACCAGGCCTTCGATAGTGACCAACTCCACAGAATCTGAGCACCTCGTAGAATGATCAAATACACACGTTAAGCTGTAATGATCTCTCTCGCTCCGCCTCTCAGCAATGACCAGACTGTGACATTTTGGGGAGCAGGGGATTTGTGTGTGTGTGTGTGTGTGTGTGTGTGTGTGTGGTATAACTATACAAAGGGTGGGTTGAAGACGTGGATTTTGTCTCTCTCTCTGGAGGCTCCAGGGTCCCCAATCTCTTCTGAGAGCAAAGTTCCAGATTCATAGGGGCACATGCCGCTATACAGGAGTCTCACCCCTGAGGCTGACAGTTCCATTCTCCCAGTGGAACGGAGCCATTGGGGAAGGTCACAATCACAAAGGATGAGGTAGGGCCCCTAGGTAACTGTAGCAGGGTGAACCTCTGCTCCTGGGCGGAAGGGGTTTAAAAGCGGCTTGGCAGGGCTTGAGAGCTGCTGCTCTCAAAGCTGGGCTGATTGGGGAAGTAGCCGCAGCTGGGCCACACCCCAATCAGGCCACAGCGGGCCCCTATAAAAGACTGTGAGCCAGGAGCCCAGTCAGTCTCTCTCTGTTTCTAGAGGGAGATGGGCCTGGCTGCAGGGAACTGAGACAAGGTACCTAGAGTGAAGCAGGGCTGGGGAAAGGCTGAGGAGCTGGGGAAGCTCCAGCCTAGAAAACCCCAGGCTGTGGCCTAGCATAGGGCAAAAGGTACTGGGGGTTGCAGGGGGCAACCTAGGGGTAGGCCAAGGCAGCAGGTCCAAACCCCCTTTGCCTGTGATGAGTGCTGGCTACTGCAGTCTGCCCCAGCGAACGGGGGCTAGATAGAGACTGGGCAGTAGCCACTACTGAGGCGAAGTGGGGATAGTAGGGTGGGGGTTCCCCTGGGAAGGGGAAACCCAATTAAAGGTTAAAGGGCCACCGGGGTCCTGGGAGGGACACGGGGCCAGTAGCAAACAGGTGGATCACCGGCCTGCAGAGGGCGCTCCAGGGCTGGAAAGAGCTAATTCCCCAGAGTCACCAGCAGGAGGCGCCGCAGGGGTGAGTCTGACCCGTTACAGTAACCCAAGCCAATGCCATAGAGCAGGGGTTCTCAACCTGCTACAGAAATTCCATGGTCCTCCTGTGCCATAACAACTGTTTTCCTGCATATCCATTAGATTAAAAGCCAGGGCTGGCGTTAGGGAGTAGCAAGCAGGGCAACTGGCCAAGGCCCAACACCACCGGCAGCCCATGAAGCTGTTACTTGGGCTTCAGCTTTCAGCCCCAGGCAGCAGGGCTCGGGCTTCAGCTTTCTGCCCTGGCCCCAGCGAGTCTAACGCATAACCCTGGCTATGTTGGAATTTGATAGGAGGGACTGCAATCTCCTTGCCTCACATAGGTGGAATTGGGAGCGTTTTGCAACCGTCGCTCTTTGAGTATCCAGAGGAAGAGGCCAGGTGAACACTCATGCTGAGGATTCTCCAAAGAGCATGCCTCTCCCCTCCAACGTCGATTCATCATTTGCAGGGTTCAGCGTCATCCAGGAGCCAGTCTCAGCCAGGCCCCTGTACAGGCAGCTGGGAGATGGTGCTGTTTGCATCTGAGGAGAAGATGTAGTAGGGCTGGCTGCATCTGTATCGAATGGGACAGGGAGAGACAGGAATGCTGTGGGGCTCCACAGGTGAGTGCTGGGGAAATAGAGGAGCAGGTGCCCATCACGGCTCTGAGAGCGGCCTGAGAGGGGCAGCTGAACTCGCCTCTGCGCAAACCCACTAATTCCACCATAACTGTGAGGTGGGATGGCACCATTTTATAGCTGACTATATCAAATGCTATGGAAAGGTCTAGCAATAAGAGCATGAGCATACAACCCTGTCCATAGCCAAGACGAGATCATCCCTCAGGGCCATCTCTGTTCCATGTCCTAACCTGAACCCTGCTTGAGAGGGGGTCCAGGATATTGGCAGTATCTAGGAGTTAAGCTTCCCAGTTAGTTTGCTTAGGAACTGGAGGTTAGACAATAGGTAGCAGCTGGAGAGGTCGGTCGCATCATGCAATGGTTTCTTAAGTACTGGCTGAATTGTGATGTGCTCTGGGACCACAATAGATTTCCCTTCTCAAAGAAAGTGGCAACAAGCTCAGTCCATAGGGATTCCAGGTGCTCTCAACGCTCTTCCACAAACCAAGACGGGCATGGGGCCAGAGCTGCAGACGGTGGCTGTTTTACCACAGTGCTTCCAGAATTCCATTGCGCGAATGAACCAACTTCACATGAGGGAAGGTATCATATCCTCAGGCCTATGACGGTTGTACGGATTCAGGTGCCCCAAGATGCCATTTCTGCTACCAGAGAGTTTCTCTGAGATGTAGGCTGATAGCTTGTCACTGCAAGAGACACCGTTTTCTGGAGCTGAGAGGAGGCATTCCATGGTAACCAGGCTATTTAACATTGACAGGCTTCTCAGAAGAGGCCTGCCTGAAGGAGGGCTTGGAAGGAACAACGTGCATGCAGTTTCTGTGTGGTGGGGTAATATGGAAGAAATTAAAGGGATCAAGGAGGCGGGAGAAGCAAAGGATGCAGGATGCGGCGTGGGAGGGAATGAGAGCTGAATGTAGGCAAGAGGAAAGCAGTACAGGGCCTTGAGAAGGGGTAAGGATGAGAAGCTTGAATCCAAAGTAGAGAGAAGCCAGTGGACCCAAAGAAAGGCATGAGAACAGGTGTTCAACCGGAGAAGGAAGAGGATTTCAGAAGGAGAGGGAAAGGATTCCAGCATTTTGGATTGGGAGGAAGAAATTTGAGGCAGAGAGAAAAGTTTGGTGATGATGTTTCCTCAAGAGCCATTAGCCGTGCCTTTAAATTTTCCAGGATGACCCTCTCCAATCAGAATGAAAAGAGGAAGGGCACAGAACTTTCTCAAGGCCCAAGTGAAGTACGTACGTGTCTGAACGAGGTGTGAGGAGCAGCGCTTGCTCCCGTTTCTTCCAAGTATTCATCCCAGTTGAAGTCGGTCTCCTCGATACTAGAACCTTCATCTGTTTGTGGGGGAAAAAGCAACATAAAATTAGAACATGGTTAATGCAGGCAATAAACTACACAATGGTATCAGCCAAAAGTGGGAAATTGGCAGGCAGTAAAACCTCCACACAAGATTAAAAAAAACCCACTGGTTTAATAGTTATGCATATTTGGATTCCATGGGTTTTACTGCATTTCCAAGATATTATTTGGTATGCTGGTTTTAGCAGTTACGCCTCCAGAGACTCTGCCTTTGTGGGCCAGTTGGGTGAGCGAACAGAAACCACTGTACCCGGCAGTGCAAGAGAGTCCACACTATTTCACAACTCTTTTTATAATGTTCTCATTAAACTTTCACGTCTCCTCCATCAGTCACCGTGAGTGAACATTGTGCAGTACAGTGGATAAACATGCCAAACAAATAATAAAGTCTATGCCCCAATGCATTTCTGAACTAAGGGCCATGAGCCAGATCCTCAGCTGCCGTAAGTTACAGTACTGCCACTGAAGCCAATGCAGGGATAGAGATTTACACCACGTTAGCATCTGCCCCCCTACTGGGTGCACTATTACAAAGAGGTTTGTATCTATGTGCAATGCTGCCTTTTGCTGGATGGAATCAGAATTACTCAACTGCATATCATAGGCCCTATAATGCTAACAACTAGGGGAAATTCCGCTTTTATTTCATTAGTCAGAAGCTGAGCTTTGAAAGCAGGAGCTCTGCTGTGGCTGTGAAGAGCCAGATGATGGAACTCAGGTGCCATCTCCCAGTTTCCCATTACAGCTACTTATAATTTTTTGCCTTTCTACCACATCTTTCATGTGAAGACCTGAAAACACTGTACAATTAACTGATCCTCACAACATCCCATGAGCTATGTAATGCTACCCCCATGTTACAGATGGGGAAACTGAGGCACAGACCATTTTCGTATCTAGCATGAGATCACACAGGAAATCAGCTGCAGAGCTAAGAACAGAATCTAGATCTTCTGACTCTCAGGCCTCTGGATTAACCCTTATATACTCCATCCCACAGCTAAAGATCCATAATTATTCACAGGTTTTGCTACATATCTGTACAGCCCCTAGCAAAATGGGACTAAGGTGTCAAACTGCTGCTGAAATACAAATAATACAAATTACAAACAAATCTTCTTGCACTTACAGAAAATCAGCCAAATCTGATTGCTTTTATTTTACTTTAAAATAATGTTTCCAGGCAATCTTGGAAGAACGGTTTCAACCCAGAGCAAATATTTACAGTCTAATAGTGAGGCACTGCAATAAGCATTTATCAGGCAAACTCTGAGAGACCCTTTTCCTTCCAAAGCATTCATCAGCATGGCCATGATGTAATTAAAGTGCCCCATGACAAACTGAATGAAGAAACCTCCCCAGACAGTTTTATGAAGAAAACGGCAGGGTTAATTTATTGCAATTACTGCTACAGGTCTCCCATTTTCAAGATCCGAAAGTTATATCATGTAAGAGGAATGTCTCATTATTAAAAGGAAAAGGAATAGGTTATATTTGCTGCCGATGTAGCCAGACACACATCTGAGAAAAAAAAAAGATGACAGCAGAGCTGGGTTTTCTAATCTTAACCAGCATGGGAAAGGGGTTCAGAGAAGAAATCACAGCCCTATTTACTGTTAAATACACTAGAACTTCTTTTGAATACTGGGTTATGAAGACTGAGTCCTGGGGCGAGTTTTGTTCAACATCTTCATTAATTATCTGAATGACGGGATGGACTGCACCCTCAGCAAGTTCGCAGATGACACTAAGCTGGGGGGAGAAGTAGATGCGCTGGAGAGTAGGGACAGGGTCCCTAGTGACCTAGATAAACTGGAGGATTGGGCCAAAAGAAATCTGATGAGGTTCAACAAGGACAAGTGCAGAATCCTACACTTAGGACGGAAGAATCTCATGCACTGTTACAGGCTAGGGAACAACTGGCGACGTGGCAGTTCTGCAGAAAAGGACCTGGGGATTAGAGTGGACAAGAAGCTGGATATGAGTCAGCAGTGTGCCCTTGTTGCTAAGGCTAATGGCATATTGGGCTGCATTAGTAGAAGCATTGCCAACAGATTGAGGGATGTGATTATTCCGCTCTATTCAGCACTGGTGAGGCCACATCTGGAGTATTGCATCCTGCTGGGCCTCTCCACTACAGAAGGGATGTGGGCAAATTGGAGAGAGTCCAGCAGAGGGCAACAAAAATGATTAGAGGGCTGGAGCACATGACTTATGAGGAGATGCTGACAGAACTGGATTTATTTAGTCTGCAGAAAAGAAGAGTGAGGGGGCATTTGATAGCACCCTTCAACTACCTGAAGGGGGGTTCCAAAGAGGATGGACCTAGACTGTTCTCAGTGGTGGCAGATGACAGAACAAGGAGCAATGGTCTCTAGTTGCAGTGGGGGAGGTCTAGGTTGGATATTAGGAAACACTATTTCACTAGGAGGGTGGTGAAGCACTGGAATGGGTTCCCTAGGAAGGTGGTGGAATCTCCATCCTTAGAGGTCTTTAAGGCCCGGCTTGACAAAGCCCTGGCTGGGATGATTTAGTTGGGGTTGGTCCTGCTTTAAGCAGGACTAGATGACCTTCTGGGGTCTCTTCCAACTCTAATCTTCTATGATTCTATGATTCTCCCTCACCTGTGCTACTTCAACCTGGTGTAACTACATAGGTGTAAATCAGGAATAACTCAGTTGAAGAGATTTCTGATAATAGGTGGCTCTTCAATCTAGCAGGAAAAGGCATGACAAGATCCAATGGCCGGAAGCTGATGCTAGACAAATTCAGTCGAGAAAGTAAGGTGCACACGTTTTTTCAACAGTGGAGGGTAATGAACCATTGGACCAACTTATCTAAGAACATGGGGAATCTCCAGCACTCAAGACTGGATGTCTTTCTAAAAGAGATGCTATAACCCAAACAAAAGTGATGGGCTTGAGGCAGAGACTACTGGGTGAGGTTCCATCACCTGTGTTATGCAGGAGGTCAGGATGGATGATGATAGTGGTCTCTTCTAGCCTTAAAATCTAATGACTCTATGGTCATGTCTACACAAAACACTTACTGTGCGGCAAGCTGGGATATAAATCTACAATGCTCAAGGTCACATGTGTCAGTGACAGAGCTAGGAATTTAACCCAGATCTCCCATACCCTAAGCATCACTAGACTGAGCTAAGAAATCAGGCTCTCTTTGCATTCAGTAGTAAGATGGGTGCAGTACAGTGACACACCTAAAAAGTATCTGTTTTAAAAATCAAAATAAAAAGGGCAAGATTGAGCCAGATAGGTTGCTTGGAGGGCCAGGCCACCTAGCAGTTATTGCACCAGACCTCCAGCTGCCATCAGGATGGTAGAGGTACCTGGTTCCTGACCCTAAGCCAGGAATCTTCTGGCCTCCACCCACATTTGGGTGTCAGCCCTTAAGGGGTTGTGGTAGCGAGACCCAGGCACTCCTTCTCCACCAGGTCCCAGCCCAGGGCCCTGTGGGAAGCAACAGTGGCAAGGTCCTCCCTGCAGAGAGTCTATGTTTGCTGTTCTGGACCACTTCCTATCTATAGATCCCTTCAGTTTGGGGCATGGCCCCTATAGTCCAAACAGTCAGTTACTTACAAAAAAAATAAACAAATAAGCCAAATGGACCAGGGTGCTGCTCGTTCTCAAGGGGGTGGTGGCTGGAGAAGGCTCTGCCTGTGGGCCTTACCTGTCCGAGGTGCCCCTCTCAGGCTCAACCTTCTGACTGGCTTCCCAGAGAAGGATTCCTCTCTCTTGCAGCCTGTCCAGCACCTGTGCCTGAGCTCCTGGAGCAGGCTCAGCACGCCTAGTGGGTGGGGACTAACAGGGCTCAGTATCGCCTTTTAACACGTTTGGGTCCACATTGGGTTTGTATACCCAATCACATTGAGATGGAGGGCCTCCAGGGGCTGAGCACCCCTCCTGCTGCAGAGACTTCAGGCCTTTACTCTCAGTCCTTCCATTTCATTCTGACACAGCAGAAGGCGGATTCCTCTACAGACTTTATCAAGAAATTACTTTTACTGTGTCTGTAAAAAATCAGGGAACCCGTTTATCATGGGTTCAGTGTCTTGTTTTGCTCAGTTTCATTACAGAGAAATGGAAGGGACTGAAAATTCCCCAAAACCTTGTGTTGTTTCTGTTTCTTTCCTGAAGTTCTGCAGTAGCATCGGCTGCGACCACAGTCAGGTTGCCTAGGAGTTAGGCCAGGAACAGAGAGTCAGGACATTCTATTCCCAACTCTATCAGTGATTTACTGTGTGCCCATGGGCAAGTCATGTAACCTTTTTCTGTGCCTGGGTTTCCAAAATCAATTTTTGCTGATCTCTGTAAAATGCTTCAAATCCCTCAGATTGAAAGGAGCTATATAAATGAAAAGTATTTAATAATATTATAATTATTATCATTCTAAAGAGTGGTTTTCACAAAGCCATACCATCTACCAGTACTCAAATCAACATTCCAAGGGTAAAACTTAGCTGCTGAAGTCACTGGCAAAACTCCCATTTATTCCAAGGGGCAGGGTGTCAAGATTTCACCCCAGGTGACTGGGTGATGGCTAATTTTATGATGTGCTTACATTGGTGGGTTTCAGTTATGGATCCTTTTGCTCTAGGTTCTTTTTTGGTGAAACAGTCACACCTGTCTAATCTACCTTACATTTCACGTTCGTGTGGGCCTCAGTGTGCAAACAAAATAAACAGTAATGAGCTGCTACCATCTCAATGGTTTTGAAGTGCTCTGGGATCATCAATTGATAGATGCCATAGAAATTAAAGGTACTTCAATAAACCTGCAGCCATCTAGGACTTCACTGTTAACACTATAGGCCATGTGACTATGGGAAAAACCTCAGAGTGAAAAAAGAACCTGGATCCTTTGTTCAGAAAGCCCAAATTCCCTACCAACCTATCTGTTGGATAACTCCCTTTAATTCTTAGCTGTATAGAGTCTAAGGCACACAGCTAAGCAGTTCTGATTCTATCCTGTATCTATTCCTATGTTCTAGCTAGTTATGTTACTTTATCAATGAAAGAACATAAGAATGGCCATACTGAGTCAGACCAAAGGTCCATCTAGCCCAGTATCCTGTCTTCCGACAGCAGACAATGCCAGGTACCCCAGAGGGAATGAACAGAACAGGCAACCACCAAGTGATCCATCCCCTGCCACCCACTCCCAGCCTCTGGCAAACTGAGGTTAGGGATACCACCCATGCCCATATTAGCTAATAGCCATTGATGGACCTGTCCTCCATTCAGGGCCATCCCTAGACACTGTGATGCCCTACACAGCCCCAGGCCTATGTGGGGGAGGGGGAGGCTGAGCTGAAGGTCTGCGGGGGGTAGGAGAGAACCGCCCCCCAGCACAAGCCGGAGGCATGGCTGGAAGCTGGCAGAGTGGAGAAGGTTGGGGCCAGGTCGCTACACTTCCTGCCGCCCAGTGAGTGCAGGGCACGCCCGATCCCTGCTACAGTCCCCGAGGACGGAGTTCAGGCGAAGGGATGGAGTGGGGGCGGGGCTCGGGCAGAGCAGGGGTGGGAAGAGGCAGGGCAGAGCAGGGACAGGGGCTATGGGTAAGGGGTGGATTGGGCGCAGGGCAGGAGTAGGGGCAGCTTTTCTGGCTGCCTCAGCTGGCCGGGGGATCGGGCTGGCCACTGGAGCAGCACGCAGCTGCACAGGGCTCCAGGAAATCTGGGGCAATTTGGTGCCTTACCCATACGCAAACTACGCAGCTGTGTAAGGATAGCCCTGCCTCCATGAATTTATCTAGTTCTTTTTAAAAAAAACACTATTATAGTCTTGGCCTTCACAACATCCTCTGGCAAAGAGTTCCACAGGCTGACTGTGTGACCTGTGAAGAAATACTTCCTTTTGCTTGTTTTAAACCTGCTGCCTATTCATTTCATTTGGTGACCCCTAGTTCTTGTGTTATGAGAAGGAGTAAATAACACTTCCTGATTTACTTTCTTCACAGCAGTCATGATTTTATAGACCTCGATCATAGCCCCCCTTAGTTGTCTCTTTTCTAAGCCGAAAAGTCCCAGTTTTATTAATATCTCCTCATATGGAAATTGTTCCATATCCCTAATCATTTTTGTTGCCCTTTTCTGAACCTTTTCCAATTCCAATATATCTTTTTTGAGATGGGGCGACCACATCTGCACTCAGTATTCCAGATGTAGGAATAACATGGGTTTATATAGAAGCAATATGATATTTTCTGTTTTATTATCTATCCCTTTCTTAATGATTCCCAACATTCTGTTTGCTTTTTTGACTGCTGCTGCACATTGAGTGGATATTTTCAGAGAACTATCCACAATGACTCCAAGATCTCTTTCTTCAGTGGTAACAGCTAATTTAGACCCCACCATTTTATATGTAGAGTTGGGATTATGTTTTCCAATGTGCATTACTTTGCATTTATCACCATTGAATTTCATCTGCCATTTTGTTGCCCAGTCACCCAGTTTTGTGAGATCCCTTTGTAACTCTTCGCAGTCTGCTTTGGACTGCAAAGATCTGTCTTGGATTCCAATCTGGAAATAGAAAACTGAGGGAAGGATGTGCCAGCATTTAGGGCACTAGTCTAGGACTTGAGAGACCCTGCTTCAAGCCCCTGCTCTGTTACAGGCTTCTTGTGTGACCTTGGGTAAGTCACTTAGCCTCAGTTCCACATCTGTAAAATGGGGATAGTAGTATGTCACAAGGGTGGCATGAGGACAGATATATTAAAGGTAGTGAGGCATTCAGATCCTGCAGGGCCGCCCAGAGGATTCAGCGGGAGCAGGGGAGCTGCGGCGCTTGTACTCACGCGGCGGCGATCCGGGTCTTAGGCGGCATTTCAGCAGCAGGGGGCCCTTCAGTCACTCTGCATCTTCGGCAGCACTGAAGGGCCCCCCGCCGTCAAAATCCGCCAGAGACCCGGACAGCCGCCGGGCCAGGGCTCGCGGGGCCCCTGCAGGGCCCAGGGCAAATTGCCCCTCTTGCCCCCACCCCCCGGCAGCCCTGAGATCCTTTGGTGATCGGAGCCGAGTAAGTACCTTAGTTAGACAGATAAATTCAGATCATTTTACAGATGAGAAACTGGGTTAAGTTTATGTGATGATTTTGGGTGTAATAGCCGGTGAGCATCAGAAGCCAGAATGACTGGTGAGAAGAGACAGCACCTTGATTATCTCCATAAGCACTCAGCTGAAACTGACTGACTGTTCAGGTTTCTGGAAATCACTCGTTCATGCTCAGAGAATTTAATACACACATTAGCAGAGTGCCTCCCTTTCTTGTAATCTGCTACCTGTCCTTAGAAGAGCGGGGAAGGTGATGTTTCTACTCATTGCATGGGTTTTCTGTGTGCATACTTAAGAACAATAGTTCTATACCAGAACTCCATGCTACATCCCTCCCCTCTACTCTGGTCCCATCTAGACAGGATCTTCCCCACCCCACCATCACCACAACCACCACCTCTCCATTAACAATATGGGAAGGGCAGCATGATCATAAGCCCATGACATCAGCTCATGCCACCAAGCTTGAAAAGAGATGCTTAGGAATTCAGTAAAATTCACTCATTAGCTAGGACCACAGATGTCAACAATAACAACGTGGCCCATGGTTGCTCACGACCTCAAAGTTATCATCCCTACCCAGCCCAGCAGGTTGCTTGGAACTTCACGACAGCAACAAGCTGAGAAATAATACTTCTGTGGAGCCCAAGAGCCGCTCCAGAATGCAGTAAACATAAGGTATATTCCCCTACCCAGTGTTCACCGCCTTGTCTTTTCTCTACATCTCTCTCCTCTAGTCCCATCTAGCCAGGATCTTTCTGACCCCCCTACCCCCAATCACCACCAACACCTGTGCTATGCTCCAATACAATTTTGCCTCCTACAACCCTTCCCAGTAACGTGCACTTAACAGGCGGTGCTGCCTTCCCCCTTGCTTGTGGTTCTGGGAAAGCCTTTTAGCTTAAACAGGGGGAAAACTGAATTCCTGTCCCCGGAGCCCTCCTCCCTATGAGCATGTGGGATTTCTCACAGGCTAAGGAAGGGAACAGAGTGGGAACCGCTTGTTAAACACTTGGCAGCTCATCACTAAAAGCTGGTTTCTCAGATGTCTGCACCAGAGTTTCCTCAAACTGTGAGGCCTGTTTCTCCCCAAGGGAGATGGAGGCAAGGACAGGGAAAGTGAGCAAAACAACAAGACTGTTTTTCCTCTCCTGGCTGGAGTGTTGTCACAAAGGACTCCACAAAAACCAGGGCCAGTGACTGCCTGAGGAATGGAAATACTTACTGCTTACGACACAGGAAAGGATCCGGCGGGGAAGAATCATAGAAATGTAGGGCTGGAAGGGATCTCATCTACTCCATCCTCCCTCACTGAGGCTGCACAAATGAACCTACACCATCTTTGATAGGTCTTTGTCCAACGTGTTCTTCAAACCTCCAGTGATGGGGGTTCTACATCCACTCTTGATGACCTATTCCAGTGCTTAACTACCTGCAGATTAAACCCATTACTTCTTGTCCTACCTTCAGTGAACATGGCGAATAATGGAGCACCCCTTCCCCCACTTTATAATAGCCCTTAGCTTATTTGAAGACTTATCAGGTCCACCCTCATTCTTCTTTTCTCAAGACTAGCATGCCCAGTTTTTTCAACCTTTCCTTACAGATCAGGTTTTCTAAATCTTTTATCATTTTTATTGCTCTTCTCTGGACTCTCTCCAATTGGCCACATCTTTCTTAACGTGTGACGCCCTTAACTGGACACAATAATCCATCTGAGACTTCACCAGTGCCAAACAGAGTAGAATAATTACTTCCAGTGTCTTACATATGGACACTCCTATTTATACACCCCAGAATGTTAGCCTTTTTCACAACTGCATCATATTCTTGGCTTATATTCAATTTGGTATCCACTGTAACCCCAAGATCCTTTTCTGCAGTACTACTCACTAGCCAGTCATTCCCCATTTCGTAGTTGTATATTTGATTTTTCCTTCTCACATGCAGTACTTTGCACTTGTCTTTACTGAATTTCATCTTGTTGATTTCAGACCAATTTTCCAATTTGTCAAGGATGAATTTAATTTTAATCCTGTCCACCAAAATGCCTGCAACCAGTGTGGTATCATCCACAAATTTTATAAACTCTTATCCAAATTATTAATGAAAAATATTGAATAGTATCAGACCCAGGACCAACCCCTGTGGGACTCCACTTGGTAGGTCCTCCCAGTTTGACAGCAAACCGTTGATAACTACTCATTGGCCTTTCAACCAGTTGTGCATCCATCTGATAGTAAATTTGATCTAAACCACATTTCCCTAGTTTGCTTATGAAAATGTCATGGGGGACCGTGTCAAAAGCCTTACTGAAATCAAGATATAGCAGATATACTGCTTCTGCCCCATCCAGTATGCCAGTAACCCTGTCAAAGAAGAAAATTAGGTTGGCTTGGCATGATTTGTTCTTAACAAATCCATGTTGGCTATTTCTTATCACCCTATTATGCTCAATGGTGCTTACAAATTGATTGTTTGATCATTTGCTCCATTATCTTTTCAGGAATTGAGGTTAGGCTGACTGGTCGATAATTCCCTGGGTCCTCCTTTCCACCCCCCACCTCCCTGCCTGTTGAAAATGGGTATTAAGTTTGCCCTTGATGAGTCCTCTGGAACCTCACCCATCCTCCATGAGTTCTCAGAGATAATCACTAAAGTTCAGAGATTGCTTCTGCTAGTTCCCTAAGTCCCTAGGGTAAATTTCGTCAGGCTCTATCACCCTGAATACATCTAACTTATTTAAACATTCTTTAACCTGTTCTTTCCCTATTCTGGCTTACACTCCTTCCCCCTTGTTGTCATCGTTAATTGTGTTACACATCTGGTCACAATCAACCTTTTTAGTGAACACAGTAGCAAAATAGGCATTAAACACCTTCGCTGTCTTGGTGTCTTCCATTATTAGCTCATCTTCCCTGCTAAGTAGTGAACCTACACTTTCATTCCTCTTTCTCTTGCTCGTAATGTATTTGTAGAACCTCTTCTTACTGCCTTATGCCCCTTGCTAGGTGTATCTCATTTTGTGCCTTAGCCTTTCCGATTTTGTCCCTATGTGCACGCACTATTCTTTTATACTTGTCTTTAACAATTTGTCCATGTTTCTACTTTTTGTAGGGCTCCTTTTTGATTTTCAGGTCATTAAAGAGCTCCTGATGGAGCCACATTGGTTTCCATCTCTTCCCAGTAGTCCTCCTTCCCAGAATAGCATCCGATGGTAAAGAAAGCCAAAGCTCTCCTGTTGACACCATCTGTGTCAACAGCACATACTTCTCCAAGATGTATCTGTCCCTGCCTGGACTCTTACCTTCAGCTGGCACAATGGACAAGAACACATCCTGCACCCCCAACTCTTTAACCCTTGCTCCCAGAACTCACTGCTGATCCACTTAGGGCCATATTACTGTTTCTTTAAGGGCCCAGAGCCAAGAGCCTGCAGAGAGGGTGGGGGCAAGGTTTCCCTTCTCCACCTGAACCAATGGGGAATGAGCTGGGAGAAGGGGACCAGTATAAATACGGCCTCCTCCCACATAGCAGGGCAGACACCAGGAGACATCAGCAGGGAAAGGCTGGCCTGCTGAAGACTCTGAAGCCTGATGGCTAATTAGGAAAAGGGGCCTGCTAAGGGAGAAGCTGGCAAAAGCCTTGCAACTAGCTAACCTCATAACCCAGCTCCAAACAGGGGAGGACAAGAAGCTCAGAGGGCCCAGAGAAGGGCAGAAGATGCTTCAAGTGCTTGATTTTGTTTGTAGCTCTGAGCTCTACTGAAGGGCCAGAGAGAAATCCTGAGACCTGCTACTCTGGAGAGAAGAGTGTGATGATTTTTTTTTTCCATTCACTCCCATGGTGAGATGGAAGGACTTTGCTGCCGGCCTGAGGGAAGCCAGGGGAAAGGACTTCAAAGTGGCCAGCTTGGGGTCTGACCATTTACAGCTAGACTTGGACACCCCAGAAATTGACTGAATTTTTAAGTGACTGGGTCGGAGGGCTAGGCCACAGAAGGCCCAGGCAGACAGAGATGGACAACAGGAAGAGATGATGAAGGGGAAGGTATGACAACCCCACACCTACCCACAAGGGGGCATTCCAGAGTGACCACTGCCATCACAAGGAGCCGTTCCCACTCTCAGTCACCACCCCAGATCTGACACAATTCACAATGATTTTTTTTTTAAATCATTCTCAACTGACTGCTGTTTGGGGTTCAGGTGTCCACAGAAGCTTCCTTCATAACTGGCAATCCCAGAAAAAGTGCTCTATGGAGGCTGAACTCCCTTCTCTCTCTGCAGAATGTGGCTGGGGCACAAGGACCCAGGGCCGAACCAGGGACCTCCAGAGCTGAAAGGCTACGCCTCTACAGCTTAAGCTAAGACCCATATCCTCTGTGGAGTGGGCATAGGAAATGGGGAGACACATAACACATACTGAATAGTGGCTTACATACCTCTTCTGAACAGAAGCACGTCCCAGACATTTGAGGCCCACAGCAGTTCACATCCCAAACAAGCTGCCACATACACACCCACCACCATCTTAGCCAAAACTGGAGACCACCAGAACTATAAACAGGAGTTTAAGCTAAAGAGCCAGGCTGTCTACAGGGGGACTAGATTCATATTCTCTAAGGACTGGGCATACTGCCTAATGGGTTATGCTTGTGCGGCTGCAACCTGTGTTCTGTGAATAAATAGAGAACTTCCGTCTGTAGGGCTGATGACCTGGTGCCTTTCATGATGAACCTTTAATTCACTTCCCTTTTACAAGGCATCAGATGCGATTTGCTGGGTCATGGACAAAGTGGCGGGAAGCAAAAAGCCTCCAAGGCGACAAATCTATTCAGTTCAGATGTCACTGCCCATTTACACTGACCTTGGATTCCTACCATGAAAACCGAGGTGAAATACAAAAAAAGGGCCTAATATCAGCTTTCTAAAGAGCAAAATGAAATCCCTGTTGCCCATGGAAGTAGAGCAATGACTGGATGTTGTGGATGTGAATGTTGATGGTCAAGAGATAGAAACCTTGAGTAACTGAATTCCTATGGACAAGGGACAGCCTGAGAAGAGGCAAAGAGAGGATCAAATAAACCACTCGAGGAGAGCAACTGGTCGAATCTGAAACGCAAAGAAAAGCAGTTTGAAACTATTCAGTAGCCTCCAAAGAGCTCAGGGCCCAATTCTGCCAGTTCCCCACTGCTTCCTGCAAGGTGCTGTGCCATGTTAGAAGCTCCCAGCATCATGCCCTTAGAATCTTATTCTCCAGGGTGCTCAGCAGATTGGAGCCTTCCGGGATCTTATCTCTGATGCAAGCATTGGAGCAGAAGCCAGATGCTTTGGAGAGGATATGCAAAGAAGATGCGGGAGCTAGATGAGTTCAAAACCTAGCAAAATAACCCATCCACTGCAGCATCAAAGCTTAGAGAACTGTGAGGCTTTCACTTTTAAACAGAGGTTGGATGCATAAAGCAAAGGCTTCCAAGGTTTTTCAGGTGTGATTAAAAATATAAAGTTACAATTGGCCAATCTGTTTGAGTTCCTTTCAAATATAATGCAGAGCTATCAATTCTTTTCTTCAAGAGGCTTATCGGGAAGGTGAACAACAGAACATTAACAGCATGGTTTTGAAAGAAGAGATCCAGTAAGTCCTGAAAAGGCATCGAAGGGGATTTTAAAAGCATTCACCACTGGCCTAACTCAGCTTTTCTTGAAGCAAATGGGATTTTAATCATTGATTTCAAAGGGAGCGATGGTTAAATGTCCATTGGCTTCCATGGGAGAAGAGTTAGGCCAACACTGAACATTTCTGAAATTCCTCCTCTAATTCTTTCAGCATACAGCCTCGGGGGAATGGTCATTTCATTCACCAGGAGCGCAAGGAGAGTGCAGAACCTTTAAACAACTGGGGCCAGAGTTGCAGAATTCTCAGCACCCACCAGCCCACACTGAGAACACTCCAGGTTCTCAGTGCAAGCTACCGGGGCACTGAGCTCATTAGAAAATCTGACCCTCCGGCTGACATTTATAACTCAGTATCATTTTATCATCGGCGAACCTCATGGAAACCTCCGATTGTTGGGAAAAGGATTTAGCGTTATCAGCCCCAGGAGGAATACGACAATGTAAGACGCACGTATCAATCTGTTTACAGAAGATGAGCTGTACAATACTGGTTATTATTTATTGTGTGGATTGCAGAAGCCCTTACCATCAGCAGCGCCCCAGCGTATTAGGCACTACATAACCCAGTGGTGTGCACATTTTTCTCGTCGCACCGCCCCTGCCCTTTAACAGAATCTGTCCATGCCTCCCCTCAACCCACCCACCCACCCGTTACTGCACAGCCAAGCCTTCCTCAGCAGCGGAGCTTGGGCTGAAGGCGGAGCTGGGGGCAGAACTGGGGATGGGGGAGGAGCTAGGGCAAGAGGCGGAGCTAGCTTGGGGGCAGAGCGGGAATGAGAGCAACACTGGGCTGGCAGTACGGGGGCGGAGTGGGGCAGATCTTGCCTGGAAGTGGAGCTGGGCTTGGAGGCAGAGCTGGGCTGGGGGCAGAATGGCGCCAGGGGCATGGCGCTCCCAACCTGCCCCTTCCATGCGCTTCCCTCCCCCACAAAACATTCCTCCATGCCCCCTACAGTTTGGGGACCACTGATATAAACACATCGTTTTACTATGGATATGTTTACATTACAACCAGAGGCGTGACTGCAGCATGTGTAGACACACCTGAGCTAGCTTTTATCTTGCTAACTCAAGTAACAACAGCAACTAAGCCTCGGCAGCATGAGGCTGGGGCCCAGAGTATTTACTTGACTGGCTAAGCCCATGCTGCTGCTGCCACATCACTGCTTTTTTAATTTGAGCTATCAAAAATCAAAGCTAGCTCGGGGTATGTCTACACATGCTGCAGTCACATCTCTTATCACAGTGGAGACATAGCCACAGTCCCTGCCCTGCAGCGCTTACAACCTAAACAGGGTGGGAGAAAAGGTTACAACATGCAAGCAAAACACAGGGAACGGAGACGCTAACTGGTAGTGACTGGCCAAGGTCACAGAGAAGAACCAGTGGCAGAGCTGGCAACTGAACCGAGGAGTCCTGGGTCCCTGTCCAGAACCTTAATAGCAAGACCATCATCACTCCTAAGAAAGAGCCTTCATCTTCCCAAGTTTGGAAAAATAAAGAGCTAGAAACAGCTGTACCAATAGTTCTGTGGCCGTGTATTAAATCGTCCCGGATGATTCACCCCTGTGCAAAGAGCCAGAACAAAGTCTATGTGCCACTTAAACCTTATTTTGAGTAGTCAAGTGGGACTGAAGTGCTGCACAGGCCGCATGCTGGTGCTCCGCACACAGCGGAATTTCACCCCAAACGAGGCTGTAGTCACGGATTCCGAGCTCACTTTGCAAAGCTTAAAGAAAGATCCTTAGAGAATTGAATCAAATTTGTAAGGCTAAGATTATGTCTTGGAGGTCGGGGAAGACATGGATTCTGTGACTTCCAGAGACCGCCATGACATTTTCTGCTTCGGCCCTGGGGCAACAGGGCAGGAGCTGTAAGCCCCCGCAGGCAGGGCCCCCCCCACAGCTCTCAGCCAACACGGGGAGACCTGGAGCTCTGAGCCACCATGGGTGTCGGGGGGACCCCTTCAGCCACAGGAGGACCCCAGAACTCCAAGCCACTGCAAGCAGCGGGGGGAACTCTGGAACTGTCAGCCACAGTGGCAGCAGGGGCTGGACGCTACCTCTCCCCTTCTATAGCAGGTCTCAGGCTCTCATCCCCTCATCAGACCCATTTTATCACAGTTATTTTTAGTAAAAGTCACGGACAGGTCACAGGCTCCCACGAATTTTTGTTTATTGCCTATGACCCGTCCCTGACTTTTAGTACAAATAACTGTGACAAAATACTAATCTTATCTATAAGTCCTTGTGCCGCACTCATCATCATAATCTAGGAGCACCTTCCAGTAGTGCATTAAACAACATAACTACCTATCAAGCACACGTTTGTTCTCTCATCTTCTCCCCAGGGACAGAAGCGCATGCAGTGGAGATACACCCCTTAGCACCATTTGAGAAATGTATTGCACGCTCTGGTAAAACATACAGGACAAAATCTAAATAAAAACATACAGGACAAAAAAAAATTCTAGAAAAAGTTGATCAATCCAGCTGATCCAAATAAAGGAAAAACTTCCAAACATATTTTTAAAATTTTGCTTTTCTTCCCCAAAAATTTACAAAGGGTTGAAAAACAAAGGAAACTGTCAAAAGTTTTGCCAATTTTCCTCCAAATGTTATTGAATTTTGAAAAATTTCATCTTGCACAAGAAAATCTGTTTTATTTACTTAAAAGTGAAACGGACGTGGAAAACAAGAGCTCACCTGAATCAAACTGTTCTCTGTTCCCATTGGCTGGACTCTGACCCTTCTCCTGGGATAGGGATAGATGTTGAGTCTCTTGCATGGCGGAAATCAAAGACATCCTAGTTTCCATTGCTCACAATAAGATTTCTTCCTTTCCTAATTCATCATGTAACAAAAATGTCCTGCAGGAGAGTAAAAGAGAATAAATGAGCAGCCTATTTTCATAGAATCATAGAATATTAGGGTTGGAAGGGACTTCAGGAGGTCATCTAGTCCAACCCCCTGCTCAATGCAGGACCAAACCCCAACTAAATCATCCCAGCCAGGGCTTTGTCAAGCCTGACCTTAAAAACCTCTAACGAAGGAGATTCCACCACCTCCCTAGGTAATTCATTCCAGTGCTTCACCACTCTCCTAGTGAAAAAGTTTTTCCTAATATCCAACCTAGACCTCCCCCACTGCAACTTGAGACCATTGCTCCTTGTTCCATCATCTGGTACCACAGAGAACAGTCTAGATCCATCCTCTTTGGAACCCCCTTTCAGGTAGTTGAAAGCAGCTATCAAATCCCCCCTCATTCTTCCCTTCTGCAGATTAAATAATCCCAGTTCCCTCAGCCCGACCAAGTAAACACACTTCGCTAGCTCTTCTTCAACGTTTTCTTTTGAGTCACCCAGCATTTTGATTGCTGTAATTGATAAAAGCCACAGAAGTACATAAATTACCGGTATTACAATATCTGAGCACCAATTAAGTTATCCTTTGGGATGGGGATGATAATAGTTCTCTATTTACCCATGAGTAACAGATTAGGGTCCAATCCAAACTCCACTGAAATCCATGGGATTCTTTCATTGATGTCAATGGGCTTTTCGTCAGTCTATTGGGGACTTGAACAAGGTTATATAGGGAGCCTATGGCTGAACTAGGGATTTGGTTCAGTACAGTGCCTTAACCACAAAACCCATCATTCCTCCGCTACATCTCTAACCTGTTCCTGAAGTAGTTCTGGATACTTGATCTTAACAGGGCCAAGTGCTGAAAAGCAGCATGGTCTAGTATGGAGAGTAACAGGCTATAAATCTGGAAACCTGGGTTCTTTTAAACCAAACTGCCACTGTGATGCTGAGCCATGGCTCTGTCTCCGCACAATGCACCATCCAGAGCAGCTCAGCCAAGCAGCTGATCTAAGCCAGTGGTAAATCACTACAGCCCTGGAACAAGGAGATTGCAGGGAAGGATTTTGTGACACGGGGGGGTTTCTCTAAGTCACCAGGCCTACCAAGGATGAGGCATCTTACACAATCACCCCCTGCTCAGGGCTGTGCCTTAGAGGTACGATCTAGCACTTGGACTGTAAACTCTTTGGGGCAGAGGCTGTCTAATTATACGTTTGTACGGGGCCCAGCAGAGTGGGGCTTTAATCCTGATGGGAACTTTTGGGTATCACTGGAAGACAAATAGTAAATAATAATAGTTTGTTACCGGAGAAATGTCCTTGTTGGCCTCTTTGTCTATAAAACACCTGGTGCACTTTAGGCACTATATAAATACATGATCATTTTGCCACTTCATCTTTATTTCTCCTGATGTGCACGATACACCATGACTATTTCAAACTCAGGTAACCTCAGAATGTGTACATCTGTCATCCCCAGTGTACATTCTCTTTCAATTAACTATGAAACTAGAAGCAATCAGTCCACTGGAAGTCAAAAAACACTAATCCTTCAGTAGAGAAGCACTGGAATATTTCCGTAAATATCACAGAATATCAGGATTGGCAGGGACCGCAGGAGGTCATCTAGTCCAACCCCCTGCTCAAAGCAGGACCAATCCCCAGATCCCTAAGTGGCCCCCCTCAAGGACTGAACTCACAACCCTGGGTTTAGCAGCCCAACATTAATAAGAAATTGGTTACGTATCACTTTTTGCATGAAACTTATTTTGAAGGGAGGGGAAAAATGGCAGTTAAAGCTTTTATTTTTCCCTTGGTAGGTTCAGATATTTTTACTACTCCCCCTCCCCCTCCAACCAGACAGTAAGGAAAGATAATCTAGGATTGGAAAAGCAATCAATTTAAAGGTGCCAAAATCAGTCATTTTAAATAGAACTCAAGGGTAACCATATAAATACGAAGCAGAAAGATAAGTTACTCAGTAGTATAGTTAAATCTCGAGAAGTTCCCATTATTTTGACAGGACAAAGATATGAGCTAATGTGAAGTTTAAGGTGTCTGCTCCGACAGCTGTAGTGTTTATACTGGCACGTAGCAAATAACAGTTTCTGTGAAAAGAAATATTGTTACCGAAGGTTAGGCTCTGATCCATTACAAGGGCCCATCTGCATCCCAACCTAGTCAGCAGAGTTCTGCATCAGTGGATCGGATTGCAGAATTGGCTTACGCGGTTTATAAATAAGAGATGTTGAACAAAGCAGCAGAGGAAGAAAAATGTTTTCGCTATTATGTTTTAAAAAAAAAAAAAGTCAGTAAAAACAGTCTTGATCTGGAGTTAAACAGTAGTTGCTGCAGCAGTGGGAATAAGAAATCTGGTCCAAAGCCCACTGAAATCAATGGGAGACTTTCCATTGAATGTGCTTGGGAGCAGGCCCAAAGAACAGAAAGTGAAACGTCCATGAAACTGACAAGTATGTTTTCATCGTCCAAGAGGAGGAAATGAACAGAGGCAAAGTAAATGGTCACCAGCGGCAAAGTTTGACTGTGAACTTCCTTAAACTCTGGAGCATTTTTGTTTTGGGCTCATCAGGTCAACACATATAAATGGTCAAGAGAAATTCAAAGGGATTTTGTTTACACACGTTCTTTATGTATTTTTACATTACTACGGAACACAGTTTTAAAAAAATAAAAAAAAGATTGTACTGTGCCATGTACCTCTAAGAAGATTCTTGTAAAGTGTGACCTGGCAATGGTCTATGGCCAATTTTCTCTTGTTGGGAATGGTTACAAGATTGTAATTTAAAGCATTTAAAGTATGATCTGAAAATAAGCCCCAAACTTCCTCTTCAGCAAACCAAAGATGCTCAGGTATTGCTCTGAGCATTTGCGTTTACATAACTGGCTTTCAGTGAAAGCTGATTTAGGCTGTTTATTAATAAATAATCATAGTAATAATAATAAACAGAGAAAAAATATTTGGATCCCACCAAGATCAGGGACTCATTGCACTAGGCACAATGGTATTAAAAAGCCCCAAACACAGTATCTTCCCTAACGAGCTTACAGTCTAGATAGACAAGACCAACAGGGTATGTCTCCGAGACACTTGGGCTCCCGGGGCACAGGCTGCGGAGCGGTTTCATTATTGTGCAGGCTCCTGGGCTCAGGCTAAGGCCGGGGCTCTAGGACCCTGTCAGGTGGGAGAGTCCCAGAGCTCAGGCTGCAGCTTGGAAGCCTACACAGCAATGAAACAGCCCTGCAGACAGAGCTCAAGTCGGCTGGCACGGGCTAGCCGCAGGTTTTTCTTTGCTGTGTAGACATACCCGCAAAGGCTTAGATGGGAAAGAGGCACAGAAACTTGCCCCATGTCACACCACAGGTCAGTGGTGGAACCCAGATCACCCCAATCCAATGCCCTATATGCTGACCACACTGCTTCACAGTGATTGCTGTTATTAATTATTATTAAAATGTATTCATACTAGATCCTTGACAAAAGAGATAGAAACACAACTCCTGCCCCGAAGGAGCTTACAATCTAAAGCCCCGATCCTTCAAAGTGACGTGCATCGTCAAGACCCCCAAACCCTTGCAAAGCTGAAGTCAAAGAAATTTTGCACAGCTCTAGAGGTCCAGCTGTGCAGAGCCGAGTCCATGATCAGGGTTACATGGCAGATGAGATGCTCCAAGTAACAAACAGCAGGGAATGGCCAGGTTTGGAAAGACAATGATAAGATCACTCAGTGATTCCACCTAGATACTTGTCTGAGACCCCATCCCCATAGTATCAGTTAAAGAGGAGATTCATAGGTAACGAAGATGCTAACAGGCTAGCCTGTTCCATCTCGCCGTTTGAAGGGCCCTCCATGGGACCTGGGGTTTAGGAAGTAGGGAATACTGCTGTAGAGGGGTCTAGCTGTCTCCCACCCCATGGGGAGGCAGAGACCCACATGTGAAGGGCATGATCAGACCCACAAGATTGAATTAGTCTGACAAAAAACACATGCCCAGATTCTTCAGTGTTCCAACGCTTGCAATCTTTGGCATTACGCTTGATGCCTCAGCTCCTGGAGTTTTGTGAATAAGTGAAAATCTCAGCTTTTATTTAAAAAAAAACAAAAAAGATTGCCTCAGAGTTGCAGAGACTCAAGCACTCCGTAAAAAAAATCTGAAGGTTTTTAAACCAATCGGATGATTTGGGGAGGCCTCACTCCTAATTTTTGGATGGTGCAGTTGGCAATACTGATTCTTCTACCGTTCAAAGTTAGTCAATGAGACACTGCCCCTCCTAGCTAACACCTGCTCATGCTTAATTTGGCATTTAATCCCATTCACAGGCAGCAAAAGCAATCTAATAAAAAATAATCTATTCCCCTTGGTTGTTTCTTCCCACTGCTGGCACACTCACAACTGCACTTCTGTCTCTAGTCTCCTGAGTCGTCGTCTGTATCAATACTGGCTCTTTGCATAAAAGAAGACAGGACCTAGAGTTTCACCATTTTAAATTCCTCCTCTCTTGTCAACTCCAGCTCATTTTTCCTTTTTTATAATCCACACTGAGAGGAGAACCCTGTCCTGATACCCAAACGCGACTCCCTTCACACCTCACACAGGTCCCTCATTCCCCCACGTTCCTTTGGTGACCTCCTCTCCTTGATCCTTGAAAATTATTTACATCAGAAATGCAGGACCATGGAACTGAGGTCACAGAAAGAGTCCTTTACAATGGACGAAAGACTCCTACAGCATGGTGAGCTTCCTGCAGGAGTCATTGCTGGGGGTCGTCACACTGGGCCTGGGGCAGCTTGAGTCGTAACACCCCCACTGACTTTACAAGAACCTGGTTACTTTGGCAACCAACAGGGGCCTTAGAGGGGATGGAACCAGCCCCCGCTCTCCAATAGTATCCCTGTTCAGGGGGTCTCCCCAGCTAATGTAAAGACTTTATGCCAGACTTGCTCCCAGATCCTGCTGCAGGGGGGCTGATTGGGGGCACGCCAGGAGAGGTAGGGAGTGAGTCAGGAATGGATCGGGGGCATGGTCATATGGCTGTTCTCTCTGCAGAGGTCTATGGGAAACGGAGCATATATTACAGGGAGCACAAAGACATTTTACCCCCACCTTTTCCTTTCTCCCTGCCACACCCGTTTTTGCCTCAAGTGCATGAACAGTGTCGATCCCTTGGACTTCTAATCACGTGTTTGGGGGGGGGAGGAATTGAACAGTGGAAAATGGAACCACCTATCATATGGAAAACAAAATTGGATCCACCAGAGCTCGTTGGGGCATAGAGCTGTAGTTTCGGTTCAAGCCCATATCTAATGCGTGATTTATAATCTGTAACTTTTAGATGTAAGCTTGACAAGCTTTAAACCTGTCGAACTCCAAGTGCTAGAGCTCCATGTCAAAGCGAGAGGAGAAACTGCTTTGGGCTAGCTGGCCAAACAATTGGGTAACTGTGAAATTAGGTGTGGCAGCCCTCAAGGGACAAAGAGGCAGAACCGAGCATCCAGCACAGGTCTGACATACCTTTTTAAATACTACTACAGAGCTGGCCCGGTCACGCCAGCTGACTCCTGCTCTCCTGCCATTCCAGAATACATCCTTCTATGACTTCACAGATACCAAGGACCTCATTGCTCTATGGAACTAGTCTAGAAGGCCTCCAAACTCCACGTGGCAGGGATTTTTAGCCTATGCACGACGGGAGCAGCTGTGGTTGAGTAGCCTAAGCACACAACTGAAAGTGGGTTTGAGGCCTGACTCTGCCACTGACTTGCCATGGGACTTGGTGCAACTCATTAAACCACTATGTGCCTCACTTTCCCCATCTGTAACATGGGGATAATGATTTTCTCCCATCTTTATAACACCATTTAGAACAAGTGGAAAGGGATGTAAGGGCAAAGTCATTACCTTGAAAGATTTTATACCCCAAAAGGTATTGAGATATATAAAACCCTCTTTGGAGGCTGTGATGAGATGGAGAATTCTGGGGTTTGACAGCAGGACAGGAACGGCTCTGAATTTTCTTGGACACAGTCACAGGATGAGCTGGCCTCTTAACATTAGGCAGGGTCTCAACCTCAGCTTTAGCGCCCAAGGGTCACATGACAGGGACAACATGTGACTAAGAACAGACCTGCTGGGAGCCACCTGGGTGGGAGGGAATTTTTAGGACAGGCGGGAGTTAGGCTGCTTGGCCCAGGAAGGATCAATGCCACTCCACAGTCTGTTTCTGGCACTTGTCTCAGAAAATAACTTGATTAAACCTAAAGCCTTGGCAAGATACCATAATAATACTAATAATAGTGCTTTTCACTATTAGATCTCAAAGTGCTTTACAACAGAGTATCACAATCTTCATTTTACACAGGCGGAAACTGTGGCACTTAGATGTGAAGAGATTTACCCAAGGGCATCCAGGAGACTTGCCGCAGAGCGAGGAACAGAGCCTTAGACTCCTGAGCCCCAGTTCAGTGTGCTCACCACTAGGACACACCACCTCCCACCAAAAAAGGTTTTTGCTCTGCCCAGCATGGGCTACAATTCCCATATGCTTTTTCCCCTCACTTCTCTCAGTCCTTCTCTTAACTCTTCAGATTACTCCAACGCAGTGAACATGTCTATCAGGGCAGTCCCATCAAATGGGTCACATTCGCCCCACTTTTGGAAGTCATCCCACTGAGTGTTCATGGGATGACATGCACGAATAAGGCAAGCAGTTTGCAGCTCCGAGTGAAATCTGACAATCTAGGTCGAGGCAGCTTCTCAATAACCCCACACTTTTAAAGGATCAGCATGGTACGGTACTTACCCCCTCTCTAAGCCTCTGCACCATGCAAATGGAGCATCATTCAGAAGCACTGCTGCACGCATTAAAAACCAGCCTCCCACCTTCGAGGGAAGGAGCCTGGCTCTCTTTCTAGACAAAGTACCAGGTGGAAACCTCTTAAGGATCATTTCTTCAACATTTCCGTCCTTTTCAAAATTAAAGGCTCTAAGCAGAGCCCTTCAACAACTGTTCTCGTTAATATCCAGTGACAGTTTCCTTGTGACATTGAACACTCTGCAAGATTTTATTAAGGGCAAACAACTACTTGGAAAGTGCTGCGATGGTTCAAAAATATTCCAAGAGAGATCCACTTTGATCCGGAGAACTAGAAATGCTCCCGAAACTACAGGGCTGATCCTGCCCCCATTGACGGAAATGGCATTGAGTATACAATGTACAAATACATCTATATCCAGAGCCTTGACTTCAGTGGGAACAGATCTATTCCACTATGCTTAATGCCATAGTATGGTACTGAATACAATATAAATATAGAGAATCGATCAGTGATACTCAGACCGAGGCTTGCGAGCTTGCGAGCTGCAAGTGGCTCTTTAATGTGTCACTCTTTGCAGCACATGATATTAAAACCCGGTGTGATTTATGTTATTAACCAATCAGGATGCTTGGTTTGAGCACTGGCCTGCTAAACCCAGGGTTGTGAGTTCAATCCTTGAGGGGGCCACCTAGGGATCTGGGGCAAAAATCAGTACTTGGTCCTGCTAGTGAAGGCAGGGGGCTGGACTTGATGACCTCTCAAGGTCCCTTCCAGTTCTAGGAGATTGGTATATCTCCAATTATTAATGTGCAGGCTTAGTGAATTGCATTCCAAGGCACCTATCTCTCCCCATTCATTGTATAGGCACCTATGCTCCCTAACTCAGAGACTTTGAGGATCACAGTGTGGTTCCAGTGATCTATGAGGCACCGAAATCCCTTCTGTGGACCCAGGCCAAACTGATTTCAGTGGGTCTTCCTGGCGTGCAAGGAGAGCTCAATTCTGCCCTGTGCCCACTGACTGCTCCGAAGGATCACTGCCTTTCAGAGTGCAGGCCTGGGCCCTAAAATGGCAAAGGATGATTCTCCTATTAACTGACAGCAGGGTGGATTTGATTTATATCAAATTGATTTAAATCATGATTTCGATCACTAGTCCGAAAGACTCGATTTAATCATAGTTTTCTACATAAAAGTGCATTCTTGTTGGTTGTTATAACCTTAATACATATTCTTCACAACTCAGATGTAGGTTTCATTTTTAGAAGGTACACACTACAGTTTTTTAAATTATTTCTTTTGAAAACTTTTCAGATTAGTTTTACAGCTATATCAGAAAATGAATGATTGTTTGGTTATTTCATTTACCAAAGGTAATTGAAGCAGATATTTATGAAGTCATTGGGAGGTGAACAAAATCCAATTCCACAGGTTAATCATTAATATTTGGAGGATTTTCTTGCCATGCTGTATTAGAAGGAGAACATCAGCAGACAGACATTTAAATTGTTTTATTTAACTAAAACAACGTTATTTATTCTGGATTTTTTTTCCTTCAACAGCAAACATAATATTTTAACAAAACAAGCAACTACATTTAATTTAATTAAACCTTTAAGTTTTTTTAAATTGTTTTTAACTAAGATAGTTAAATGAATTTAACAAAAATTAAATTGACTACGTCAGCCAGGTCAACAAGAGAAGCTTAATATTGGCTTCTGCAGTTAATTCAGTCATCTTCACCTTCATTTTCCTGTGTTCATAATCTGGAAAAGAAAAAGAAGCTTTCCTGCTTTTTTGGGTCCCAAACGATTTCTCAATTTAGAATGAATTAGTCTAAAGGAAGAAAATAGTCTTTCTACACCGACAAAAGAAGCTACTGCTGTCAAAAGTGAGATTATCACTTCAACAGTCTCTGAATCCAAGTGCTTAAGTGACTTCCACCAGTTCACTGGTGTGACTTTCTTTAAAACATCAGAAAACTTATATTTCTTGAATTGGTTCTTATTCCCAAGCTGGGTCTCTTTTATAGCCTGCTGCCATAGGTTTTCCCCTTCTAGTGAGAGAATGGTATGGTAGATCTCAAATCAATGAAGGCTACACTCAGAAACTCAAGACTTCTGGAATATGCTGCTCAAACAGTTTCACTTTTGTTTCTACAACCTGTCCCTCCCTTCTCACATTTATCTCCAGACTTCTCCTTATCCAGGTCTATTCTGCCCCCAACAATCTTCTATTCATTGAACTTTTTGGAACTCTGCACTTTTAGAGAGAGGTAAGGGATTGACTCTGTACACAAATTTGCAGAGGGACAATAGAGTTGAGGTCTTATTTCTGACCTCTTATTTTTCAACATTTTTGCTGTTAACAAGCATGTTATCTCTGGAGATACCATCAGAGATGCTTAGTTTTGCAGTTCTCAAACTGTGGATTTGTATCTTCTAGACTGAGCACTGAGTCTCATTGGGTAGATTAACCTAAATAATCTATACAGAAGCCCTTGGAATCCCATAAGATTGGGTCCCTAATTCGTGAACTATTGGAACTCATTTACAAAACTTTTCTTAAACATTACACAAATATATTGTCTCATACTATAAATTAGAATTTATAATCCCTATTCCATGATGATATCTTTGAGCTGTAACGTATCTTAAACTATCTTTAGATAGGTTTTTTCCCCTCAGAAAGCATTTTATCAAAAAAATCTGATTTAAATAAAAAAATGTTTTTAATCGTTGATTTTTATCCTGATTGACAGACAATTAAATAGACTGCGATTCTCTACTGCATTCCTGCTGAATTAACGAGACAGGGTTGGTCATATATTTTATTGGACCAATATCTCTTGGTGAGAGGCACAAGCTTTCAAGCCACACAGAGCTCTCCTTCGGGTTTGGGAAAAGTACTGCCAGCATCATGGCAAAATGCAAGGTGGAACAGTTGGTTTAGCGTAACTAGTTAGCATATATTGTAAGGGACCATTCAAGACAGCAAGGCCCATTAACACTTTTGCAGTCAGAGGACAAAAGAGGGGGCTAGTGAGTTATGGATTGTTGTAATAAACCATAAATTCAGTGACTCTGAAGTCCATGAGTTTTACTGTCTACTAGAGTTATGAATTTACGCTCCCAGCCTCGTCTTTTGAAAGCGTCGCGCAGGTTTTCCTCTCTGCAGACCAGGACACACCCACTTGAAGCAGCACCAAACTCTGCCATAACAGATGCAAGATCTGCAGACACGTCTACACTGCTACACTGATCAAAATCCTCCCAAAACACACCTGTGATGGTCCATTGATACTACACATGCCTATCACAATATGTGGTGTACTTTGTCCAGTGCAATAAATGACAACTATGTGGGTGAAACCAGACAATCATTATGCGCTTGAATGAACGCACACAGGAAAATGATAAAAGACAAAAACACCGCATCACCTTTGGGCAAACAAACACTTTTCACAAAGCGACTCTATATCTGACCTCTCAGTCCTCATCCTCAAAGGAAATCCACACACATTCAAAACGATGAGCCTGGAAGCTTACATTCATAACCTTGCTATATACTAAGGCTTTGTCTACACTATCCCTTTTGTTGGCAAAACTTTTGTCAGTCAGGGGTGGGGTGGGGGAAAACACCCCGCCGACTGACATAAGTTTCACCGACAAAAGCACCGCTATGTCAGCAGAAGACAGTCTCCCACCAACATAGCTACCACCGCTCGTTGGGGGTGGTTTCATTATGCTGGCGGGAGAGCTCTCTTATCAGCATAGAGCAGCTCCACAGGAGACCTTACAGCTGTGCCACTGTAGGATCCATAGTACAGACAGAGCCTAAAACTGGGCTGCACAGGGTCACTGGATTTATGGCTTACTATGACCATCTATAACCCATAACCCCCCTTTTTGTCCTATGGCTGCTGAGGTGTTAACAGGCCATTCTATCTTTGATGGTCCCATATAATATGTGCTAACTACTTATGCTAAATAATCTGTTCCACCTTTCCCAGACCTCAAGAGAGTTCTATAGAATCACAGAATCATAGGACTGGAAGGGATCTCAAGAGGTCATCTAGTCCAGTCCCCTGCACTCATGGCAGGACTAAGTATTATCTGGACCATCCCTCACAGGTGTTTGTCCAACCTGCTCTTAAAGATCCCCAATGATGGAAATTCCACAACCTCCCTAGGCAATTTATTCCAGTGCTTAACCACTCTGACAGTTAAGTTTTTCCTAATGCCCAACCTAAACCACCCTCGCTGCAATTTAAGCATATTGCTTCTTGTCCTATCCTCTGAGGTTAAGAACAACAATTTTTCTCCCTCCTCCTTGTAACAACCTTTTATGTACTTGAAAACTTATGTCTCCTCTCAGTCGTCTCTTCTCCAGACTAAACAAACCCAATTTTTTCCAATCTTCCCTCATAGGTCATGTTTTCTAGATCTTTAATCATTTTTGCTGCTCTTCTCTGGACTTTCTCCAATTTGTCCACATCTTTCCTGAAATGTGGCACCCAGAACTGGACACAATACTCCAGTTGAAGCCTAATCAGAACGAGCAGAGCAGAAGAATTACTTCTCGTGACTTGCTTACAACACTCCTGCTAATATCATTCTGGGATGTGTTTGCTTTTTTTGCAACAGCCTTACACTGTTGACTCATATTTAGCTTGTGATCCACTATGACCCCCAGATCCCTTTCCGCAGTGCTCCTTCCTAGGCAGTCATTTCCCATTTTGTACGTGTGCAACTGATTGTTCCTTCCTAAGTGGAGTACTTTGCATTTGTCCTGTGGCATAGGGGCTGACTTCCTCTCTACCTGGGGGTGCTCGACGCTCCCCCACACCCCAAGCCCACCCCCACTCCACCCCTTCCTCCAAGCCCCACCCCCACCTCTTCCTACCCCGCTCCTCCCCTTCCCCCCATGGCCCCACCCCTGCCCCACCTCTTCCTAACCCTCCCCCACCCCCTCCCCAAGAGCCCCATCCCTGCTTCTCTCCCTCCCAGAGCCTTCTGCAGGCTGCGGAACAGTGTGCAGGAGGCGCTGGGAGGGAGCTTGACTGCCAGTGGGTGCTAAGCACCCACTAATTTTTTTCCAGGGGTGCTCCAGGGCTGGATCACCCACGGAGTCGGCACCTGTGCTATGTGGCTTGCAAGCTTGTCTCTCTCACCAACAGAAGTTGGCCCAATAAAAGCTATTACCACACTGTAGTGGTTCCTCACGCTCCAGTGGAGCGGGAGGCCTCTCTGTCTCGCTGTACTGGGCGGTAACTCTCGGGTTCGGGTCACGCTGGCAGGGCCGAGCCGTAAGTAGTCTATAGTTCTGTGCCCATCTAAATGGCAAATAAACAATAATAGTCTGGTGCTCTTGTCTCCTCTCCCGGGCGTGGCAGAGCACTGAGTACACAGCCCCTCAGCTGGGGCTGGCAGCACTTAACAGTCTGGAGCTCTAGCCCTTTGGGGCAGGGCCAAGCAGCAGCTAAGGCAGCCAGCAAACACAGACAGTCTAGGGGTTCAGGTAGGGGTGAGCATCCACACCATCGGGGGGGGAGGGGAGGCACCACCACAGCCTAGGGGCTCCAGTAGGGGTGAGCACCAACCATGCCTAGCGTCCAAGCTTGACGGACGACAGATTCACACAGGCCTCCTGGCCTAGGGTGGGGAGTCTGCTGCCCCCAGGGTGGTGTGGCAGGAGGTAGGGGGACACGGGCCGGCCCAACTCCACCACATCCCAGCCCAGGCTCCTAACGGCGTCAGAGTGGTCTGCCACTGGGTGAGTGGGGATCCAGCCGCAACACGCTGACCTACAGTCAGTCAGCAAGGTAGCCGGACAGTCAGCGCATAGTGGATGGCAGTCCCAGCAAGGCCTCTTCAGGCCCAGTCTCCTCTGTGGGCAGGATGCTGCAGGGCACAGGTTCAGCTGCAGGGTGCCGCAGCAGAGTGGAGACATCCATCACCTTCCCTGGCTCCTGCTCAACTAAGCCCTCCCTTTATACATCCTGTACTTTATACATCCTGTATACATCCACCCTGGTACTTCCGGAGAGGGGGGTAGGGAGGGTTCAGCTCTGCCCACCAGGAGTGTAGTGGTCTCTCGTTCTCCAGTGGGGTGAGGCCACTCTGCCACGCTACACTCACCCACCCTGTCTCTGTAACATCCTGGGACCAACACAGCTACAACTACCCGGCTTCCACCTTGGCCTCGTGCTTGTAACATGCTACTACAGCAAAGTGTTAATGTTCTACATTCGCTTTGCACAGGCCTAAGGGACAACCCAAGCCCCAGGAAGCAGAGAAGCAACATCACCAGCTAGTAAACTTGTTTCCCATCATTTTCAACACAGATCTGGTTGTCACTGCTATAACCACAGCGTGTGCGAGGCAATCTACGTAACTTGGGCTCAGCATGGCAACACCTAATGTTTAGGTGCCCGGCTGCCTAGTGGAATCCACAGCTGTGAGTTAGGCACCCAGACTTCCTATACAATGCATGGGCAGAGTTAAGTGCCTAAGAATGGGCGTCAGAGAAGCCAGCAAGCAGATAAGGGAACTACCTCATCTAGCCAGTAGGAAATGCTGAGGGGTGTGGCCTAGTTAGGCTCCTCCCTCTAGCCCAAAGTTAAGCGCCTATCTCTGTTCAGGATTCACAGTCACAAAGCCTTTCCTGGAGTTAGATGCCCGCCCAAGCCAGGTGAGTCCTCTCTCACAAAGAACGACCAGGAGGAAGAGGTGATGGTTGCCCCTTTTTGCTCAGTAGCTGAGTGTTTAGCACACTCACCTGGGCATGGGAGGCCCTGCTTCAAATCCTCACTCTGCCTGATTTAGAGCAGAGACTTGATTCCAGGTTTCCTACCTCCTAGGAGAGTGCCCCAATCACTAAGCTACATGGTATTCACAGGGGAGGTGTCTCTCAATCTCTCCTACTGAAACCGTTCTGCTTCCTATGAAATCCAATATTCATTGGATCAGCAAGATAATGACTCTACAGCCTGGTAGTTAGTGCAGGCACCGGGGGGACCTAGGTTCTAGTCCCTACTGCAATTAATATTTAATTATTTATACTTATAATATTTAATTATATATAAGCAGGGTCTGAATGAATTCTTCCCTGACAGCTAGCTGGGAGGGGGAAAGACCTCAAGTGCAAACTGTATTTACATGAACTCACCTACTCTTCTTAGATATCCAGCAGACAGAGCAGCGTGTTGCTCAAAGTAATCAACTTTGGCTGGTGTCGGGTTACAAATCACTTTAGTAGTGAATGCAGGGGTAGTGAAATGCTGTTACCAATGTTGTCATCGTCGTATGACTAAAGAGGAGCAGAACTGTGCTTAACCTGTTCCAAATAAAGGGGGTCACCCTCTGCTGAAAGGACCTGGGTAAGCCAGGGGCTTGAATGCCAGACCCCTGTGAAAGTAAGAGGGGTGGGGACAAGTATTTCAGCCAGGAGGTGTGGACCCTCACCAAACGTCCTCCCTGGATTGGTTTAACCTGTCCCCCCGCACTGTTCAAAGAAATAGCTAAATAGGCTTTATTCAGAGCCGCTGTTATTTTAAATACTCAATGAGAGCTGAAATCAGTTTTGGTGGGGCAGTGTTTCTGTCCAGCCTGCAGAGAGCTGAAAATTACTAAGAGACTGATGTGCAAAGGTTCACAGACAATCAGCTGGCAAGGCAAGGCAAAGCAAGTGCTCAGATGCCAGAGCACACAAGGTGTCGTCTTCCCCAGGAGGGAGTTGAACTCACACAGATGCACCTCTGAACGCTGGATCCTCTCTGACCCAGGACAACCACTGTGAGTGGGGTATGGTGAGGGAGCAGAGAGGGGCAAAGAAAAGGAGCTTTTGCTTGTAGCACTCAAGAACATGAGGCAGAAGACACGGCCCCACGCACTCTGGGGTGGGTGTCCTGCTCAGTTTTAGGATTATGAATCCCACTTGTGGCATTTTCCCTAATTAATGTCGAGTGACCTCCCTCCTTTCATTAAAAGTTTCTTTTCTACACTCAGACTCTGGGCTTGCGAGTGGGGAAGTATTGCCTCTCAGAGGCACCCAGGGGTGGTGTGTAATTTTCCCAGGTTACTGGATGAAGGCTCGAGCCGGTTCTGTGTTGTATCGATGGAGAGGAACCCCTAGATATTCAACTCAGCCCTACTTGCTGCTGGCTCCACCTGGCAAAAGGGTTACATATCCAAAGTAGAACAGCTTCAATAAGAGAGACTAAGGGTACGTCCACACTACCCGCCGGATCGGTGGGTAGCCATCTATCTATCAGGGATTGGTTTATCGCGTCTCATCTAGACGTGATAAATCGATCCCCGAACGCGCTCCCGTCAACTCCAGAACTCCACCAGAGTGAGAGGCGGAAGCGGAGTTGACGGGGGAGCTGCGGCAGTCAATCCCGCGCCGTGAGGACAGGAGGTAAGTCGAAATAAGATACATCGACTTCAGTTATGCTATTCCTGTAGCTGAAGTTGCATATTTTACATCGACCCCTCCCCCCCAGCGTAGACCAGCCCTGAGTGAAATTTAAGTGGGAATTTGAGTACCAAGGGAATTTAGGCACCTACAGGGGTAAGTAGCAGCTGAGCAGAGTTTCTGAGGATCTAAATTTTGGACTTAGGCACCTAAGATTATGTCTACACAGCAAGCAGGATCCCACAGCAGAAAGTCTCAGAGCCTGGCTCTACAGACTCAAGGTCACTGGGCTCACACTCCGGTGCTAAAAACAGCCATGTAGACATTCGGGCTCATGCTGGAGTTCGGCCTCTGAAGCCCATCCCCCTAGGCCTGAGCCCAAGTCCACACAGCAATTTTTAACCGTAGTCTGTAGACGCAGGCTCTGAGACTTGCTGCTGTGGGCTCCCGCTTGCTCCGCAGACGACCCTACGTCCCCCTTGCGAATCTAGCCGTAAGGGTTTTGCTGAACAGGGGTGGGATTATGCTGTGCTTCAAGTTAAATATGGACTCTAGTGTTTGTCTTCTTCAGGGGGCTGATTCAGCAAATCAGGACCCCAAAGACCTTGCAATTTAAACAAAACAGGAAGCAAAGAGACAGGAAAAAATACGGGACATGCTTTGTGAGGGAAAGGAGCATAAAAGTTATAGCCACAGGATCATGTGGCTGCTTCAAATCCACCCCAGTGTTTTAAATAGAGTTGAAAATTATCTGTGTCAAATTGTTAATTTAAACACACCCAGCTGTTTATCAGCCCAAAACATCTTATTTGGCACCAGCCACATTGACTGAAGTCACCCAGGTCCTGTGAACAAGGCTGATTAGTTAAATGCGAGGAGTCACCAAAGGGAACACAAAAGGCTGTTTTAGTGACTCTACTACAGGGACCAATCCAGAACTGCTTAATCAGCCAAAGCTCCCATTGCTCAGGGTAATTAATTCTGGCCCTGTTGTTGAATTTCTCGGTACTCAGAGAGGCTTTCCAAAAAGAGAAGCGAGTTAGAATCCAGCAAACATTTGCCATTAGCTTGTAATACTTTTTAGAAAGATCACAGGCTAGGTCTGGGCAGTGCCCCATTTCTTTTACTCTTTTCACCCGCTCAGCGTTTAGGCCCTGATCCCACAACACTTAAGACACTTCTCATAAATTGACATCCATGAATAGTCCCACCGTCTGCAAGGGATTACACAGGAGTATAAGTGTGCACAGGATCAAGACCTTGTCCTGTGTCATAATCACAGTTATTTGCTGCTATGCCTCAAAAGAATATAAAAGCAAGTAAAAAAGCACTTCTTCTATTCTTTAATGACAAGCAAGTGTCGCCTGTGCTGTATTTGCTGGCTCAGTTTACTGAGAATGAATTTTTACCATACATTTTAGTTTAGAGCGTCCTACAACTCCACCCCTTTTCTCTCTCAAGGAAAACAAATTGGATTCCATTTCATTCTGCATATGGCCTCTAAAGATGTAATGGTGAACATCCAAACTACTCTAGATCATGCAATATTAATGTGTCATCACACCCAATGTACTCACATATTGCGAACTCAACGCTAACATCTGCCTGACCTACATTCAAGCAGCGGCATTCCCAAATGCCTTACCCTTGATTTAAGAATTAAATTGTTAACTCATCAAAACTCTTTCTTGGATGAAAAAAATTAAATAGTTCGTTTGTCTACACTTTTTTTCATATGAGATATTTTAGCAATAATTTCCCCAGAAACATTAGTCTTCTTCCACTGAAATGAACTGAAGCTGGATTCACAGACTAGAAGGGTCATGATTATCTTGTCTAACTTCCTGCATTACATAGGCCACTGAATTTTACCCAGTGATTTCCACTGGAGGGAATTACTCTTCCCTATTGAGTAAATACACACTATCCAGAGACCAATAACTTGTGGCTGAACTAGATACTGTAACTTTTACTCATGTGAGTAGTTCTTTCCTATACCAATCACTCCACTGATACTAGTGGGACTAATCATGTGACCAAGGATTAGTTGTCTGAGTAAGGACTGCAAATTTCAGGTGCTTGGCTCATTTCTTAGTGGCTTCACATTCAGTCTAAGTTGTCATTTTAAAGGTCTTTTTTTTTTTTTTTGGCTACTGGTTAATATTATAGGTTTCATTTTTTATTAATAAAAATATGAGATGGTATAAATACACTCTTCAAAATTGTCCTTGAAGGGAAATTGTGTTAACATCCCAAATTTGGGTTTTGTAAAAGCCCAATATTAGTAGAAATATTTCTGTGATTTTTTTAAGAGGTCAGTGAAACAGTCTTTTGTTTGCATTTCTACATTCCCCTGCAGGGTATGCCAGAACCAGCGCCAGCCCATCTGGGGCCCTCGGCAGGAATATTTTGTCCCCCTACACACAACAACAAAACAATAAGTAAATAGTGATGCCCCTTGAGTCGCTCAGGGCCCTAAGCAATGGCCTAGTCTGCTTATGCCTAGCGCCAGCTTTGGTGTCTGCCACCCAAACACCTGTACCACTGAGCCAGTAATACATAAGACCCGGAAAATGAAAAGGACTAGAAACCCTCTGGAGAGCAAAGTGAAACTGACTAGCCTATTTGCATTGCCCAAGTTTGAGTAAAGTGCAAAGAGTAAACATGCAGTCTTACCTGCAGAAACCTGAGCGAGGTTTTCAAGTTATTTAAATAATCATGTACAGAATGTTACCCTAAGAAATGCGATAATATGTCATAGCAATGGACAATTATACTACAGCAGTGTAATCACCACAAGGTTTGGAAATTGTATTACTACTGTAAGCTGCAGCATTTAGGCCTTTGCTGCCTCAGTGTAGGTTTTTGTTTGTTTGTTGTAAAGGGTAACATGAGTAATGAACATTTTATTTTTAAAATGGCTTCTCTCTAACACACGCGTCATCATCTCTTCACTTCATCTAGAACACAGCTGTTAAGATCACCTTCCATGCCTGTCATTTTTGACAGTCCCCTCTCTTTGAATCGCTCCCCTGGCTCCCCCTCCTCCACTACATCTAGTTTCAGCTTCTCCTCCTCCTCTTCCAACCCTGCTCTTGTCATGTCTCATGTCCTCTCCAATGTTCTGCCCCACCAGCAATACCAGCCTCAATCTCTCATTCATCTGCCTCTCTCACTAAAATATCTTCCAACACCGGCCTGCATACCCCTCCTCAGCTGGTCTACCAGGCCCTCTCTTAATTCGGTTCACTTCTGTTGTGACACCTACATGAAATTAGCCAACTAAGATAGTCAGTGAAAAAATACTGTCTCTAGTATATCATGCCATGGACTCATCCTCACTAACCACATAATCCTACTTCGGGGGTTCTCAAACTGGGGGGTCAGGAGGTCACAAGGTTATTACATGGGGGGGTCACAAGCTGTCAACCTCCACCCCAAATCCTGTGTTGCCTCCAGCATTTATAATGGTGTTCAATATATAAAAAAGGGTTTTTAAGGGGGAAGGGGTCGCACTCACAGGCTTGCTATGTGAAAGGGGTCACCAGTAAAAAAAGGTTTGAGAGCCACGTTCCTACTTATACTACCTATCTTCCATCCTCATCCCCTCCCTACTGCAGTTTCCTTCTCATTACACTGTGTCTAATGTTAGTTTGTAAGCTCTTCGGGGCAAAGGTTACGATTGCTTTCTGATTTAGGAGGCACCCGGCACAGTTTTGGGCTGACTAACCGATTGAAATAGTACTAATGAGAGTTTTGACTGACTAGATACTTGTGTGGCTCCTGAGCATTGTATCCGAGTGCCAAAAGGCATTCACTTTTCTAGCAGCAAGACAGGGATCATGATGTTTAAAACATTACTTTGAGTGCCAACAGTGTGCTTAACACTATACAAGCCGTGGAATGAAAACTGCCCAGGGTCTAAGAGCTTACTGTCTCACTGACGGAAGAAAGAAGATGGGATGCTCAGAATAAGGAATAGTTTAGCTTTAGATTGATGTTATCCTTTCAGTGGTATTGGACCTAGTGCTTACTACTGGTGCAGCAGCGGTAGAAGATTACTGTGTCGTCCTTAAAAAGCCTCCTCTTGGTATCAAGTTACGTATAAAGAAGAAAAAATATTATATGATGCCTTTGGAAATAGATATGTCAACAAAAGACTCATCCTAGTTTGCATTTTCCCTTAGAGGAAGTGACTGAAGGTTAAAGATACAGCTCAGTCCCACATGCTCTTGAACTCTTGAAATCTCTATGTCCTTTCAGCAGCTAGCAACATTGATCGGCTATGATGCAGAACTCTTCTGGAACTCAATTACAGCTGATTAGATAACAATGGGTTGGCATTACTTTTTTCCTCCCATCTCTGCAGGCTTTTAATTTTCATACAAAATACACAGATATCACCATTTTCTATCCTTTTGCAGGTGCTAACACGATATATAGCCAACAAAGGCTTGTAAAAAGACATGAAATACTATTGTCCTATGAATACATTATTTCTAGCACAGCAGTCATATATACTCTTGGTACTATTTTAACTAAGGGTACTTTACAAATTTTTAATAAATGATATTGTAATAAAAAGCCGTTTAGTCCAACAGATCAATAGCTGCTTACAACCATGGCCTGCCTATACAACCATTTATAATGCCTTCTACGGATATTCTTGCATCCATCTGGAACATATACTAGTGTGCAACAGGCTTGAAACATCTATCATTTATAAATGTATTCTTAATATTAAAGTGTGATCATTGGTTTTACTCTAATATCAAATGTACCCTCTACAAAACAGCAAATGAATAGTGTCTTATTTACAAGAAATTCATCTCTAGATATCATTTGTTCAAATCTATTTAAATGCAATTTCATTTACTAAGTGTTCACACTGAGAATCCATCTTATCATAAATGTTATTAGACCTACTCTATTATTAGCATAAAAGTTATTAGCTTTGTTAGAACAGACCCTCCACCTCCTTCAATTCAGGGTACATGATCTATTTTAAAAAGTCTCTTCAGATGTGTCAAGTCTCACTCATTGGGTGAGAGATTCACTCATTAGCACGCCATCTCACTTTCACACATATTCCTAAACTTCTCATGCATTTTGAGTAAATAGCTAAAGATTTAAAAGATTTTTACTCAGGTGCTGAAAGAGACAAACAGTGTTTGTAGATTTGGTCACAAAACAGGTTCTACAAAAGCTGGAAGCGCAAAGGAAATATTAGTCCTCTTGCAAAACAGAAGTTCTTTTGCACAGCCAGAGCATTCTATGCTAGCGCAGCCAACTATGCATGTGAGACGCTCCCTTGGAATGATGAAATGTTAACGATGGCAGCATTTGTGAAGGTTGAGATGAGGGGAAACTGCACTTGAGCACTTTGTTGGCAGATACCAGCACATGTTCAATCTCTCTCCACCTGAGATAGAGAAGCTGCAAGAGGAGTTTGTTGATTGCCAGTTGAGGCAGAAATCAGGTATGTATGGGATGAGGCAGCACTACAGACTGACAGAGATAGCACTACTGTGCAATACAGGATGGACACTGTATGGGCATATCTTAGCAATGTCAAAAGCCCTAGTGGTTTTACGGTCCCATTCCAGGATTTCCAGGCTTAGCTTAGTTTTTCTCATCTCCTCCATTTGAGTGAGTGAGTGTTGAGTCTTGTTCAAAAGAATAAGACACCATTCAGACCACACCTCGGACTAGACACTGCACTCTATAATCTACTTGAAGCTGGAAATCCTGAGCCATGTTTCAAGTTTGAGCCACCAAAAGAAGTTATAAAAACAGCAAAAGGGCCACTTGGCAATAAAACAAAGCACATGACTAAAATATGAAACCAAATTACATATTAAAAGAAATGTGGAATCTGAATCCTTTATCTATGGTTAGTTTCAAATTAATTAAATGTAATTACTTTGTTTATTTTTACATTCACTTAGTGTACTGTTTTAATTATTTAATTTTAATATATTTTGCATTTATTTATTTTGGAATCTATTTTAGTTTGCTGTAAATGTAATATGAGCAATAATATACAAACCAAATATTTGTACTGTATTTTTCAAATGGATGATCACTATGACAACATGATATGCAAACCAAACATATTGTTATATTGATAAAACAGTTTTCTTTTTTTATTAGGTTTCTATTAAAAGTTTATTTTTGAATATTTCTCTTGTCCTGTCCACTGACTGTGTGCCTCAACCAGGGGTTATCATCTCTGGTCCTCAGGGATCTCCAACCATCCAGGTTTTTGTTCCATCTAGCAAATCATTTTTATTAAAATCCACTTGTTTGCATTGCATATAGAAATCTAAAGTGCCCTAGACTTTAGTATGAATTAGGATATTTAAGAGTTTCATATGCAGTAGTAAGCAGTGTACATTTTAAAACAAACTATTAAATGCTGGTTGGATTAAAAACCTGGACTATGGGATGTCACCAAGGAACAAAGATGAGAATCTCGGTCTTAAGCAATGACCTAAAACACCACTTGGAAAGTCTCACTCTTTGGCCTTGAATCTCACTCTTCGGAGCTGTAAATCTCACTCTTAAGGACAGCCAACGCTTAGCATCGCTGATCTTATAACTAACCACATTCCTGTTCATCTGAGCAGCATCCCAATTTATTCACCTATAGAAAGCAAACCACAGTGAAGCAAACAAACAACAGCAACAAAGACATCCCCTGAATGGAAACAGAGAAGCCTTCTCTAGCCCTGTTACATTCGAGCTCTTTTTGCCTAATGCAGAGGTGACAATTGCCAAGATAGGATAAAAATGCTACTTGATTCTGTTTGCTCACTGTATCTTAGCTTCTGCTCGATAAAGATGGGTTAGTTAATAACGATCACATTATACAGATGTCCACAGCTGCTTTAAAAAAAAAAGTCACCCTATAATCTATTTCTTTTTGCTGCTGAAGGGAGTTGGCATCAGTGCTCTGCCTCCTTTAGGTGAGAAGAGATCAGCTTTATACGAATGTTTGCTAGAGCCCCTGGGTCATTACATTGCCATTGCCTCGGCTCTATATTTCATTTTGTTCCTCTCTGCAGTAAACCTCCCAAGAACCCACCTGCAGCCTGACAACCTCCACACAGACATTTGTGGTGCTGTACTGCAAGACACAGACAAGGGGGTGGGAGGGCGTGATGGACACAGACTTAATAAACTTCACATCCGAGGCTAGAAAACTGAAAGGCTTTGTACGGAACACACACAAACCCACAATAGGGGTCATGTGGACAGGATCAAAGATCATATCACACCATAGTGAGGCCCTCTATTCTGTGGTCCTTACTCAGATGAAGCTCCCAAACAAATCAATGGGCACTTTACCTTAGGAAGGGGAGGGATAGCTTAGTGGTTTGAGCATTGGCCTGCTAAACCCAGAGTTATGAGTTCAGTCCTTGAGAAATCCACCCAGGGAATCTGGGGCAAAAATCAATACTTGGTCCTGCTAGTGAAGGCAGGGGGCTGGACTCAATGATCCTTCAGGGTCCCTTCCAGTCCTGAGATAGATAAGTGGTACCTGCATCTATCCACCCAACAGGATACTTGTCAGGAAGTAACTCAAGAGGCTGTCAAACAACACTTTGACTGGATCAGGGGTTCTCAAACTAGGAGTCAGGAGGCTATTACATGGGGGGGGGCATAAGCTGTCAGCCTCCACCCCAACCTTGCTTTGCTCCAGCATTTATAATGGTGTTAAATATATAAAAAGTGTTTTTAATGTATAAGGGGGGGAGGGGTTTCACACTCAGAGGCTTGCTGTGTGAAATGGGTCACCAGTACAAAAAGTCTGAGAACCCCTGGACTAGCTGAAGAAAACAATACACCAACAATGTTTCACAGTTACCATCTACTGCCGGAGAACAGTGGCACCTGCGTGTATTTCCCCCACCCCCACGTGGGGACGCTTTCAGAACCTAAAAAGGCGCAAGCAGGCAAAATGCAACAGAGCGAGAATTTGCATGAGCATGTTTATTCTAACCAAAGGGAACAGGAGGAGAGCTCAGATGAAGGGCACGGACATTTCAGGAGGAATTAAATCTTCTCAAAGAAAAGTCTTACACTTTTTCTTCCAGTCCAGTTACCACTGAAGTCAATTCCCTCCCTCTCTCCAGCATCCCAGGCCAGCGCTTCTCCTTGCAAGGAAGAATGTTTGAGGCTCTTACAGTCCCAAGAAATACTTCTGAGATCCCCCTCCTCCGCCCCCCTTCTCTCTTGGGAACTGAGGGAACTGAACGAGGAGCCAAGCAAAGCTCATCCTCCATCCAAAGCATAAAGCACCATGCAGTGCTTTGGGGGAAAGCGGTCCCTTTAAATGAAGAACCTCTTGATGTGTTTCTTTATTGCCTCAGCAGAAAGAGATGGATTTTGCACAGAGGATTCAGCTTGCATGGCAGATCGGTCGGTGGAGGCAGGGTCTGGAGCTTGCCATGCCTCCCGGCTGTCCTTTCCGCCTCCTACACACCACACACACCCAGGGGGGCTACACCTCGGCTGCGATCACTGGATCTCCTTGCACGGTACAGTTGCATCCATCCACGACACACTATAGATACACAACACCCGAAATCCCCCGGTCTCGGGGATTTAGAGTTAATTCTCAAACGTGTCATGAGCCACGTGAGTGCAAGGGAGGTGGTCCCCTCTGAATTCGCAGTTTGCAAGGAAAGAGCCATTTTAGGCCGGTTTTAGATTCTTTCATGGGATTCTCTGAAGCCAAAGGGGAAGGGGGACCGCCACCGTACTTGGTGGACTGCGATCCCGGCTTGCTCTTAGCCCGTTTACCAGGAGACACCGTCGACGCGGAGGGGGGGGAGTTGCTTTTCTGCGGAGCTGCCAGCTCTCGCCGCTCCCAGGCGTTTCCAGAGTGCCACAGAGAGGCAAAGCGGATTGGGAAGGACGGAGCATCGGGCCGGGCGGAGGGGCTTGTCAACGCCTCGATCTCCTTCCACGCCGTCCAAACCGGAGTGGATTCATTCACGCGGCGCCGCAACTGCGCGCCCTTCATCCGGCAGCTGTTTCATTTGACAACAGCCCGCAGCGCCGCGCCACTGAAGTGGACCAGAGATCGGCAGATCCGGATCGCCTCGTCCCCAACTCTGGGAGTCGAAGCGTCCGGCAGCAAAACTTGTGTGGACGCGGGGTGGGGGGTGGGGGGAGCAGTGCTTTGCAAAAGGCGACCTCTGTTGGCGTCGCAACATAGAAGACACCGTCTCCCATTCATCACGGGTGCTGTCCTGCTAGCAAGCATCGCGGTCTGTGAATCGCATCTCTAAGGCACAGAGCAAAGTTAGACCCCAGATCTCTCTCCCCCTCCCTTCCCCTCTCACTAGTGCCCAGGCGGATAGGGTGAGGTGCTTTCCTTTCCCCCAGTGGCCTCAACCACGCCGCAGACGGTTGGCCAGACAAAAAAAAAAGTTGAACATCAAACAACGGCAACCAAAAATGTTGCCTGAACTGAAACAAGGAAGTTTCTCTGGTATTTCAACCAGCCTGCCTCCTCCACTCCCCCTGCCCGCCTGGAAATGCATTTCGAATTAGGAACTAGGAAAAAGGACGCACAACTCCTTCCTCCAAACCACTTCACTGCCCCCCTCCAAAGTCTCCGGTTTGCATGCTCCGTAGACGACAGGTTCACGTTTGGATCCTTGCTTTTTAAAGGCTCCCTGGGCAAAGAGAATTTTTATTGCAACGTGCCTCGTCCTCTGACGATAAACGATTAAACAGCCTGTTCTGCGGGACAAATCTCCACGCAGCTAAATGTACAGAGCTTTTTCACCCCCTATTATTAACAAAAACAACAGAAACACACAGCACCGGTTCACTGCATCTAGCTGATCCGAAAAGGCTTGGCAGCAGAGATGCCAGGAGCTCCGAAAGAATGTCTCATCCTAGGACTCGCCTCGTTTTAACGTACAATAAATTACTGTTGTCTCTCCCCGCATTTATTTTTCAGCGCCTGTATGCAGTTTGGGCATTTAAAGCAACCTCGTTTGGTGCCAGAGTCCAGGTCCCCTTTTGATGGTTTCTCCCGAGCGCTCTTTCTCTCTCTCTCACACGCACACACTTTGGTTGCTCTGCCTTGTGTGATGTACTTTTCACACCAATAAGTCTGCCAGTGGAAAAAAAACGGGACATGATCCCCACTCTTCTATTTCCCGTGTAATTTGCTAAAGCACCTCCCTGGGCAACAAAGCAGAGTTGAATCAAACATGTAGCACCCCAAGTTTTATTCTCCCCCCCCCCCATCTCTAAATGTTTCTTTTCAGTTTTTAAAGGTACCTTACCCCGCCATGTTGAAACTGACAAGCTTTATAAATATTCATTTACCGCAGTTCTCTAGCTCTATAGAAAAAATGTATCTGGATCAGGGCTGGGAAATGTGGCATCTCATTCTCTTTCAAGCTTTTAAAAACCACACACATTTTGTATTTTCTGCAGATTTAAAAACACCCCCCCACACACACACACACACAAAATAACTCTCTCAAGAAATAGAGCAGTCTAGTAAATTCGAAAGGAGGTCACATGAGCTTATATCAGGAAAGCACCAAATGACAGGATATTACTTTAAAAAAAGAGAGAGGGTGTGCATGTATCTAAAATGTGGCACGCTCCAAAAAGGAAAAAAAAATCCCCTCGGCAACCCCCCAAAAAACGGCATGCGATGAATGGCACATGCATTGCAAACCCTGCCCAAGGCAACTCTCCAATGCATTGCAAAAGAAAGGCGATCACACTATTTAAAAAAAAAAAAAAGCCACCCTGAGTGCAGGTATCTAGAATCGAGTCTCTAGATCTGTACGTTCAAGCGCTGCCAGAGACACGCAGAGCCAACCACTTTGCAACAACTTGCTCGCTTAAAAATTTAAGCAAAACACGCCAGCTTTTTTTTTCCACCCTCTGTCCAAGCTTTTTTTTTTTTCCGCCTTTTAATAAACCTGAACATAAAGCTCCCCTGTCCACCCAGCGGCGCAAACACGATCGCCGCAGGCAGATCAAAGCTTCGGCCGCTTAAGGAAATACGCCTGGCGCGCTGTCTTACCTGGGTGAAGTTTTCCCCCCCCCCAGCGTCTAAAATGGCAAAGACCCTTCAGCTCAGTTCAGAAGAGGCGATCCGTCTCTCTCTCTCTCTCTCTCACTTACTACAGACTCATTCCAATATGGCATCCTCGCACTGCGCATGCCTGCCACTCTTTTTAGATTATATTTTTGCAGCCAACTCCTTCAATGACCTTTTCCAGCCGTTGCAAGCTTTTCTTTGCCAATTATAGTGGGTTGCAATCCCGCCTCCCACCCACCCCCAATGATTGCAATCACGGGGTGCAATAAGTTCAATTAGCTGGGGAGGGGGCTAGGCTTAAGAGAAACTCTACGTGAGGGGCAATTGACAAGGGAAGAAATTAACTAGCTTCTACTCCACACACACACCCCGATGTGTCCCGGTTAGTTTAGATTATTACACAGTTGTCTGCAACTGAAGTGGGCTGTGCTGCACAGGGTGGATTCTGTGCAGGGCACTGCCAAGACAGCAAATTAACTAGATCTGTGTTACCCTCCCGCTCCCTTCCCACCCTCGCCCCTTTATTTTAGGATTGCTTGCTCCATTATTCCTTGCAATGAAACTTGCATCCAGGTCTAGGATAGATGCGTGCCCAGCCGCATGGATAAAAGGGAATTTAATCAGATCGCCGCGCGTCCACGTGTCTCCCAGGCTTTGACATGATCCTATGTATGAACCGTTGCAAAAACAGCACGCGATGAGCCCGGAGAGCTTCGTTAGAGGAGGCGACAGGCACCGGCCAGCCCCCTCCCGGCGCGCACACAACTTTCAAGTCCTTTGCAATTGGGCACATTTTGTTGCAAGCAGGAGTGACCCCGCTGGACTTTCCCTGTCGGTTCTCTAGCTGCCTCCATCGCAGCGAGCGGGACTCAGACCTTGCGTTAAAAGAGGAGCGATCCAGGGCAGGATTTAGGGAGGGGGTTGGGGGGGGCTACTAGCAAATTCTGCACCCCCCAAAGCGGGGATGGACAGACAAGCCGCGCACCGTTTCTGAGCGGCGCTGGGGGCCTCTCTGGGCCCGTGTCATTTGATTCGGATTCTTCTGGATGTACCAGGAGGTGGGTAGGGAAATAGAGCCGCGGATGCTTCTGGAGCGACAGCGGTGGCGCCGCTTTGGGGGTTGGACGGATCAGCCGGGCTGTCGCTTGTCCCAGGGCCGCACCATGCGGTCTAGTCTGACGGAGGGCGGTGGGGAGTTGCGGGCGCAGTGGCAAACGGCGATTTAGCTTAACTGGGGTCCTTGGGGGTGCATAGCATAAACCGCAGCGGTGTTTTGATTCGTGTGGGGAGAGGCGTGGTCATCAAAGGGGAAGCGAGACCCCCCTCACCCTGGTCTCCTGGCTGTGGTTAGACCTTCACTCTGGTGACCAGGTCCCAGAAGAGGGGTGTAGAAAGCCTGCTGGCTGGAGGAACAGTGTTTAGCAGACACCCAGCTCCCCGGCCAGACTAGTCGGAGGGAGAGGAAATTGCCAGAGATGGTTGTTCTTGGACATTCAGCAAGTGACGAGCAGAAGCCCCCTTGCTTTTCACCCCCAGGGACTCCGGCGCTGCACACGCCGAGGAACAAAGGCAAAGGTTGCGCCTGAGCCTTCTGCGTCTACACGAGAATTTTATACACCGATCCCTGGGGTGGGGGAAGCCGACGCCTCGCCCATCACACTGTTTTCACCCCCAAGTTACAACGGATCTGTCAACAAAACAACGCCAGCTGCTTCCGGGCTGGAACGATCGGGTTCTTCCCAGCAAGGATCCTATTTGTAAATGCCCTAAACTCACAAGTGGCCACACCCTGGGCTGGGTCCCCTTCCCTTCTAAAGATTAGATTTGAGCTGGTGTTTTCCTGCTTCACAGACGCCAATCGTTAGCCCGGGACTTCGCGTCCCGCTTTCGGCTCTCTCCCACTTCAACGGCAGTTTCGCTGAATTTGTCTTGAAAAGCAGCGGGACTTAGCCATCATCTCGCTACAGGACATTTCACCTGTTCTTGTTGATAATGCCGAGGTGCCGACGACTCTTAAAGCTTTGTCACCAGCCTCTCCTGGAGCCATTATTACACTGTGAGGAGAAGAGATCTTGCCCACTCAGATACTTGATTACACGTTTGTATAATTAATAATGTAGAAAAAAAAAGGTTGCAGGGGATAATGAAGATTGTGACTTTCCCTGGGGTAGCTGGGCTGATCTACACCTGATGATTTAGTGTTATAAGGTGTTCATATTGCTACACCATCGCCCTACCTGTGCATTTCTTGATCATTAATACCGAAATGTAACTCCCTGTCCTGAGACAAGACACAGTATATCTAGACTATCCCTAACAGGTGTTTGTCTAAACTATTCATAAAACCCTCCAGTGATGGGGATTCCAGAAGTGCTCTTGGTAACCTATTTCAGAGCTTAACTCTCCCTGTCCTTAGAAAGTTTTTCCTAATATCTAGCCAAGATCTCCCTTGCTGCAGATTAAGCCTCTTACATTTTGTCTTTACATTCAGTGAACATGGGCAGCAATTGATCAACAGTCAACAAATACGTTGAGGCTGGTAACAGGTCCGTCCCCCACATCAGCCTTCTTTTCTCAAGCAAGAGGGGAGACTTTGGGAAAACAAGGAGTAGATGCCAGGTGCAAATAAGGTGGCTGGAATTTTTCAATTTTTTGACAGAACATTAAAATTACAAAGAAATAAGGACAGTGTGAATGAATTTTTCCTGATTTCCTCACCCCTGTTTTTCAAGTAGCTATAAAACTGGGCAAGATTGTCGGACTTCTGACATTTCAGATTTTCAAAATTCTGAGAAAAGGGTGGAAATTTTGAAAAAAAAATCACAAAATTCCCCCTTTTTTGGATCAGCTGAAGAGCCAAGTGTTGCCGGTTTCCTGATTTGCATACATAATGGCATAAGGATGGCAAGAAAGCATACATGGATAGGAATACACCACGTCTTAAGGATGTGAGTATACATGCTGAATTCGGGAGATACCATAATATTCCAAGCTGGGGAAGTGACAATGGTTTGCACCTTGAATGTAGCAGATGTTTGCATAGTTTCTCCGTAATACACAGATTATTTGATCGTTTCCTTTCTGCACACTTGTCCTCTTTGCAGGGGTTATGTATGCCTCTAATCTCCTTAGAACTCCCTCTTTGCTCTTAAGAACAGCCGTACCGGGTCAAACCAAAGGTCCATCTAGCCCAGTATCATGTCTTCCAACAGTGGCCAATGCCAGGTGCCCCAGAGGGAATGAACAGAACAGGTAATCAAGTGATCCATCCCCTGTCGCCCATTCCCAGCTTTGGGCAAACAGAGGCTAGGGACACCATCCCTGCCCATCCTGGCTAATAGCCATCGATGGACCTATCCTCCATGAACTTATCTAGTTCTCTTTGAACCCCATTATAGTCTTGGCCTTCACAACATCCTCCGGCAAGGAGATCCACAGGTTAACTGTGTGTGATATGAACAAATACTTCCTTTTGTTTGTTTTAAATCGTCTGCCTATTAATTACATTTGGTGACCCCCCTAGTTCTTGTGTTATGAGAAGGAGTAAATAACACTTCCTTATTTACTTTCTTCACAGCAATCATGATTTTATACACCTCGATCATATCCCCCCCTAGTCATCTCTTTTTCAAGCTGAAAAGTCCCAGTCTTATTAATCTCTGCTCATACGGCAGCCATGCCATACCCCTCATCATTTTTGTTGCCCTTTTCTGTACCTTTTCCAAGTCCAATATATCCTTTTTGAGATAGGGCGACTACATCTGCACTCAGTATTCCAGATGTAGGTGTGCCATGGATTTATGTAGAGGCAATACGATATCTTCTGTCTTACCTATCCCTTTCTTAATGATTCCCAACATTCGGTTTGCTTTTTTGACTGCCGCTGCACATTGAGTGGATGTTTTCAGAGAACTATCCACAAAGACTCCAAGATCTCTTTCTTCAGTGGTAACAGCTAATTTAGACCCCATCATTTTATATGTAGAGTTGGGATTATGTTTTCCAGTGTGTATTACTTTGAATTTATCACCATTGAATTTCATCTGCCATTTTGTTGCCCAGTCACCCAGTTTTGTGAGATCCCTTTGTAACTCTTCGCAGTCTGCTCTGAACTTAACTATCCTGAGTAGTTTTATAACATCTGCAAATGTTGCCACCTCACTGTTCACCCCTTTTTCCAGATCATTTATGAATATGTTGAATAGGACTGGTCCCAGTACAGACCTCTGGGGGAACACCACTATTTTACCTCTCTCCATTCTGAAAATGGACCGTTTATCTTGATCTTGTCCTGCTTGCTTCTTTTATTAATTATTGTTTTACTGACTATTAAGTTCTGATGCTGTGCTGGGCCCTGTACATAAAGGAAATCATACATGACCCATGTCCCAAAGAATTTACAATCTACCTTAGCTCTTTGGAAGGCAGCTAAGAATACCAATAAAGAAAAACAAGATTTAAAAAAAAATTCCTCTGGAACTTCTCAGAGTGGCTACTGTCTTCCTAAGTTCAAATACTGATAAAATGGTCCAGACATAGCTCCCAGGTTCACAGATGTCAGTGAAAAAACTCCCCATTGACTTTAATGGACTTTGGATGTAGCCAATAGTATTCAAGCTGGTTTAGTGGCGATATCTTTCAAATGGTCATTTTTGAAAGGCTTCATGATATTTTAGAGGCGCAATGCAAAAAACGAACTCAGGGTATGCAGAATGCTGCTCGTATAATATCTTCCATAAAAAAATTAGATATAAAACCAGCATTGCCATGGGCTTAGCCGCTACTGAAAAAAGTCACAGTGATGCTAATTTCATGGAAGGGAGCACTACCGTTGTTATATTAAGAAATACATCTTCAGGGCAAAGGAAATTTAGCTATGTTTGTTTTACTGCCACAAATGTTGCTAAATCCTCATATACGATATTGGCCAAATGTCTGACCTTGAGTTTCAAATTGGGAATAAATGTTCCAGGTCCCAAATTAATTTTAAATAAAATATTTATATGCAAATATGTACAGAGGAGGAGATTTTCAAAGGTACAAATAGGAGTTTGGTGGCCCATTTCCACTGACTTTCAGTGAGAGTTGGACAACTAGCGGCCCTTTGCTCCTTTCAGTGCGTATCAGTTCCTAATCCAAGTGTGATCATGGCTATTTTACTTCAACAAGATAGTAGCACCCAGACACTGAAACTCTAGCAGTGCCCATTAGCTTAGATTACCAAACATTCCAATGTTCCATGCTGTCACTTTCAAGTGTTTCATTTTTGGAGGAAAGTAGAAGGAAAACACATATCCCCTATATACAGAAAATACGCAATGGCTGGTTCTCTAGGACATTAATCTTCACACCAGAGAAGAGGTCAAGAAAACTCACTCCTGGCTATAAGTTACTCACTCATAAGTTATCTTTCTTCCCCTCACTCAGGAAGACAGTGTCATGGAACAGATCAATCATGTATTATATGGGTATATATACCTGGCCCCGATTCTGCTAAGCACTGTAAGTACACAGTCACTGAAAGCCATGTGCTTAAAGTCAGGCACAAACTAAAAATACAAGGCTGAACTGGGGGGCTATATTTGTACATAATACATACACATCAGCAAAGTGTCAGATCGTCCAGCTGCTGTAAATGATGGATCTAGCCCATAATTTTTATAGATGTAATCTTAAAGGGCCAGTTCCTTTGCTCAAGTAAGACTACAGAATCAGGATCAAACTATTTGCAAGGAGCCACATTTATACCTGGAGTAACTCCCTTACATCCTTTTAAAGCAGGCCCTGATTTTATGTAACTCGTAACATAGACTGCAGGTCACATCAGCAAAAAGTTGTAAGTGGCAAGGGCGTGTAACTTTCTCCCGTTTGTTAGTCGATGAGCGTGAACAATCAAAGGGGCAGAATTCAATTGGCTGTAGCAGGAAAAGCTACTAACAGGAGCAGGAGAGGTCACAGAAATCAGAAGGCAGAGATTTATTAGACCATTCAATCCAATCTCCCACAGCCAGTTGCTCTCTGCAGTAGTGTTTTATAAGATGCTGTTAGCCCATCCCTACTTTATCACACATACTTTTGGTAGTTGGTTTTCCTGCCCTTTCCCTCTCTTGGGACCAGCATCTGTGTTGACTCCAGTGGAGTTACTCTGGATTTATGCCAGCTCAGCTGAACACAATTTAGCCTTGGATTGTAAATTACACTTGTTTTGACCACATCAGTCATGATCCTCCACTTGTTTCCATCTGTGCAAAGTGGGAGTAAAAATGCAACTAACATCAGAACAGTTGCAGATCACGCCCACTGTGGGCTCTGATTGCTCAAGTGTCAATGACTGAACAAGGTGAACAGCAGAGGAGAATCAGGCCCCTACTTACTGCCAAGGCTGTGCAAGCTAGAGTACATTACCATTCACACCTGCTTTCTGATCATTTGCACCCATCATGGATTTATATCCCAACGGACATCACTACCTATACTTAGAAGGCCAGATCTTCCACAGGTGCAGATCACTGATTTACCTTGCTGAAGATCCAGGCACTGATTTTTAAGTGGCATCCTATTCAACTTTATTATCCTACAGTAACCAGAATGATAGTGAGAAGTTAGGTGCTCTGCAAGTTAATGTCGGGATGTTTAAAGGCTAGTTTCACAGCACCATCTATTGGCGAGAAACAGTCACACAGCATTTTCAGCCAGCTCAGTCTGATTGTATGCAACGTCCGGGTTTCTTTGAAGACAGGTGCTTAGGGCATAATAAGCTAAAGAAGTTACAAATATAAGTAACAATATATAACTTTTAAAAGTCCATAACATTCATGATAAGAGTCTAATACCTAGGCAGTATTGCTTAATGGTTAGAGCACTGGACTGGAACTCAGGAGACCAGTTTTCTATTCTCAGCTCTGCCACTGGCCTGCTGGGTGACCTTGGGCAAGTCACTTCACTGGGCCTCATTTCCTGCCACCTCATCTGTAATATAGGGACAACGACACTGGTCTTCCTTGTACAACACTGAAATCTACAGATGCAGAGGGCTATATAAGAGTTAGGGATTACTATTAATCATTATAATGAAAATTATATTCCCTAGGAGGCCAAACCCTTACTTAGGAACCAATCATGTTCCAGAGATCCATGTGCAGAGGGTTCTCTTTGTGCACCATCTATGTGGAAAAGAGACTCAGCCACCTCCATGTTAGGATATAGATATTCAGGCCTGTCTGCAAAGGCCTATACTTTAAGAATTTAGGTGTATTCTTATCACTTAGCTAGTTATAGAGTATAAAAGAAAGAATAAAAAATCACTGTCTGCTGCTGCTTACTGTAACAGTCTGAGGCCTGGTTCTTAAGCTAAGGCCTTCAGCTAAGCAGCAGAGGCCAGCCATAAACTGGAAAATGTATGGTCACATCGTCACATTCCAAACTAGTCACATTGAAATAAGGTGCTATTGGGCTGTTAGAAATACAATCCTGTCCTGATATTTCTATCACCTCCAGAGAAAGGGAAGAGCCTAGAAGATGTAAAAGGAAACTTAGTTTGATAGCATCCTGTCTGGCAAGAACTGACTTATCAATAGACACAGCTGGAAAACCCTTATGTCTGTATAGATGTAGCTGTGAAATCCTCACTTCTATATTGTTTTGTATGTTTATTTGCATGGTCTCTGTCTGGTTCTGTGATTGGTTCTGTCAGCTGTATAATTAATTTTGTTGGGTGTAAACCAATTAAGGTGGTGGGATATAATTGGTTAAATAACCCTGTTACAGTATGTTAGGATTGGTTAGTTAGATTTCAGTAAAATGATTGGTTAAGGTATAGCTAAGCCGAACTCAAGTTTTAGTATATAGTCTGCAGTCAATCAGGAAGTAAGGGGAAGGGGAATGGGAACAGGGACTGAGGAATTGGGATCATGTTTTGCTAAAGGGAGAAATGGGAACAGGGGATGGGAACAGAAACAGGGACATAGGCCAGGCTCTGCGGTGTCAGAGCTGGGAAGTGGGGCACTGAGGAAGGAAACTGGAATCATTGCTTGCTGGAAGTTCACCCCAATAAACATTGAATTGTTTGCGCCTTTGGACTTTGGGTATTGTTGCTCTCTGTTCATGCGAGAAGGACCAGGGAAGTGAGAGGGTGAAGGAATAAGCCCCTTAACGCTCCATAACAGTTTCCTCCCTCCTTCCAGACCTGCATGGGACCTTGCCACAGGACTGGGCAGCAGGTGGGTCAAGGACATACATTCTCCACAAACACACGCACACAGTATTAGCCCCACAGGTAATAGGCTATATTACATTTCTGTGCCTTCTTGCACCATATTGGGCACTTCTTTCCAGCACAGACTCCAAATCAATTGGCCAGAGAGGATTCTGCCAATGCTATGCAGTTCTGACTTGTGCTCGCTGTCTGTCAGGGCCAGGCCATGGGCAGCAGTCAGTGACCAGGTTGCAGTCAGGGGACACATAGCAGAGTCGGACTGGGTCAGGATACCAAGAACTCGGGGTTAGGCACTAGGTTGCAGGCAGGAGGTGAGTAGTGGAGTTGGAGTCAAGGCAGGTCAGGATATCAGAAAGTCAAGGTCAGGCACAGACAGAAGGCAAGTAGCAGCATCAGGGATGGAATGGGGTCAGGATCCAGAGTGGCAAGTTCACAGTAAGGCAAGGAGTGGAGCAGAAGCAAACAGGCATATTGCATCATTCCTCAGACAGCTCACTGTAATGGCTTCCTGATTTATATACCAGCCTGGACCAATCAGTGGGCTGCGGGAGGCTGCCACTCAGGCCCTACTGGGCGGTACTTCCTGCACTGTCTAGCTTGACAGGGTCTGCCAGCAGAAAGCCAGCCCAAGCTCCTGTTGGCAATGCAGAAGCATCAGTGGCCTAGAACCTCCAGGTTCTAGTCCTAGAGGTGCTTTCACTGTCTAAAAGCCACCAGGGGTTTCCTGGTACATGGAATCTGGCCTTCTTAAATAGGAGGTGTTAGTTCAACAATACAGCTCCAGCAATCGGACAGGCTTTTGCACAGCTCATCTTCCAACTTTGTCTGCCTTGTATAACAGGGACTGTGACTGGTCTGAGACTCCACACAGAGCCAACTAGTAGTTGAATAATATAACAGCAAGTTAACATATCACTACACAGAATGGCAGATTCCTCAGCTCAGAGAATCAGGACACTAAGGGCTTATCTACACAGGGAATAATTTCAGAATAATTATTCTTGAAAATCTCCATGGATGGACATTCTTATTCCAGAATAAGAGTGCCCTGTTCTAAAATGGATTAAGCTAAACAGGAACAAGGCATTTTTCATCTGGAATAAGAGTGTCCAACATACTAGCATTATTCAGAAATAGCTACTGTGCTTTAAATTCACAGCCTGCCTTAATCTGAATTAACTTTCAAGTGTAGACAAGCCATTATTTATGTGTCTAAATATGGATTTAGGAGTAGAACTGTGCAATAACTGATTTTTCAGTTTGCTGGCAATTCCAAAAAGTCAAAAAAAACTATTTCTGTTCGATCCAAAAATGAAGTTTTTCAAAAAAAAATTGCATATTGAAAAGAAGAAAAAAAAAATGGTTTAGGCCAAAAAAAATTCTCCCAGCTCTACTTAGGAGCCTCCCTTCAGGATTCCTGGTTTGAAAATTTTGGTCATTATATCACACATAGAATCATAGGACTGGAAGGGACCTTGATAGGTCATTTAGTCTAGTCCCCGGCACTCATGGAAGGACTAAGTATTATCTAGACCATCCCTGACACGTGTTTGTCTAACCTGCTCTTAAAAATCTCCAATGATGGAGATTCCACAATCTCTCTGGGCAATTTATTCCAGTGTTTAACCACCCTGACAGTTAGGAAGTTTTTCCTAATGTCCAACCTAAACCTCCCTTGCTGCAGTGTAAGCCCACTGCTTCTTGTCCTGTCCTCAGACATTAACAAAAACAATTTTTCTCCCTCTTTGTAACAACTTTTATGCACTTGAAAACTGTTATGTCTCCTCTCAGTTTTCTGCAGCCCAAAAATCCTTAGAAGGGCTGGTCCAGAATCCAAACAGCTCCTCTACATCAGCAGTAAATGAAAGAGGGGTACATATTATTTAATATAAATCAAGGCACTGAGACTCAGTACTGAGGTTCCTATTTATTACTTTTATCGATCATGTCTGCACTAAGGAAGAATTTCATCTGGTACAGAAGGCTTGGTAAGCCCATTTGCACCACTTATTAACTGGCTTTTTATTTATTTTTATTATTTATAGTCTTCTCTATGGCACTTATCTTTGTAGTGCTTCTCAGACCCTGATAGCTTTATCCTCACAATGCCCCTGCTAAGAAGGGAAGGTTTATCCCTGTTTTACAGAGGGGGAGATTGAGGCACAGAGAGATTAGCACACCTGGCTGAAGTCACACAGGAAGACGTCTGCCAAGAATTGAACCCAGATATCCATCCAGCCACTCAACACTAAGACCTCCCAGCCTCTTTAAACATAGGTCTTCAATGACCAGAAGGGACCACTGTGATCAGCTAGTCTGACCTCCAGTAGAACACAGGCCAGAGAATTTCCCCAAAATCATTCCTAGAGCAGATCTGTTAGAAAAACAACCAATCCTGATTTAAATATTGCCAGTGATGGAGAATCCACTACAACCCTTGGTAAATAGCTTCAATGGTTAATCACCCTCACTGTTAAAGATGTACACCTCCATTCCAGTCTGAATTGTTATCGTTTCAACTTCCAGTCGTGTTATAGTAAAGAGCCTGTTATCAAATATCAAATATTCCCCATGTAGGTACTTTTAGACTGATCAGATCACCCCCTAACCTTCTCTTTGTTAAGCTAAATAAATTGAGCTCCTGGAGTCTATCATTATAAGGCATGTTTTCTAATCATAGAATCATAGAAGATTAGGGTTGGAAGAGACCTCAGAAGGTCATCTAGTCCAACCCCCTGCTGAAAGCAGGACCAACCCCAACTAAATCATCCCAGCCAGGGCTTGTCAAGCCTGGCCATAAAAACCTCTAAGGATGGAGATTCCACCACCTCCCTAGGTAACCCATTCCAGTGCTTCACTACCCTCCTAGTGAAATAGTGTTTCCTAATATCCTACCTAGACCTCCCCCACTGCAACTTGAGACCATTGCTCCTTGTTCTGTCATCTGCCACCACTGAGAACAGCCGAGCTCCATCCTCTTTGGAACCCCTCTTCAGGTAGTTGAAGGCTGCTATCAAATCCTCCTTCACTCTTCTCTTCTGCAGACTAAATAACCCCAGTTCCTTCAGCCTCTCCTCATAAGTCATAAGTCATAAGCCCCCTAATCATTTTCGTTGCCCTCTGCTGGACTCTCTCCAATTTGTCCACATCCTTTCTGTAGCGAGGTGCCCAAAACTGGATGCAGTACTCCAGATGTGGCCTCACCAGTGCCGAATAGAGGGGAATAATCACATCCCTCGATCTGCTGGCAATGCTGCTACTAATACAGCCCAATATGCTGTTAGCCTTCTTGGCAACAAGGTGACACTGCTGACTCATATCCAGCTTCTTTTCCACTGTAATCCCCAGGTCCTTTTCTGCAGAACTGCCACTTAGCCTGTCGGTTCCCAGCCTGTAGCAGTGCATGGGATTCTTCCGTCCTAAGTGTAGGACTCTGCACTTGTCTTTGTTGAACCTCATCAGATTTCTTTTGGCCCAATCATCCAATTTGTCTGGGTCACTCTGGACCCTATCCCTACCCTCCAGCATATCTACCTCCCCTCATCTGCGAACTTGCTGAGGGTGCAATCCATCCCATCGTCCAGATCATTAATAAAGATTGATCCTTCAATTATTCTCATGGCTTTTCAGTGAACCCTCACCAATATATCAAGACCTTCTTGAATTGTGGGAACCAGAACTGGATGTAGTATTCCAGCAGTCAGTTCCAAATACAGAGGTAAAATAACCTCTCTGCTCCTACTAGAGATTCCACAAGTTGCATTAGCTCTTTTAGCCACAGCATCACATTGGGAGCTCACGTTCAACTGATTATCCACCATGAACGCAAAATCTTTTTCTGAGTCACTGCTTCCCATTATAAAGTCCGCCATCCAGTATGTCTGGCTTACATTCTTTGTTGCTAGATGCATACATGTACATTTAGCAGCATTAAAACAGATACCGTTGGCTTGTGCCTAGTTTACTGAGCAATCCAGATCGCTCTGAATCAGTGGCCTGTCCACAGGGCCAGTTTTGATGTCACCTGCAAATTTTATCAGTGATGGTTTTATGTTTTCTTCCAGGAACTTGACAAAAAGAAGACAGTGATGCCTAATGGCTAGACCACTAGACCAAGGCCCAGGAATCCATCTAGCCACTGCTCCACTAGTTGACCTGCTATGTGAAGTCTGAGAAGTCACTTCACCTCTCCTTTTCCCCTTCATCTTTCACATCTATTTGGATTATAAGCGCATCAGGGCAGGGACAGTGTCTTATTATACGTCGTACAGTATAGCACAATAAGGCCCTGACCTCGGCCTGTAGGCACTCGTGCAATACAAATAATAAGCGTTGTGTGGGTTGTCTACACAGTGCTGCATTGCACTGTACATATTCTCACAGCACTGACTAAATTCTGAAAGCACCATCCCAGTGTGCATTGGACCAAATGTAAAAAACCTGGGGCTGGTTCTCTGGGGCAGCCTCCGTTTGTTCTTTCCAATGATCTGGTCAAAACTCTGGAGCGGAAAGTATAATCCTCCAACACCAATTTAATGAGATCCTTGAAAATTAATTCTTCTTTTACATTTCGCTCCTTACCCTTAGCTTGCTGCAAAGTATAACTATTCCAACAAGATTGGGCCCTCTTCCCCTGTCCCCAAATAATCATGATGGTCTGGGCGCCTACAATTAATTCTTTTGATCTGCTAAAAAACATAAAATAAAGCAGTTGAAGGAATCTATCTGAAGGAGATGGTGAAACAGGCATGTGGATTTACTTTTCATTGTTTTAATGGCTCCTGCTGTATTAAGGAGGAAGATTAAGAATGAAATGCTGCTAACTGCACCTAAAGGCTTTGGTCTCCACAATCCTGTAAATGTGCATTATATGCAGCTTAATCTCTCTCTGCCCTTAAAAGCATAATTGATTTTTATTTTCATTTGAGGAGGCTGCCATTTGTGTTGCTTCAGCGCCAGGTTGCTAAGCACTTTTAATAAGAATGCTTATGAGTTACTAGTAGATGAGCCCGCAATATGCCATTAAATGTAATAGGTAACATATTTAAGGCTGTAATGAGCTCAGAACTGATAAACTATCCCAGTCCAAGGGATCAAAAGGGAGGCTATATAAATAGTTTCTTTATTAGGATTCTGTCCAGCTAGAAAAGCTGTCAGGTTAATAAATAAAGAACGAATTTCTTGAGAAAGCTTTTGAAAATGAAGCCGATTTCTCAGTATTTTTGGATTGGTTTGACCTGACAAGTAGACAGGTTGTGGGCAGCATTTTAAGGCATTGTACCTCCTCAGTCAAGAAAAAAAATAGTCCTTTTGTAGTAAAAATCCTTTTCACTATTATGAAACAATTTCTACTATAAATGACAGCCTTGCCTAGTGGATAGAGTAATGGACTAGGACTCAGGAGATGAGGGTTCTCTTCCTGGCTTGGCAACTGGCCTGCTGCATGACCTTTGGCAAGTCACTTTAACCTTGCTGTGCCTCAGTTTCCCCATCTGTAAAAAGGGGATAATGGTACCGACATGCTTTATAAAGCGCTTTGGCCCAGATCCTCCAAGATGTTTAGGTGCCTAACTCCAACTGATTTCAATGGAAGTTAGATACCTAAATTCCTTTGAGGATCTGGGTCTTTGAGATATACTGATAAAAGCGCTAGATGAGCTAGGTATATTAGTGGAATTTAGGATCCAGTTCTGCTCCTGTTGAAGTCAATTGCAAAACTCCCATTGACTTCAGTGGGGGCAGGATCAGATCCATTATTCTCTCTGGGCATGCAAATATTACATAAGAACATAAGAAAGGCCGTACCGGGTCAGACCAAAGGTCCATCTAGCCCAGTATCTGTCTACCGACAGTGGCCAATGCCAGGTGCCCCAGAGGGAGTGAACCTAACAGGCAATGATCAAGTGATCTCTCTCCTGCCATCCATCTCCATCCTCTGACGAACAGAGGCTAGGGACACCATTCTTACCCATTCTGGCTAATAGCCACTTATGGACTTAGCCACCATGAATTTATCCAGTCCCCTTTTAAACATTATTATAGTCCTAGCCTTCACAACCTCCTCAGGTAAGGAGTTCCACAAGTTGACTGTGCGCTGCGTGAAGAAGAACTTCCTTTTATTTGTTTTAAACCTGCTGCCTATTAACTTCATTTACCAATTCAGCAACCATTGCTACTTGGCTGTAATGCTTTTTAGTACTTAATTCCTCTATATTTATGTCAGGTACACTACCCAGGTGACCAGTCCGAGTCGGCAGAGGGACTTCTTCCCAGACTTTCAAATGAGTTAGCTCATCACAACACCAGAGAGAGATGGAGGATAGAAAAAAATAAACCATCCAGACATGCAATACAGAGGAGAGACAGAGAGCAGCAAAGGACTGAGGGATCAGACAGGGGGGCGCAAGAGAGCAATTCAGCATGAGCAAGCCAGGGGGTACATCTGACCCAAGTTGTCAGAGGCTACTTTGCAGGAGACTTGTGACGTTTTGATCAGGAGCAGCAGCCACCCACCAGGTCATCAGACTTGTTAGGCTGGGTCTGTATTAGAAAAGTTGCACCCATGTACCCAAATCAATTTAAAAATTGATCAAGTTTCATGGATGCAAACCCCTGAAGTTGACGCATTTAGACCTGGCCTACACTTGTAAACTGCACAGGTATAACCATGCCAATAAGGGCTGTTTTACTAAAATAGTTATACTAGTTAAAGCCCTAGCATGGGTGCACTTATACTAGTATAAAGATAATTTAGGCCTTGCCTACATTTGGAAGTTAATCGAGAATACGGTGTGTGAATTTAGAGCTATTTCAGAATAGCTCTCCATGTGAACACTCATTCTCGAATACGAATATATCTTTTCTGGTTTAGCTTAATCCACTTTGAAAGCCCTGTCTCTTGTCTACACGACAGAGTTTTGTCAATGCAAGTTAAGCCAACAATCAAAAAATGGGGTTATTACATCGCATGTTCACACAACGCTCCTTCTGTCAGCAGAGCGTGTCCACTGTTGGTGCTCTAGCATTGACAGTGAGAGCAGTGCACTGTGGGTAGCTATCCCACTATGCTATTCGCCACCTTCTGCTGCTAGGAGTTGTGGGAAGGTGGAGTAGATCGCAGTGCACCATGGATGCAGGCTTAATGTCCCATGATGCAGTTCTTTCCGTCCCAGCATTCCATGAGCTTTCAACTGTGTTTCGTGGTATTTTTCAATGGCCCCTGTTTACTGTGCGCCCGCCATCTCTGTCTGAAAGGATGGATCCTGCATTGCTCCCTACTGTGGTGTTCACTGATCTGAACGCATTGCAGATGGTCATGCAGTATATCATGAGCTCCCACTCTGAACAGGAATCAGAGTTGCCTGACCTGCTGCGTGCCGTGGAAAGAAACAACACCAGATTACTTTTGGCATTCACGGGGCCGCTGAACACAGTGGACTGTCGCTTGTGGGCTCAGGAAACAAGCACTGAGTGGTGGGATTGAATTGTAATGCAGGTCTGGGATGACGAACAGTGGCTGCAGAAGGGTGCAGAAAGCCACCTTCCAGGAACTGCGTGCAGAGCTTGCACCGCGGCAGAAACTGGAAGTCCACCGCTGGGGCTGCAGTAAAGCAAGTCTGCAGGGCCATTAATCGCATCCTGCTATGAAGGATTGTGACTCTTGGCAATGTGCGTGAAATAGTGGATAGTTTTGTGGCAACGGGATTCCCTAACTGCAGAGGGGTGATAGATGGCATGTGTATTCCAATTTTGGAACCATCTAGCAACGGAGTACATCAGTAGAAAGGGGTACTTCGCTATGGTATTGCAGTCACTTGTGGATTCACTGACATCAACGCGGGGTGGGCCGGGAAGGTGCATGACGCACGTATATTCAGAAACACCAGCCTGTACAGAAAACTACAAGCAGGGACTTTCTTTCCAGACCAGAAGATTCCAGTGGGGGATGTTGAAATGCTCATAGTGATCCTGGGAGACCCAGAGTACCCCTTACTCCCATGGCTCATGAAGACTTACACAGGAAACCTGGACAGCAGCAAGGAGCACTTCAACAACAGACTGAGCAGGTACAAAATGACTGAGGAATGTGCCTTTGGCAGATTAAAAGCGCGCTGGCACTGCCTTTATGGCAGGTTACACCCAAACGAGGAAAATATTCCCATGGTCATAGCAGCCTGCTGCGCACTCCATAATATTGGTTAGGCTAAGGGTAAAAAGTTTCCCCTGGGGTGGAGCCCAAAGGCAGAGGGCCTGGCAGCTGAATTTAAGCTGCCAGATACCAGGGCTAGTAGAGGGGCAAAACTTGAATCAGGAAGACTTTGAGGCAACGTTTTGACAATGAGCACCAGTAATGTGTCTTTCTGTACAGCACTCTACCATGCTTTGTTAACTTGCCACCTTGCATGGAAATTGTGATGATTCCTGACTGGGATTTCTAGTCAGACAATGAGCAAACTGCCACTATGTATTACTACCGGTAGCAACCATCACGTGTTGGAGACTGTAAGCCTGTGGACTCACCCCTGTGGCGCCTCCTGCTGGTCTCTCAGGGAATTAGCTCGATTTCCCGCCCGGAGCGCCCTCTGCAGGCCAGTGATCTGCCACAGCTGGGCCCCGGTGATTGCCAAGTGGCGCAAGAAATTTCCTACAATGGGGGAAAAAACAACAACTCTGCAAGGAACTTTTGGCAGTGGATTAGCGAGTACTTCCAGGAAAGTGTCCTAGAGATCTCTCTGGAGGATTCCTATGAAATCTCAATGTGCATTAACACACTGTTCTGCTGCACTTCTTAGCTGCACAGGGGAAAGTGGAAAACACGCACACACAGCTAGTCTTGTACATTTCTATCTCGTCACCCTCTTCTAGAATATACAGAATAAAGGTCAGCTCTACTTTACATAACCGAGCAGCATCGACTCAAAAAGATCACTTACCAGGGCTCTCGTCTCCTGCATCATGGACACCAGAGACAGACCGCTGGGACTGGTTAGACCTCTCCGGAGTAGAAAAGGGGTCTTGAATCACCATGCCACCACACAATCCTGCCGTGTGCTCCACATCGTCTTCCAACTCAACCTCCTTGTCTACGACTTCATCCTTGGGGTTGAGTCCACTATTCACCATCTCCAGCCCTGCTGAAGCATCCATGGGGCTCTTGGTGGTGGAGGTTGGGTTGCCACCACCAAGGATAGCATCTAGCTCCTTATAGAAGTGGTAGGTCTTTGGTGAAGCACCAGAGCGATGGTTTACCCCCCTTGCCTTCTAGTATACTTGCCTCAGCTCCTTTATTTTCGCATGGCACTGATGTGTGTCCCATCTGTAGCCCTTATCCAACATGCCACAAGAAATCTGACCTAAGAATCCAGGCCTCTCATGAATTTTGGCTTGCACCATCTAGTGGAGCAGAGATTAGATAAGAACAGCCATACTGGATCAGACCAATGGTCCATCTAGCCCAGTATCCTGTGTTCTGACAGTAGCCAATACTGCACAGTAAAATAAAATCTGCACGTATTGTACAAGAAAGCTGCTGTTTGCAAGTGCCCTTATTTCATTAAATTATTCTGCACCCCCCCCCCCCGGATTAATACAGTTGGACGCAGACATTTTTAAAATGTGCACACCCAAGTGGCTTTCGTACAAATCCTAAGGCACATGGGCAAGACAGGGTTTCATGCACACAAATCTCCAGCTTGCATTTGTAACACCATGCTTTCAGGTGGGTCATTTGCAGTGGGGGAATCACTAGGGATCTTTGAGTCTTAAAGCATGAGCCTCTACTGCAGTAGCTAAAAGCAGTGGCTGTAGGGGGCTCAACCATGTATCTGTTTATGATAGAGGGGAACTAGGGTGACCAGATGTCCCAATTTTGGGGTCTTTTTCTTATATAGGCTCCTATTACCCCCCACACCCGTCCCAATTTTTCATATTTGTTGCCTGGTCACCCTAAGGGGAACAGAGTGCCATACAAATACAGGGCATTGCACGTATGCAGAAGTAAAAATGGCCATAACCTACATTCACACAGTAAGGCTCTGTTACCCTCTAGTACCTGGAACGCATAAAAGTTCATGAGTCTGCTACTGGCTTTGAGCTAAGAGAGACGGTTCTCGTGGTGTTAGAGCCAGGGGTCCTGGATTCAATAGCCCTTCCCCCAAAACAATCCATCAAGAGACATCACGTTACAGGTGGATGAACGGCAGTATCATCTTAACTTCCCTAAGGACACTAACAGCCAGTGATGAGCTGCCAAAATCTTAACAACCAGTTCACTGCAAAAAGTTCTGATTTAAGAGATGTGCCACAGTATGTATTTTCTGTACCAATAGGGTTACTATACGTCCGTATTTTCCCAGGAGGAATTTTTAAAATTTAAAAATTTTTAAATTCCTCCCGGATGGTGATTTAAGAACCAAAAAGCCTGACATGTCCGGGAAAATACGGCTGTATGGTAACCCCACCTAAAGTTCTTTTTTAAAAAGATGGACCTGAACTAGAAATGAGCTCCGTTTCACGTGTGTGGGTCCCCACCACTCCCCGGGGGTGTGCTAGGGTGACCAGATGTCCCGATGTTATAGGGACAGTCCCGATTTTTGGATCTTTTTCTTATCTAGGCTCCTATTACCCCCCAACCCCTGTCCCGATTTTTCACACTTGCTGTCTGGTGTGCACATGTGTGGGTCCCACCTGCTCCCTGCCCCCCTCACTGAAGCAGGTGTGCAGGGTTACTGCCCTGGGAACTGCAGGGCACCAGTGGACGTGGGGCCAGCTGTAGACAGGGGCTTGGGGCAGGGCTAGCTGGAGGCAGGGGGTAGAGGGCTGGCTGCAGGCAGGGTAGGGGGTGTGGGGCTGGCTAGAGACAGGAGGGTGCAGTGGGGTTGGCTGGTGGCAAGAGGGTGCGGGGTTGGCTGGAGACGGGGGGTGTGGGGATGGATGGAAGCAGGGCAGGGGCTGACTGGAGGTAGGGGCTGGCTGCAGGCAGGGCAGGGGTGTGCAGGGCTGGCTGGAGACAGGGGATGCGGGGCTGGTGCGGGCAGGGCAGGGGGTGTGGCAGGTGCTGGCTGTGGGCAGTGGGTGCGGGGCTGGCTGGAGACAGGGGGTATGGGGCTGGCTGGCTTCGGGCAGGGCTGCAGGGGGGTGTGGCAGGGGTTGGCTGGAGACAAGGCAGGGGGTGTGGCAGGGGCTGGCTGCAGACAGGCGGTGCAGGGGCTGGCTGGAGGCAGGGCAGGGGGTGCGGCAGGGGTTGGCTGCGGGCAGGGCGGGGGGTGCAGGGCTGTTGCGGGCAGGGCAGGGGGTGTGGCAGAGGCTGAAGATGGACTGGCTGCGGACAAGGCAGGGGGTGCAGGATTGGTGCGGGCAAAGCAGGGGGTGCGGCAGGAGCTGGTGCAGGCAGGGCAGGGGATGCGGCAGGGGCTGGTGCAGGCAGGGCGGGGAGTGCAGGGCTGGTGCGGGCAGGGCAGGGGATGCGGCAGGGGCTGGTGCAGGCAGGGCGGGGAGTGCAGGGCTGGTGCGGGCAGGGTAGGGGTGTGGCAGGAGCTGGTGCAGGCAGGGCAGGGGGTGCAGGTTTGGTGCAGGCAAGGCAGGGGGTGCAGCAGGGGCTGGCTGTGGGCAGGGGGTGCAGCAGGGTGTGTGGCAGGGGCTGGCTGGAGACAGGGGCTGGCTGCGGGCAGGGTGGCGGCTATTCACAGGGAGGGCGGCTTGGAGCAGCCCGAGCAGCAGGATGCAGCCCAGGCCCAGCAGAGCAGCCGGGGACCCACCAGGCAGCAGCGGGAGCCCCAGGGCCAGGGGTCTGGGGAGCAGCAGCAGCAACAGGGCCAGGCAGCAGGCCACATGGCTCCCCCAGCGCAGCGCCCCCGGTGGCTGGAGGAGGAATTACATCACTTCCTGGCCGGAGCCCATGGAAGCTGCCGCGCTCCCTCACAGGGAAGCGGGTTAACAAGCGATTCTAAAACCACTTCAAAATTTAACAACCGGTTCCCGTGAACTGGTGCGAACCAGCTCCAGCTCACCACTGGTTACACATAAACGAATCCTACGTTCCCAATTCTTGCCTTCCCACAGTTGTGACTGCGTCAGCTTCAGACAGGCTTGTCTGAGATACTGAAAAATCACTGAGCTGTGTAAGAAGCAATCCATTCCTAAAAATATATCCCCATTAAACACACCCTCAGAGTTACTGATTATCACTTAGTTCAATTTTCCAATTGATTTCCCAACAGAATTCAAATCAGCAAAGCATTTTTTAAAAGCTTTAGTTACAGGGATCTATTTGAGGCTGGGTTTTTGATAGGAAAACTCAATGGGAGTTGAGTGCCTAACTCCCTTAGGCTTCTTTGAAAACCCCAGCAGAAGTTCTGAGTCTATAATTTCCCCCCATATTCAATTCAGACTCTTGGAGAATAAAGACAGATAAATATTATATTACAGTAGCATCTCGAGGTCTGAAATGAGATCAGGGTCCCACTGTATCAGGTGCTGCACAGACGCAGTCATTGGCCTCAAACAGCTTATCTGCCTTGTCTATTTAGACTATATAGGCTGAGAAAAGGAAGTATGATCATCCTCATTTTACATATGGGGAAGTGAGACCCAGAGAAATTAAATTATGTATTTATGATTACACAGGAAATTTGTAACAGGACTGGAAACTGACCCCAGGTCTTTTGCACTCCAGGCATATGCCTCCACCACAAGACCATCCTTCTTCTTTAAAAGTCTCTACCTTGAACATTACATGCACATCTTTTGTTCAATTTACTGACTGACAATAAACATGTCAAGGACACATTTGGGTAAGTCCGAGGGCACTCTGGGCTGAGGTTTACAGAGCAGCAATAAGATTTGGTCAAGTCAGAGGCATCTGGCATATTTTAAATTCATATTGGCTCATAAATCATGCATACAACTTCAGCTACTACATCTGCCACAAAGTCACGGTCAAAAAATAAAAATGAAGGCAACAAAATCTAGCTAGCCTCACAGATAGTTGCAGGATGGGAAAGGGAGTCACCCAAAAAGGTGAAAATGTGTTGCCCCAATTCTGACTGCCCTGAAATAATGCCCAGAAGCTGTTCCAAGGATGCAATGCTTCCTCATGCAGAGGGTCTATGACATAAATCCCCTTATATCACTTAAGTGATGCCTAGCCGTAGTGTTGGTCCCCTACACAGGAGTAAATTTCACCCTAAAGGCCACTGTAGATCTTCCCAACATGATGCCTCCTCTCCTTTTTTACCTGCCTGGGTGAACCGTGGAATAGTTACCAATGCTGACATTTAAAGTTTAAGTAGTAGGAGATAACATAATTTGGAATGACTAGGGCAGTTCATGTCTCAGAGCTATTGTTTCAGGCTCTCTGCACATTCAGGCTGACATTGTCGTACCAGCTATACTTGTGCCACATCCAACTATCTTGCCCATTCTTTCTGCATAACATCTCTAAAATACGGCCTTTTCTATCCAGCCACGCAGCTAAGACTCTCACTAATGCTCATTATCTCGCATCTGCAGCATCAGTGTCTCTGGTCATGACAAATGCAATCTCACCCTAGTCATATCCTTTCAAAATGCTGCTGCTAAGATCATTTTCATAGCCCATTGCTTTGACCCCGTCACTCCTCTCTTTGTATTCCTCCAGTGCTCCCCCTTTTCTATTGCATCAATCATAAGCAGCTTGTCTTCACCTTCAAGGCCTTTCGCAGCATATCCCCACCCTCTCTCTCTCAGCTCTCATTCGCTATCAATCTGTCAACGCTCACCTCTGGTTGGCCCATGATACCCACTTATTAAGTTTTCAAGCAAGCACCTTCTTACTCTCCCCCATGCTGCCATGAATGCCTTGGAGATGCTCCCTCTAAACATCTGTAAAAATAACTCATTAGGCTTTTTCAAACCCCTTCTCAAAGCTCTCCTTTTGCCGTGAGGACTACAAAAAAACCCTCGACAACGGGTAGGCTGCTGGTGCACTGAGATCGCTGCCTATCCGCTACCAATATTGTCTCTTTGTTTCCTGGTACTCCCCCATCTGTCTGCATCCACCTGTGATTGCAGCAAAGAGTCCTGTGGCACCTTATAGACTAACAGACGTATTGGAGCATGAGCTTTCGACGAAGTGGGTATTCACCCACGAAAGCTCATGCTCCAATACGTCTGTTGGTCTATAAGGTGCCACAGGACTCTTTGCTGCTTTTACAGATCCAGACTAACACGGCTACCCCTCTGATACTTGACACCTGTGATTGTAAGCTGTAAACTCCTTGGGGCAGAGCCGTCCTTTTATTGGAGTTCTGTGTTTGTACAGCCCCTGGTACACTGGGGTCTCGGTCCATGACTAGGGCTCCTAGGTCCTATAATACAAATAATAATTGAGAGTTTTCTTCACCACCATAACAACTAGCTAATAATTCAGAAAAAAAAAGAAGGGAATGCTGAGACTCTGTAGAGAGGTCTGTCCGTGCACACAACCCCCGTACCCCACAGAGGCAGGCCACTGCGCTCTCTGTACGGGACATGGCCCACTCTTTGGGAAAACATTGACCCAATGTGACAAAGAGGAGTGGTGGGGTGTGGTCAGAATATTTATTGTTGCTCTTTCCCTTGACTCAGCAATGACCTTTGCTCAAACGCCCCCAAACAGGTGATTCCTTCTGTTAGGAAAGTCAGATTGTGAGAGCTAGAATCCAGGCCCGCAGCAAATATACGGTTGTAGGACAGGTGGGACATTTTTTGTGGAAAAAAACCCCCAACACCCTCACAACGCTTTTCGACCAGCTCTTGCTACAAGTATAAAGTATCCCTATTCCTATAAAATCTCCGATAACTGGCACGCTATTACAAATCAGGACTGGTTTTGAAATCAAGACCTAGCTGCCCAATGAAGGCGTGGGGGTTCCTCTCGATGGAGGCAGCCTTCTCTTTGCCTGGCTTCCGTTTTCACTCCCAAGTTGTTGGACGGTTTCATATTGTAAAACACGAGATGGTTTTACACTGCAAAGACTGGAGTGTCCTGACAGATCTTTCTTAGCTGACGTCTTAATGTGCATCTGTTCCATGTAATGTGCCTCTTAGGAACATTTGCAGATACTGTCACAACTAAGCGCTCTGTGGAAAGTGCTGCACTTCAAATAGCATTTCAGTAAATAAATCATCCCTGATGGTATAATATTAATTGAATGTGTTACTATTAGCTATTCTGCTTAGCCAGGCCTCCCAGGAGACAGCTTACTACATTAGCATAAACAAAGAGAGAGCAAAGCAGGCTGAACAGCAAGCGGTACTTTGGAAGTGAAGCAAACAAGACCACGGCAGGGCAAACATTTGTTGTTTGCAAGGCGAGAAGTTCGAAGTCTCGAGGACGGAAGCTAATGTTATAATTTCTTGTTAGACTGACAAGGGTAATGTCACTATCACATTATAATGACAGTGCAACTTTGTCATTTGCAGGGAACTGAAAGGTTCTCATGGACGGGCAAACATACGCTGCAGTACCTAAGGCTCCTGCAAAGTTCTTGATTGCCAGTTTGCTTCATTAGCAGCAGACCGCCTTCCTCTGAAGCATCAGTGATGGCTAAGGTTAAGATTTCGTAACGGTTATTTTTAGCAAAAGTCAGGGACAGCTCGCGGGCAATAAACAAAAAATCACAGGAGCCGTGATCTGTCCTGACTTGTACTAAAAATAACAGGGGGAGAGAAGGTTGGGGTCAGGGGGGAAGGAATGACAACTGGAGCCCCATGGCGGGGACTGACAGACCTCTGGCTCCGGCCCGGGCTGAAGCCACGGGTTTGGGGCGCACAGCCGGGGTGGGCGAGTGGGCTGGGACAGGGTAGTACAAAGCCAACTGTATGCCCACTGGGGATTTCCCAGGCAAGGCAGCTTTCTGTCTGCCTTGTGCAGCTGGAGTGACACAAAGGAGATGGGGGGCAGGGCGGGTTCTGGTGTAGTGACAGAGCAGGTCAGTGGCAGAGTGGCAGTAGCACTAGACGTGCTTCGTAGATTCAAATTAATAGAATTTAAGGTTAGAATGGACAATTCGATGATCTAGTCTGACATCCTGTATAACACAGGCCAGAGAATTCAAGCTAGTCTATACTGGGTCAAGGAAAACATGCGGGGAGCATAGTTGGCCAACCCTCAGCCACGGTTCAGCTGTCATCTCGTTGAGTCTCTTGTCCCTGTGTTGTGACCTGGCACGCAGAGTCACAGCACCACTCAGGTTTGGCCTGGTCACCCCTCTGTCATGCAATTTCCATAGAGTACAGGGCGCAAAATTCTTTAATCCAGCACTAAACTATGTAGCCCTGAGAGTCACAAAGGCTCTGCTCCTTGGTACAGATGACCGTTATTTGTACTGTCGTAGCACCTAGCAGCCCCAGTCATGGATCAGCACCCCATTGTGCTAGGTGCGGTACAAACAAAACAAAACAAAAAAGACAGTCCCTGACCCTCCCTTTGGCCTCCATCGGTCTGACAAGCCATGAGGATGTCTTTGAGTTTGTGATGAACCATCTGTCATAGAGCTGTAAATCCAAGTCAGGCCCCTGACGAGACAGCTTGGAGGAAACACTGCAAGCTGAAACTAGTGACGTTCCCCGACCCCTGGGCAGGTTTTCCCCCTACGTATGAAGATGCACACAGCCCGCAGAGATACTCTTTTCAGTGGATACCTCTGGGAGCACAAAGCGTTGATGTGCTAGGCATGGGGTTCCCAAATTGTGGGCCGTGACACAGTTCTTGGTGGTCCACCTGCGGGAGGGTTGCCCCCACAAACTGAATACATTGGCAGAGGGGCGACCGGTGATAGCCCCCACCAGGGCTGGAGGAGCCCAGTGCCCCCGGCGGGTAGCAGAGGGAGAAGCGAAGCTGCCGGGCGGTGGGTGAGAAGGGGCCAGCCCTGAGAGGTGGCAGGCCTAGGCAGTGCCACTGCTTCTGCCAGGACAACACTGTGATTGGGACCATCATAGGTAATGGTTAGGCCCAGCCTAAGCACCTGCCTCTGCCTGGCACTAGTTAACCCTGAACCCTTTCCTTGCTCCTGGCAGGGGGTCCCTGTGAGGGAAGTGTGCCAGGGTGCTGGCTGGGTGACTGGGGCAGAGCTGCCAGGTGACAGGTTCAAGGCTGCTGAGCTGGAGGCAGCGGTGGGGGCAGGTTGTTACACCTGCCTGGCCCCTTTGCCCTCTTGCTGGCCCTGGTCCCTGCTGAGAGAAGGAGCCGTGGTGCCCCTCTCCCTGATGGGCGTGTGTTAACAGTGGACCGCAGTGCCTATTGAAGCTGCACAGCTGGGCCTCAGGCGAAAATGTTTGGGAACCCCTGTACTAGGCAACACAGGTTTGCTACGGGAGACATATGGGCCCGTTCAGCTCTCAGAAATTTTTAAATTAAGATTGGATGTTTTTCTACTACATTTGCTCTAGTTCAAACAGGAATTAATTCAAGGAAGTCCCGTGTTATGCAGCAGGTTAGATACAACGGTCCCCCCTCTACCTTGGAATCTACGAATCTGTGCATGCAGTTCTCATTGACTTCATATTGCCATTGCATGCATGCAAAGGGCAGAATTTAGGCCAGAAAGCTCAAATACTTTGGGGTACGGGAGCGGGATCCAAATTAATCTTTGTATTAGTCTTGTCGGCTCAATCCTGGGCCCATGGAAGTTTTGCTAATAACTTTAACAGGAATAAGATCAGGTTCCTGATGGTTTATCCTTCTTCTCCTCACTAGAAAAAAAAATACTACAGCTGTGTGGAGGGCAGGAGGTCCATGTTACAAACGACGTTTAGATTTCAAAACTTGGCTTCATTTCAGATAGGTTGGAAAAAATCAAAAATGGCAAAATTCTCTGCAAAGGAAAATTGAGGGGGGGAAATGAACGCGGGGTCCTTTGAAATGTTTCACTTTGACAACAATCAAAAGAGTTTTGTCAGTTTCAGGGGGGTTGGTTTATATATCCCACAATACGAAATTGAAAATGAAAAATAAAAACACATTTCAAAATGAAATATCAAAAGGGGTCATTCCTAAAATGTTGAAACGGGACATTTCAACGTCGTTGGAACTCTGCCCCCATCCCAGTGTCCTTCCATAACATAATTCTAGCAAAATCAATCCCATTTCACAAAGCATTTCAATGTTGACAGACATGCATATTCTGACAGAATATGGTTCTGTCAAAATTTCTCTGACCAGCTCTAAACAATACAATATGGAAGATGGTGAAAAGCCAGCCACTGCAGCTATGGCAGAAAGAAAAGTAACCGGCCATAGTGAGGTAATGTAAAGTTATTTGCACACGCAGAGAATGATTTTCAAAGGAACTAATGGGAGTTTGGGTCCAATGGACACCCCTGTTGCTTCCTTTCAGAACAGCCAGGACTGGGCTTTAGAAAGGGGATCTCTGTGCCTATACTTAATCTCATATAGCACTTTTTATCAGTTGTTCTCTTTATGAGAGAAGCTAGTCACATCAGCCCCACTTGACAGATGGGGAAAGAGATGTGAATGGACTTGCCCAAGGTCACCTGCCTGGGCCAGTGGCAAAGCCAAGAACAGAGCCCAGGTCTCCTGAAACCCCAGCCCAATACTTTAGCCATTAGACCACACTGCCTCCACCATAGCACCCCTGTTTTTTATTTGCAGTCACTGGGTAATTTAAATGATAACCTGCTAATGAATCTTTATAATTGGTGGGTGGAGGCCAGTTGAGTCAAAGAAACTCTGTATGTCGTATTTTTAAGACTATCTATCTATCTATCTATCTATTATGTATGAAGCATTAGAACAACTGGCCAAAACTGAGCTGATGGAAAACACCTGAAAAAGAATAAAACAAAGCTACTTTACATATTTATCCTTTAGCGAATGACAATAAATAACCGATCCCAAATACTGAATACAACTGGCAGTAGGATATGCCTTTTCTATGCCATAGACGACTACAGCTTTTGCGACAACTGTCTTAAAGAATATAGAGTGTAAATATAGCTACAAATGTGACTATGAAACAGTGGTCCCTTCCTAATCAATAGGGCCCCAATCCAGTGAAACATATAAGCATGTGCCTAAGTGTCATTGTAATCAATGGGTGAAAGGGGAGTTTTGCCATTGACTTCAATAGGCACCCGATGACGCTACTCACATGAATAAAGTTAAAGTGTTCTGCTGAAGGGGGCCTGGTGTATGCAGTACTTCCAGGACTGAGCCCTAAGTGAGTGGAAAACCAGGATTATTATATTTTGAATAAATAATATTCAATATCTGGAGTTTTTTACCTCTGATTTCCTCCTGGATGATGAACTTACGTGAATAACTTGAAAATCTACATGAGATTCAGTACTGGCATTATCCATCCAAATGCATAAGAAGTTAAAAAACAAAACAAAACTTGAAACCTTCCAATACTGATTCTAAACAAAACGTTCCCATTTGGCTGGAATTCAGAATGGTTTTGCTTTCTTGCTGCATGGGAACAACAATCCTAAGCTTTCTTCTTTCCTCATTAGAGGAATAGAGAGTCAGATCCTCAGGCATAGCTGTGACTGGATTCCCAGGGTCCAGACTGGGACTATGGGACTGCTGTGCCCTCTGAACTCTTTCCAGCCTGGGCTTTCTCTCACAATACCTTGCTAGAGACCAGCAGCAAACCCCTCAAGATGAGCAGTGCAAATTTATTAATTGGTTCACCAGTTCATCAATAGAAAGTGGATATACACCAGCCTTTGCAAACCTAAGCACATTTGCCACACACTTCAGGCAAACTCACTGGTAAAGATGAACAGTAAAAGAAGTTTATTGACTACAGAAAATAGATTTTAAGTGATAGGCAAAAAGTCAGAGTTGGTTACCAAAATAAAATAAAATAAAATAAAATATAAGCACGCGGTCTAAACTCTCAACCCTATTAGACTGGGCAACATCTAGATTAAGCAGTTTTTCTCACCCCACTGGATACTGCAGTCCATAGTATAAAGATTTCACCCTTGAAATTTGGACCGAGTGTCCTTATTGCTTGCAGCATAGGTGGGTGAAGGAGAAAGGCCCAGCATGAGGCCACTGTGTCTGTTTTATACCCTCAGATCATGTGCTTGTAGAACACAAGTCCAGGCGTGTCTGGGTGCATTGCTGAGTCTCCAGGCAAGGCTGAGCAATTCCCTGGTGTGGCCTCATGCAGGTGAGTCACTGAATTGTAGCCCCCTTGCTGGACAATGGCTGTTGATGGGTTGTTTGACACCCCGCCCGGGCATTGGTTACTTTCCTTGCTGTTGCCTCTGGGGAGCTAATATCTGACTGAATCCCCAATTTACAGCATGTTTTAGTGACCACCATACAACACAATTCTCATCACTTCATATGCATTAATGATACACATATATGGATAGAGAAATGGCTTTCAGCAGATCATAACCTTTCCCCTGATACCCTGCAAGGTATGCTTTACATGTAGGGTCACGGTTATATAAAAACGAGGAATATGGAGGTAACAGGATGCTCCCCCAAGCTATAGAATGTCGCAGTAGTGACACTGAAGTCACCCCATGTAGGGCTTGTCTACATGGCATGGCAAAGCACACCAGAGGGGTGTGATTTGTAAAGCACGTTAATGTGTCGTGCTCCAACTGCCCCGTGTGGACCCTGCTGGCGCACTCTAAAAAGTACGTAGTTCGCATTAACGTAGGCTGGATCCACACTACAGACCTATATCGGTATAACTACATCACTCAGGGGTGTGAAAAATCCACACCCCTGAGCGACATAGTTATATTGACCATAATACCCCCCACCCCCACCCCCACCCACCCCCGTGTAGACAGAGCTATAGCAATGGGAGAGGTGGATTAACTACACCAACAGGAGAGAGCACGTCAGCGCAGGAGCATCTTCACTTATGCGCTACAGCGACACAGCTGCACCAATGCGGTGTTTTAAGTATAGACCTGCCCATCGTCCTGTCTGAAACTAGCTGAGTTATCTACTGATGATGGTTATTTTTTTTTTAACTGTATGGGTATAAAGGCCTCTCAGCGTAGCCTGTGGATATGGTGAACTCACACGAAAGCAACGTGATCGTTGAGAGGACGCACAGTGCCATGATATTAGGGAATAAATGCGATAAACGCGTCGAGGAACTCGAGAGAAAAAATGGTCTCTCCACTAAGTGTGATCATGAATTGTGCCAGGATAATATATTGGTAACTGAGGGCTAATGTCCACTTTAAGCGGTATCAGGAGCTGTAGCAAATGAAAGATAATAAGAGGAAAATGAGTAATGCATCAATTTTAGTGTGTGCTGTAAAAGAGCCATCACTGAAAGAGTCTGTATTTAGGCTGAGCACTAAAAGTGATGGATGGGGGCAGAGAGGGAGTATGGGAATTGGCCCAAGCAGGGAACAGATTTTCCGGTGTAAATAAATTAATGCATTTTTTCTTTTAAATAACCTCTGCAAATAACTCGTATCAAAGAAATTCCTTCCCAAGAAATGGGAGTTTTCAGAAGACTCACTTTAGACAAAACAGCCAAATGCTGGGATAGTTATTTAATGAGACATCACACCAGGCCATATGAGAGATGGACCTAAGCCACAACGTTCTTGGATGTGGCCGCACAGACGTCCACATAAAGTTTACGCTCTTCCTTTTCAGAGCTCTCCACAGCATGCCTCTCGGCTCCTACACACATCCTGCTCCTTGTGCTCTGCTTCCCTCAGACGCCAGTCCTGTCACATCACCCTTTCTTCTCGGCACAGCCATCCAAGTCATATGTGTGTGACCGCCGCCATCTTGGTGGACAGATCCACCGGGTACCAAACTGGGGCCCTGTACAGCTGAAAATATAAACCTTTGCAGTTTGAGCAAAAGAGCCGGGATCTGAAGCAGACAGTTACAACAGCTCTCTGGCCTCTTGAGCAGGCACAGAAGGGGACATAACACGGATTGACAAGTGGGTTACATTTGCACAGTTTCCTCCGTCAAAAAACTTCTGAAACCACACCCGCTCCGTGAAGGACTCCAGCTATCACCGCACCGTGTGTCAGTTCTGTTTGGCACCATCCTGTGTCTTTAGAAAGTGAGCTCGTCAGATGGAGACTTTCTTACTAGCTTGGGACAGTTTACCCAAAAAGGCTTGATTCGGAAGTGGATCAAAGTTCGCAGCTCCAGCCTTTCTTAATGGTTAAATCAAAATACCAAATCCAGACAGCCCAACTCAGGGGTGCTAGAAGTAGGAGTGCTGGGGGTGTGGCAGCACCCCTGGTTTGAGGTGGTTTCCATCATATACAGATGTTACAGTTTTGTTCAGTGACTTTCAGCACCCCCACTATACAAATTGTTCCAATGTCACCTGCTCCAAATTCAAGGGAAGTTTGCCTTTGGCCCACAGGTTGAACCTCCATTTTCAGGAGAGATCAGATCCCAGGTTTATTTTATCCCATTTAGGGGGTTATAAAGTTCAAATCTGGGCTTCTCTCTACTGTCACCTATTGTACAGCCCCACATACCCTTACTAAGGGGGCGGAGGGATGGTGCATCACAATCCACACACGTCTCCACCCTGCACGGAATGGAGAGAGGTCAGCTGCCTTCATGACACCATCCCTCCGTCCTTCCATAAAAGGGATCTCTGTGAAGCCAAGGTTCACAAGTGGGGAGAATATGGGCAGAGGCAAGGGTGTCAAGGTGATATGCATGTGTGACCCACTTGGAAATGCATGTTACAGGTCCTGCTCCGTGCCCATTCCAAACGAAAGAGTCTGTCGCAGCCCCAGCTAAAATGTTCTTTAGCTCAAGCTCTAGCGGCTCATGCTGTGAGGTCCCCAGTTCAGTCTCTGGTGTGTTAGCCAAGACTTTGACAATCATACATGCATCATCCCTTCGAGCACTGCAGAAAACCCACTGACTAGCTAAGGCAGTAGAAGAAACTGCACGGAAATGAGTTGCAGCCCTTGAACTTGTAGGTGGCCCTTGTACACGCCAGCTACAGACCAAGCCCTTTGCAGGTATATTAGCTAGAAATTGACCAAGTTCCCAGCAATCTCTGCCCCTGACAGCTTGGAGACATTTTCCTCCTCTATTTCCTCTACCTCTATTTAATGTCAGCACGAGAGATGATGGGAAAATGCCGGCTGGTTTTCCCATTGTAAATTTAAAACAAAGGAAAAAGGTTTCCTCAATTTTCTGGGAACTGTTTTGTTGTTTGAAAATAACCCAAGAACCCCTCCCAACCCCCAAATAACCAAGAATGGATTCTCCTCCCCTGCAGTTTTTGACTCCCCAACCTCTATTCTTTTTTTTAAGCGAGAGAGAGAGAGAGAGAGAGGGAAGGATCTGTATTGGGTTTGGGTTTGTTTCTTTAAAGAAAAAAGTTTTTGCAAGACGTGAACCTGTGTGGAAAAAAATTTGTTTTGCAGGGAGGAAAGAAAAGGCGTTTCCCGTTGAAAAAAAGTGTTTCGAAGAGAAGCTTTTCACCTAGCTCTATGGAACGCCAAAATTCTATCCCCGCTTTCAAGCCTGACCCACACAAGCGCTTCTGCTGGTGATACCTATTGCTGTGCAGTGAGTGAAATAACCTCTGGCCTGGCAAAGGCACTTTTTTTTTTGGCCAGCATAACGGTAACTACACTAGGGATTTTGCTGATATAACTATGTTGTAAAAAAAAAAAAATCACTCCCCTAACTGACATAGCTATGCCAGTGAGACTTTTAAGTAGAAAGCTAGCTTCAGACACACGTATCTGCTGAAGACTTGTAAATCAGACTGATGTATGCCAATTTTCTATAACTTCTTGCTGGGGAGAAGCACATGATGTTTTCCTTCTGGGTAAATGACAGGAAAATCCCAGTGTAAATACTGCTTTTGTGGTTTATGAAGAAGGCACTGAGTGTATGTGTCTGTTCACTTAATTGCGCTTCTGTAGGATTCGTTCTGGCAAGGAGCCCTGTTTTACCTGCAGTTTCGTCGCCCTCTAGCCTACGACTCCGCAGGCCGAGTCAATCCCTAACTAGAATGACTGTTTATCTCAGCTATCAGCTCCCTGCGGACTGAATAGCACGCCAGAAAAATCGATGCATGTTTGCCACAAATTGGCAAAGCGCGGGAGCATTTGCTGGGACCTCGTGAACATGGATACAGACTTGCTTACTTACTATGTGGTTGTCTTCAAACAGGGTTCCCTGGAGGCCCTGCTGGAGCATTAAGGAGCTCAACGTACATTAGAAGTTAAAACTTCCTTCACTGCACAGAAAAAAGAACCTCCTATCCGTGTTCAGTGCAGCCCTCTCAGGTTGCAAAAATAAACACTCCCTTTGCTTTAGCAAGAGATTTTTCTTCTTCTCTTACATTAAAAAAAAGAAAAAGGATGCCCCAAATCCTGTCATGGAGCCTTGATGATCTAGCTATTCTAGGAAGCCATGTACATCTCTAGGCGCTATATAATTGTATACAGAGATGCAGCACTCTCTCCCTTCGTGAAGGTCTGTAGGAGTGGGATCCTCTTATTCTGGAAGCGGTGCACTTTGGATCTGAATTCTAATATCACACACCTCCCTGTAACAGACACAGAACTAAGAGCAGCCTATGGCAGACGAAGTAACTGACATGCACAGATATTCTAGCAGGAGCAGCAGTGACCGCTACAGTTCAGGTTGCGAAATGGTTCCATTCTGAATCCCTGTTTTCAAGGGAGCTAAGCTTTGCCAAACATTCCCTGCCGGGCCTAAAAGGTTTCCTGCTTGGTGTCTGCCCAAGGGTGATAAATGTGGGGCTTTTTAATAGAAAGATGGAACATGAACAGTTCACTGAGTTTTAAATGAGAGAAGAGTGAGAAAGATTCTTCCCTATCACAAAAAATATTGAGGCCTCTTTTTGAGTTGTGTGCTCAAGTCGGCATGCCACAAAGTTCACAACATAACTCAGCATGTGAGAGTCAAGGTGGCCCAGTGGTTTGAGCCCTAGTGGCGTGCTCAGAAAGCCTGGGATCAAGTCCCAACTCTGCCCCTAGCCTGCTGTGTGACTTTAGGTAAATCACCCTACAGCTGCATGCTTCTGTTTCCCCTCTCACCCATTGTCTATTCAGATTGTAATCTCTTTGCTGTAGGAACTGTCTCTTACTAGGTGTCCGTACAGCACCTAGCGCAGTGGGATCCTGATCTCAACCAGGGCCTCCAGGTGTCACTGCAGTTACCATAAATAATAATAAAAGTAAACAACCCAGCCTACCTAAAAGACATAGTTAAGGTAGCATGGGCAACTTGGCATTTCTGACTTTTCAGTGGTTAACATTTCAGGAAGATCAATTTTTGCATTTAATGGAAGAATCATCATTGAGATTCATAGTCCATCTCCAGTCTGTCCTTGGCCTCTAACTGTTTTGTTGTGCTCAAAGGTGCATTAGGTGCTTCACAGAAACCATAGAGAGACATGAGTCCTATGCCAGGGCTTGGGGTCGGTCCCATTGAAGTCAATGGCAAAGCTCCTATTTACTCCAATGGTGTAGGCTCAAACCTCCCAAGAGCCTCTCTGTGAGACAGCGCCTATGCCAGACAATCAGAGCCAAATGTAGCGGTGGCTTTCGTGACGTGGGCAACCAGATAAGAACTAAGCACATTTCACAAGGGCCACCAAAGAGCCTTCAGATGCTCACGACTTTCTGTCGCTACCTATGACCTTGATTCTGCAAACTCTTACACGCATGCTCAAATGTCCTACCATGAGCCATCCCATTGAAGTCACCAGGACTACAAGCTGTGGTAAAATTAACCACATTCATAAGCATTTGCAGGATCAGAGTCTATGGCACTGAACCTGTAACCTACAGGCAAAATACTTTCTCCCCCCATTACCAATTCTTTGACCCATCCAATCTCTGTTGAGTATTCTCCGTCCTTAACTAACGGGTATTCGCTTTATCATGGCCTCCATCATACCAGATGGATTATATACTGCACGCACATATACTAAGCACTGCTTGCACATATACTAAATGTCAGTTTGCCAGCTTTTTCTCCTGCTGTGATACAGAGACAGGCAGCATATATCTGACAAGGCAAGACTCTGTTTAAATTCTCCTCACTCGTCTGATGTTTTGTTGTAATTCTCTCAGACTGACACTGATGATTTTGTGTTTCATGCAGATTTCAGGGAAGAGATGGATGGAACAGAGGCAACTTCCCCATATCCCTGGGAGTCAATCAGGCTGAGCTATTGAAATAGCTATGTATTTCTAGGACAGCCGCATTACCACAGCGTTTGAGCACCTTGCAAATATCACTGAATTTATCCTCACAGCGCTTCTATCCCATAAGTCAGTATTATTATCTCCAATGCACTGATGGGGAAACTGCAGCACAGGGTCTTGCATAAGCTCATGGAATAAGTCTGTGAATCAAAGCCAGATCCAATGGCTTATCTGCAAGATCATCCTTTTCCCTACCTATTCCATCAAAAAAGAGAACATTAAGATGGCACAGCTTTCATCAGTCAAAAGCCATGCCACCATAACCCTGACACCCTGTCCATGTTAATTACGTTCTCTTAAAGGAGCATTTTTAATGGAATTCTCTAGTGTGTGTGTTTTTTTAGGCAAAAGAGCCGGGAGAACAAAAGTAATGCTATACGTGGAAATATCTGGCTGGACACAAGCAGAACATTCTGTCTCACCAACCTTATGAGTTCTGCAAGAGGGAGGTCCAGTCCAGCTAACTTTAGGGAAAAGGCCACCTCCTGAGGTGTTGGGAAAACCAAAACCAAAAGGAGAATGTTTTTATAATGGGAAAAGTGGATATTTTCCCCACCATCCTCCTCCAGCTGAGAAATGACTGAACTAGTTTTGCTCCAACTTTGAAAACACTTCTGGTCAGACACCAAATGTGGAAGATTTCTGCCAATTTGGGGCAAACAAAAACAGGGGCTTAGAATGGGAAGAGTTCGTCAGCCTTAATCATAGCAGCTGCTGCCACTCCTGCTAATTCAAATTGTTTCTCTTCTACCATTTCAGGATGTGAAACTTCCAAATGTATGAGCCGTGAAGGAAACCTGGTGTCCCAGGGAGTCATATTCCATGAACAGCTGATGAACATTCCCATCGGCTTTTCATTAACACAGTCCAGTGCTTGGTAACTGAACAGAGAAATACGATTTGGGATTAGGAGCTGGTCAGTCATCTGAGCTCTGGGGTTATTTAGTTCACCTGAACTGCAAAGCTATCAGTGTAAAACTGTCAAATGATCATTTTTTTTCACCAAGAGACTAACAGATCAGTTCTGACACAGGGTAAAAATGATGTACAATTAACTCAAAGTTTAACCCAGCACTGAATTTGTCCTCAAGTTAAACGGGTCCTTCAATAGCAGTTCATATAAAAGAGGTACATGTCTGTCTGCTGTTAGAAGACATTAGAGGCCAGATTTTTGAAAGAGCTCATCTTCCATTTAGGTGCCAAAACTAGCAGACAGATTTTCAAGAGAGATTATTTTGTTGGGCGCTAAAATCTTGAAAATCTGGCCATTTGTGTCACCATGACAGCTGAGTGCTTTTGAAAATCTAGCCCTAAAGACCCAGCTTCCAAGCAGGCCTCAAACTAGCCTTCATGTTTATTGTGATGTCCTGTCCCTTTAAATGGTTGAGCACTCCCTCCTCCCTGGTGCAAAACCTCACTTTTGCATTGGTTTCTGTTTTGCTGCAAGAACAATAAAGCCAACATGGCAGATGCTGTTTCTGTCCTCAGAATCTTCAGGAAATACTGAACTGACACTCCAAAGGTTCTGAAAAAGAACTTGGACAGATGAGCAATCTGCCAGTGAAGCTCACTGGTAAGTCTGACGTCCAGCCAAAATTTTGCAAGCCCAGAACTGTGTCTCATGCTCTGAAGCTCTTGTAGAAGCTGATTTGGATCATTTAATGAACGCCGGTGTCCTATCACTGGTTTCACATAGGGAGTGGCCCACACCCATCGTACCAATGATCAAGAAGGATGGCTCAGTCCAAATTCATGGAGATTTCAAAGTGACACTGAATCCAGTTTTATGTGCAGACTAGTATCCACTACCTCATACTGAAGATTTGTTTGTTACCTTTAGTGGTGGACAGTGTTTCAGTAAATTGGATTTGCCCAATGCAAACCTCCAAGTGGAGATTGACCTGACATCTCACAAATATCTCACAATCAACACACAAAAAGGCTTATTTTGTTACAAGTGGCTGCCTTCCGGTATCACATCAGCACCTGCTCTGTTCCAGAAAGCCATGGATGAGATTTTGAAGAGTCTGAACGGAGTTCAGTGCTATTTGAATTACATGCTTGTTACAGGAAAGTATCAAGAGGATCATCTTCAAAATTTGGATGCTGTCTTGCAACGTTTGAAAGACCATGGATGGAGAGTACATTGAGACCAATGTGAGTTTTTAGAACCTTAAGTTGAATGCCTTGGACACGTAATTGATACCATGGGCTTAAGAAAATCACCAGAGAAAAAGGCGGCAGTTCTTGAAGTGCCCTGCTAGAGAATGTGTGACAGTAATGTTCATTCTTAGGAGTGCTTCACTACTATGGTAAATTTCTGACTAATCAGGTGACAGTATTGGCACCTTGACAGGAATTCTTACAAGCGAAGAAAAAATGGAAATGGACTAAAGACTGCGAGTGAGCATTTAAGGAAGCAAAGAAACTGCTGGCATCAGCCGCAGTTCTTACGCACTTTGGTGCTTTGTTACCATTGCAATTGGCTTGTGATGCCTCACTATATGCAGTGGGTCAGTTCTTTCCTACCTTTTTCCTAATGGCATAAAGAAACCAATTACTTTCACTTTGCCTCATGTGCAGCCAAATCATAAGCTATGCAAATTGTTCAACATCGTGAGATGCATCATCATTCTTTTCAAGTAGGGGATGTAGTGTGGACTCAGAACTACGACTGTGGGGTGAAATGCGGACCTGGAGAACTTGTAAAACACACAGGACCTGATTTGTTTGTAGTGTATGGAAATGGCATATGGACCAGATGCAGCCTCAACAAACACCAGAGCCTAGGGATGTTCCAGTAGGATTTTCTGTTCCTCTTAGTGAACCTCCTTCCATTACAACTCCTAATTTCGATGATTTGTTGGAAGAAACTTTGGTACCAGATCAATTGATTCCATACCAGAGCCATTTGATTCCTTAGCACCAACTGTTCCTGTTGTTCAAGACAATGCTGAACCACCATCACCACGTTATCCCACGCTACTGCAAAAACTCGCTGTGCAGCTGAATTTGTAATTTGTTTATTTAGTGAGTTGCTAATCCAGGGCAGAATAATCCCTTGCAATCTGAGAGTCTGTGGTCGTCCACCCTCAACTTTTAGTTAGGTTACATAATGTTTATGTTAGACATGTAAACGATGATGTATGTATATTTGGGAAATTGTTTTAAGTAGGGTGAAGGAATGAGAGGTCCTCCTGTCCCTTTAAGTGTTTGAGAGTTTCCCCCTCCGCTGCACAAAGCCTCATTTTTGAGGTGGTTTCTGTTTTTGTACAACAATACAGCGAGCACAGCAGACAGCTGTTTCTGTCAGCTCCCTCTGTGTCTGTGTCGATCTCCTTCCCTGCTGGGTCCAAATATACCATTTACGGCCTCAGTTTTACACCAGTGACGAACTGTGGGCAGAAAGTCTACCAGTTTAGACATCTAACTGCTGGATATGCAGGCGCATGTATCCACTAAACGTGCTGCACACACGTCTGGACCAGAGTGAATGACTCACTTAAGTCTGGTTATTTTTTAGATTCAAGGGCCTGATCCAAAGCTCACTGAAGTCAGTAGAAAGGCTCCCACTGACTCCAGATCAGGTCTTATCTGAGCCGTCTCATCGGTACGTCAGAAGCCTCTGAAAAACATTGGATAAACAGTAGCAAAACGGCTGCTCTGCAGAATGTTAGAGACATTACATAATACCGTGTCCTCCTGACAAGCAGTAGCAGATTTCAGGCCCTTGCCGGTCAACTTCTTGTTAGAGGAGAACTCAGCGATGCAGAGTTAGGGAATTTTCTTAGTGTAATTTATTTATTTACAGCAGAGGCGCCGATTTTCTACTGTGCTGGGAGGTGCTCAACCCCCTCTCTTCCCCAGGCCCCTCCCCCACTCCACCCCTTCCCCCAAGGCCCCACCCCCACCCTGCCTCTTCCCACCCCACTCCTGCCCCGCCTCTTCCCTTCCCTGCCCCGTTCCACCCCCCCGAGCATTCCCCACTCTCGCTCCTCCCACTTCCCCCAGCGCCTCCTGCACACCACAGAACAGCTGATCTGCGGTGGGTGAGAGGCGCTGGGGGGAGAGGGGGAGGAGGCGCTGATTGGGGAGGCTGCCGGTGGGTGCTCAGCACCCACCATTTTTTCCCGGTGTGTGCTCCAACCCCGGAGCACCCACAGAGTCAGCGCCTATGATTTACCCCAATCCTTGAATGAAGGTGGTCACAAATCAGGATCTCAGTCCAACCACCACTGCCCAGGTCCCAGGAAGCAACTCCACACCAAGAATATGCTTGGCTAGAGAGATTAAGGCAGACAGCAAATGCTCTTGCTGTTTGCAACAGCTGTCCCCCAAAAGAGCCTACATCACACAACTAACAACAGTCTAGTCGTTAATGCACTGGACTGGGACTCAGGAGATCTGGGTACCACTCTTGGTCTGTTCTTGGGATCCTAAAACGTCCAATACAAGTCAGCCCTGCTTTTGCTTCATTCCACCTCGTTTGGCACTGAATGTAATTGTTTAGGGCTCCTCTTAAACCTCACTTTAGTCTCACTGAAGCATTTCTTGGTAGAAAAGCTTTAAACATGTTTCAGCCAGGATGTGGCACAGTCAATGGATACTTCTTGTATTAAACCTTAGTCATCATAAACGATGCAGTCCTGTGCTAACCTGTTATTGAATGAAGAGCATACATCTGCCGGGAGAAGGGCGAGAGACTTCTGACTTTTGAAATACTTTTAATACAGTAAAAACAAGAAAGTAAGTTACAAATTCAGAAATAATTGCCTATCCCAAACAGATCAAAGTGCATTTCCAATAGCCCACTGCTGAATACATTAATCCAAATCACTTAAGATATAATATCTGAGCTCCAAAAGAAGGCATAAAGCCACTAAAAATCTTAAAAAACAAAGGACATTGGCCACCCCAGCACCAAATAATTCACAAAGTCTACTTTTTTAAATGGCCATCTTTGCTCGACCCAAAATAAAGTTTGCCGGGCGTGCCACAGATCTATTTGTGAACTGATACTTAACAGGAAAAATAAATATAATAGGAGAAAAATCAAGGCACAGTAACCGAAAAATACTGTGATGTAAACCAAATAATGGCTGTAACCTGGAACAAGTAAGAAACATACAAAAAAGTGTCTCCTCTGCGTCACAAAGAGGACACGACACGGACACCTCTGGAGTCGAATGATGCACAGACACATTCGTGGCAATAGCCCCGTGAAGAATTCCCCATAGGAGCTCACCCATCCTCTTTGCAACCAGAGGCTTGTATACAGTTCGCCAGGCTGGCTGGAGTCTGTCATCAGAAGCTGTCTTCTTCGTACTGTATTGGTATAAATAAATAAGTGTTCGAAAATAATGAATCTTTGCCACAAGCGCATACAATGACTTATGGTCAAAGCTGTTAAAAGTAAACTCAGAAGACCCACTGAAGGCAAGCAAGCTGCCCGGCTTGTCAATATCCCAGTTGCAAGCAGCAGTAACAAGCTAGAAAATAGAAACAGTAGCATAATCAGGAATGACTGGCTCCAGGAGTCAACTGGCTAGCCTGGAAATTCTGCCCCTAGGAAGGGATGATTCCACCTGTGATAAAAAAAAAACCAGAAACCTGGTGAATGAAATGAAAACCAAGCCAGATATCTGCTGAGACCCATGGAAAATTGATAAAAATCAATAAAATGAATCAGTTTTGTTACACCTGCTGCCATCCAGAAAGAGGCCAGGCTCCTGAGTAGGAGTAGGAATTCTCATGGCAGGATTATAAACAAGGGGTTTAGCGAGCAGCCCTGGGAACTCTAGCTGCCTATCCCAAGGCCTCTGCTTTAAAAATGTCCAAGCTTTAGAAAGGCTTTGTTAAAAAGCAGGTAGCACTTCAAAACCGAGGAACCCAAAGTGCAACAAAAAAATGTTCCCCAGCAAAACCCAAATCCTTTACCCACTGAGGAAAGGCAAAGGCCAGTTGCTTCCAAGGAACGAGCTCATTCACAAACAACAGCTGCTGCTGGAACTGTAACCAAATAGTAGCAACTCTGCTGAAAAGACCAATGAGACCTTGATTCCCTTCTGCAACAGGCACATTCAAAACACTCTACCTCTGTCAGTGATGATCATCCCAGAAAAAGTCCGAAAGAACCTTCTGAACTTTTTCTAAAAGGAGTGGAGGGGGATCTGGGAACAATACACTTATGCCACAACATAGAGGCAATTAAATTATTAGTGACTATAACCTACCCTCGGAAGGATAGTTGAATCAAACACCACTTCAACCTTTGCAACCCTCCCTCCAACTCTTCCATAACTCCCTCCAAATTCCGACCCAAAATAGCATTTGGTCCCAGCATGACTCTCTCTCTCTATATATATGTATCATTATACAGTAACTGAATGCAGGAGACAAACCTGGTCCCAAAACCAAAAGCACAAAGAGTGCGAAGCAAATATCCATGATCTACCCAATCAAAAGCCTTCCCTTGATCAAGGGAAATCAACCCAACATGCAAATCAAACATTTTTACGCTGAAAGTACATCTTGTAATAGGAAAAGGTAATCAAACAATGGACCTATTGGGGACACAATAGGGCTGATCAGGCTGCATGACCGAACCAATCACAATTTTCAGTCTATTTGCCAAGGCATTTGAAAAAAAATGTTGGTAGGAGCAAAGCAAGGACACAAGTCTCCATTTCTTTCCCTCCCCAAATTTGCTCTTCTTCAGCAACAGAATAAGAACCACTCAATGACCACTGAATGGCAATATCTTCTCTTTGATGCTCTTCTGAAAAACCTGGAGCAAGTCAGGCCCAAGAAGGGTCCAATAAGTTTTATAAGGCCTTATAAAACTCCACAGATGCCTTCCTTGGAGCAAAGCCACTTAGGTCAGAAGTCAATTCTGAGAGCGTCAGGTTCTGTCCACATCCAATGCTGAGATCCTAAGAAGATCCTCAAGGAGCCGCTGAGTCTCAGACAGACACACAGGCTCCGTGACATACAGGTCTGAGAACAAATTCACAGCAAAGTCCCTAATCCCCCAGGGCGTGAAAGCACTGGACCTGATGATGTCTTGAAATGGCCAACCATCTTCCGCTCTGCATGTTTCTTTTCCGGACCAAGTAGGGGCGTCCATTTGAGAAAAGACCCTGAAATCGGACCCCAACCAGTGCACCCTGTACTTTGGTATCTAACAAGTCCCTCAAGGGCTGTTTTTTATATTAACTCTTATGCCACCCAGCATCATTACTGCCATGAAAGACTTTCCAAGTTCCACAGTCCCCAACTCTAACTCACTCCACCATACTCGGGTGAAGGCCCAAGGTTGTCCGCTGTGTGTATTGCTGACAAAAAACTTTGAATATTAACTGTACCCACCTCCCACCATTGCTTCAAGGAGGGGAAAACGTCCTTTGAGGCAATGCAAGCTCCTCAGAGCTAATTGAAAGAGCCATGAAAGTGAACATCTTGTCAAAGGCAAGCGTTAAAATGCCAGTATGGATGATAGTCTTGACTAGAAAGAAGAGACAACACAAATAAGACAAAACCACAATCTGAAATCCCAGTAGGGACAATAAAACCAGAAAGCAGATGAGACAAATGATGAGTAAAAATATAGGCCAACAGGCCACAGAGAAAGAGCTGGCACTAGCCCTCGACCAGGTGTAAAGGCGCATAAGGTCCCTACAGTGGGACCGTAGACATGAGTCAAGAAAAGACGGCATTGCTCAAAAGTAGCTTGAACCATCAATAAAAGGTCTGGGACACATTCCTGCACAGCCACCGAATCAGGCTTCAAATGGTCTGCAAAGAGAATGGCAACGCCTGCACCTGCAGTGGACCCATGACTCAGAAAAACCTCCCCTCTCCAATCAGGCAGCCAATCGGTTTGGTTGCCTGCAGACGGGTGCGTCTCTTGCAAAAATGAAATGCCCACCTTTTTCTGGGACAGGAACTCAAAAAGAGCCATATGTGTTTTAATGTCCCTGCACCCATTCACATTCAGAGAGCTGCATACACAATTGTCCATCAGACTAGTACGCCTCAGAAAAAATAAAACCAGACAGCCTCAAACAAAACCACCAAATTCGCCTCTATCCCTTAATCCCCAACACTTCCATTGGTCAAAGAGACATGGACTTTCACCATCAGTTTTGTCAATCTCTACTGCTCCTGTTTGTCAAACTCAGACAGAGAGACAAGTCTGAACAGACAACAAAACAGATTAAGGTCAGGAAACCAATCAGCCACCTCTACCCGAGGTTTCCCCTTAGTCTCACCCAGAAACCTACCAATAGCATCCACAGTATATCCCCACCTAGGGAGTTTAGGACCCAAAGGATCAGTGAGTTCATCATCCCCCACATTCTCAGACCTAGAGTCGCTACAGATCTTGAGGGGGGAACCTTAGTGAGACCAAGGGAGGGGGCTTCTGGGACCGAGGGGGGCAAAACTAATACCTGAGACTTTTCCATGCCCGCACTAACCAAGCTAGCCCTCTTCTCTCCCTCAAAAACTGGAGCCCCCTTTGCCTTGAGTGGCTGTTTTTTGCCTGGGGGCTTTGCCAGCAAACCAGAATCCTCCACCAGAATCTGCTATGGTGCAGATTCCATAGCAACAAGCTCAGCCTCCATTTTGCAGTCAGGTTCAGGCCAAGAAGCCACCAAACAAGTGTTTTGTCTGCTATATCTTTATTCAGGCCCAACAATATGTCAGGGACTCAAACCCCAACACAAGTAATGCCACCTCCTCCATTTTGTAAAGGGAACCATTAACCTCCCCAGAACCAACATCCCCAGAGACAGCTGAAGCCTATTGGGACCCAGTATCTGACATAGCCCCTCACTCTGTGCTTTAGTCTCAGAAACAACCACATTCCCAGGCACAGGGTCACCATTCCCAGGGGCAGGCTGCCTCTTCTAAGGGCACTGATTGACTAAATGTGTCAGATACCCCCAACGAAAATAGGCCATGTCCTCAGAGGCAACAAACAGAGTGTAATCACATTCCCCAAGCCTGTACTTCAGAGACACTTTGGAAGCATTGGTTAATATCATATAAACCTGCCTCTGAAAGGACCAAACCTCTGGGGTTTTCCAGCCAAAGGATTCCTCCTAGTGATCTTATCGTAACTCACCAGATCTTTAGCGGGTGCTCTAACGGGGGGCATTAGAGATAGTGACTTAACAGCAGGCATTAAGAGGGGCCCTACAAGGACAAAAACACCCCACACAACAATCCTCTCCTCCATGAGTCTGTGTGTGGCACCAAACACAACACACACCTTCCCCCCAGGCAGAACAAACCTCTCCTCAGAGGCAGAGTCTGGAGGGAAAACCCACAACCCTAGGCTACAGGTTCAACCCTCAGAATCTGTAACAAACCAAGGCCAGGTTGCCTAGTGGATAGAGCACTAGACTAGGGCTCAGGAGATCTGAGTTCTGTTCTTGGCTTTGGCCCTGTCCTGCTGGGTGAGTCACTTCACTTCTTTGCTCCTCAGTCTCCCTGCTTGCAAAATGGGCATAATGATATATCCTTTGTAAAGTGCTTTGAGAGCTATTGATAAAAAGCATTAGGTGTCATAACATCATTAGTGTACTGGGAGGCTAGAGCTCTTGGTTATTCTTTTAAGCTAAGCTGCAACAGGGGGGTTCAATATCTGGACGGGAGACAGGATAGGGCCAGCTGAGCTACTATGTGGCATGGATAACTCAGTCTAGGGAAAAGCAAAGAAGTGTCCTGTGGCACCTTATAGACTAACAGATGTATTGGAGCATGAGCTTTCGTGGGTGAATACCCACTTCATCAGATGCATGTGGTGGAAATTTCCAGAGGCAGGTATAAATATGCAGGCAAGAATCACTCTAGAGATAACGAGGTTAGTTCAATCAGGGAGGATAAGGCCCTCTTCTAGCAGTTGAGGTGTGAACACCAAGGGAGGAGAAACTGGTTCTGTAGTTGGCAAGCCATTCACAGTCTTTGTTTAATCCTGAGCTGATGATGTCAAATTTGCAGATGAACTGAAGTTCAGCAGTTTCTCTTTGAAGTCTGGTCCTGAAGTTTTTTTTGCTACAGGATGGCCACCTTAAGATCTGCTATTGTGTGGCCAGGGAGGTTGAAGTGTTCTCCTACAGGTTTTTGTATATTGCCATTCCTAATATCTGACCTGTGTCCATTTATCCTTTTACGTAGGGATTGTCCAGTTTGGCCGATGTACATAGCAGAGGGGCATTGCTGGCACATGATGGCATGCAAGTGACTGAACCGGTGATGTGGCTGATCTGGTTAGAGCGTCTCCTCCATGCCCCAATGTGTATTGTGTCTGGCTCTGGGCACCACACTTTGAGAGAGATATGAACAAATTGGAAAAAAGTCCAGAGGAGAGCAACAAAAATGATTAAAGGTCTAGCGCTAGGGGGAAAGACTGAAAAAAATGGGTTTGTTTAGTGTGGAGAAGAGAAGATCAAGAGGTGGGCATAACAGTCTTTAAGTACGTAAAAGGTTGTTACAGAGAGGAGGCTGATAAATTGTTCTCCTTAACCACTGGGGACAGGACAAGAAGCAATGGGCCTAAACAGAAGCAAGGGAGGTTTAGGATGGACATTAGGAAAAGCTTCCTGACTGTCAGGGGGATTAAGCATTGGAACAAATTGCCGAGGGAGGTTGTGGAAAATCCATCATTGGAGGTTTTTAAGAACAGGTTAGCTTCCCGCAGTACCCATTGGCCAGGAACAAAATGTCTCACCGCCTGCCAGAGGATTACCCTGATGGGCCGTGTGCCGAAGGTTGCTGACCCCTGGGTTAGACAAACTTGTCAGGAATGGTCTACATAATACTTAGTGCTGCCTCAGTGCAGGGGACTGGACTAGATGACCTCTCAAGGTCCCTTCCCATCCTACATTTCTATGATTCTATAAACAGGTCTCTGTTCCTCGGAGCTGGCCAAAAGAAATCCTGAAATTAAACCCACAATGACCACAAAAGTAAACAAACCCAATCAGGAGATGGCTAATGAGCATCTCTGGGCTCAATCCCTTCCAGACTGACACATGGGCAGAGTTTGTGCCAGCTGGAGGAAGCAAGCTTAAAAAGGAGAGCTGGTCACAGCAAGGGGCAGCAACCAGGAGGAAAGCAGCTGTGCCTTAGAAGCAGCTGTCTCTTGTTACAGAACAGCTGAGAGGGGAAACAGCTGATAAGCTTCCCCCGCCCTCAAAGGCTTACTGAACCCCTGGGAGACCTTTGAAAGGGGGAAAGGCTCTGAAACTGCCTGAGTGTGGCCCTGAGAAAGGCCCTGCCTAACACACCGAGGTAATGTTGCTGCTTGAAAGTGTCCTGGGAGATGTATCTGAGGTCTTGTCTCACAGTGACAAGCTGCAGTTTGAATCCAAATGGCTTGTCTGCTGCAGCTGTAAAAAAAAATAAAATAAAATAAAAAAAAATAAAAAAAAATTAAAAGAACTAAAAGATATCAGAGCCATAAAGTTTATAAAACATCAAGGACTGATTGTGAAGCAATGTATGGTTTCTGTAGGGAGGGTTCGAAGCAGTGGGAATTCTTCAGGTCACAGCAAACGAGCATTTCATTTCAAGATTCCCAACAAAAGACGTTGGAATCAAGCTCCTCTCTGGTTCAGATTACATGAACTCTGCTCATATGTATCATTTCCCAGCTGTGTCATAGCTGTCTTCTGTCTAACGAAACTTTTCCATAGATATTTACAGTGGTATCAAAATCTCGTCTTTAGCAGGGGTGTGATAAGACTCAGCAAAGGGCACAGAACAGAGAAAGATTCCCAAGGAAGCTGGGAACCTTGGATTAGCTAGAGGTTCAGAAGTGCTGTATTGCACTTCTTTGGGTTTTCCTTTATCCTGTGTGCATGTGTGTCAGTCTGAGACTCGTGAAATTTGAAGGACAAAGGGGCACTGTTGACAGCTAAGTGCTGAGCAAGCTTCCAACACAGTTCAATCCTCATCTGGAATTATTCCACCTCTGGTCTTTTCCTCAACCGAGAATGATAACAGAGTGTTTTTTGATATGCACTAATATCCATTTGGGGTGGGAATGCTTAATGAGCCACCAGTATCTTAAGACAGGGTTTGAATCCTGAGCTCAAAGGTAAAAGACTAGACCACCAACTACACAAAATCCATAATGCTATTTCACTAATGTTACACACTCCCCCCCTCCCCCAAGGTATTCTCCTCCAATAGCTGATATCTACAAGGGTGAGCTGCAAAGTTCGGCTCCATCTCCAAACTTCTTTCGAGTTTAATGGAATTTTGATACACGGTTGTGATTCTTGCAGAGACGAATTCACATCGTGAATCAGAACATGGAACTCAACTTCCCCAAAGCTTGGATGCAGTGTTCCAGCTCTGGATGTTTGAAAAATGGGATGAAACTTTATAGAAATTTCTCATTGACTAGTTTTTGGACAAAATTTGAAATTTCAAGAAAGAAATTAACCAAAATTGCAAACTTTGAAAATGTGCAGCCTGCTCTGTTATTATCTAAATAGCCACAAACTCAGTGGTCTTCATAAATCCACAAACACAATGAGAAATAATTACCTAGGACTTGTCTACTTAGGGGATATTGGCCATTTGGCCAACATAGCCATTCCAAAATAACTACTCTGTGATACCGATGACAGAATAGCTCCCTATCTGAATGCTCTATTCTTAAATAAAAGTGTCATAAAATCACTGTTATTCTGGATTAGAGTATCCACTCAGGGAATTTTCCAGAATATTTAAATTATAGTGGAATAGTTATTCAAGACTAGCTATGCTGATCCATTTCCCTCATGTAGACAAGGCCTTCATCAATGCCACTCTGTGAGCCAGCAGGCAAGACGCACTAAGCAAGCTATCCCACCCCAAGCATGTCACTGTACAAATATATCTGAATTCAACTGGCTCAATTGGTAGAAGCCCATGGACAGCACCTTAACTCAGATAACTGCACAGCGCTGCCTCCTTGGTGCCCAGGTATCTGAAGCAGAATGGATGGCACTGGGATGTACATTGGGCAATTAAGAGAAGGCAGTGTGGTCTAGTGGATGGAGCACTGGGCTGGGAGTCAGGAGACCTGGGTTGTGCTTTTGGCTCAGCCACTGACTTGCTTTGTGACCTTAGGCAAGGTGCTTCACACTTCTCTATACCTTCCCCCTCCCCTAACCTTGGAGGCTGATCTAAAGCCTGCTGAGTACTTACCATCTGTCTGGTGTATTTAGACTGTAAACTAAGTGGCTGACTCTTATGCACAGCCTCTCTCATCTCAGCTGAGGTTCCTACAAGTAACTACCACTACTAATTAATTACCAATTCTGTCTGATCAGAATTCAGACAGACCAGAGATCTACATCTCTTTGTTTCATGCAAACAGACCAGCACTGAGCAAGTACAGAAAGAACAAGGACATGAAACAGATTGGGACCAGAGAGAGAAACTGACCAGTGTGTTTTCATACCTTAATAGAGTAACTCCTCACTTAAAGTCATCCTGGTTAACGTTGTTATGTTGCTGATCAGTTAGGGAACATGCACATTTAAAGTTGTGCAATGCTCCCTTCTAACGTTGTGGCAGCCTCCTGCTTTGTCCACTGCTTGCAGGAAGAGCAGCCCATTGCAGCTAGCTGGTGGGGGCTTGGAACCAGGGTGGACTGTCAGCTCCGCCTACCAGCTCCCCACTCCCCTAAGTTCCCTGTGTGGCAGCTTCCCAGCAGGCTTTCAATTGCCTGCAGTTCAGCTGTCCCTCCGCCCACTGCCATGTGCTGCTCCTGCCCTCTGCCTTGGAGCTGCTCCCCAAGACTTCTGCTTGCTGTGGGGGGGTGGGGAAAGGGAGGAAGATGGGGCTAATGTCAGGTTGTCCCCCTGCTCCTGCACCCCACTTACCCCATCTTCCATAGAGCAGGGGGGGGACACACAACAGGGCTCAGGACAGAGGGAGCTTGCTGGCAGCAGCTGCGGTCCTAGCAAGCTGATCTAATTAACAAGGCAGTGTACTTAAGAGTAGGGGCAGCGTAAAGGTAATAAGTGGAGATATACCAGTCTCCTAGAACTGGAAGGGACCTTGAAAGGTCATCAAGTCCAGCCCCCTGCCTTCACTAGCAGGACCAATTTTTGCCCCAGATCCCTAAGTGGCCTCCTCAAGGATTGAACTCACAATCCTGGGTTTAGCAGGCCAATGCTCAAACCACTGAGCTATCCCTCCCCCCACTTAAAGGGAAAATGGGCGCATCCCTCTCTCTCTCACACACACTGTGTGTGTCTCTGTTTGCGATGCCATCTCCCCTCCCTCCATTCCTGCTGCCTTGTAGAAAGAGAGTTAACCCTTGAGGGCTCAGCCAATTGCTAGTTCATCATTTAGCAGTAAGGCATTCCCTGGGAAATATAAAAGCAGCAAAGAGTCTTGTGGCACCTTATAGACTAACAGACGTTTGGGAGCATGAGCTTTGGTGGGTGAATACCCACTTCGTCGGATGCATGCTCCCAAACGTCTGTTAGTCTATAAGGTGCCACAAGGCTCTTAGTCTGGATCTGTAAAAGCAGCAAACACGGCTACCCCTCTGATACCTGGGAAATATCCCACCCTGACTCCTCCACCTCAACCAAGCTTCACAATCATCATCACTGTGTACCAGTATTAAATTGTTTAAAACTTATGCTGTGTGTGTGTATATATATATAATAGTCTTTTGTCCGGTGAAAAAAAAATCCCTGGAACCTAACCCCCTCATTGACATTTATTCTTATGGGGAAATTGGATTCGCTTAACATTGTTTTGCTTAAAGTCGCATTTTTCAGGAACATAACTACAACGTTAAGTGAGGAGTTACTGTACTTATGACTCCTATCACCATTGTACCTGAGTGCCTCCCAAGTGTTTATGGCTATTCCCTATGATTAAAGGAAGAATTTTGATCATCCCTAGGTTACAGGTGGGGAAAACAAGGCATAGAGCGATTAAATGACCTACCCAAGGGCACAGGAAGAGGGTGGCAGAACCAACATTTGAATTCACATCACCTGAGTCCCAGTCCTGTTCTTTAACTAGACAACCATCCTTCCTCTAAGCCAGGGGTAGTCCATAGGCAGACCGCAGGCTAAATCTGGACTGCCAGATGCTTTTCAATGAACTGCGTGGGCTGAAGCAGAGCCAGGGCTGGAGCTGTGCAGAGCCATGCCTGCTCCTTAGCGCAGACCCCCCCAGCAGGGGGCGGGCTGCTGGGCTAGGCTGCGGGGTGCAGTCGAGTTCCTGGGCGGCTGCTAGTCCGGCCTCAGCCCTACCAGCAGCAGCATAGGAATGGGGACTGGCAAGCGGTGACATCTGGGGGGGGGGCTCCAAACCCGCCACCCCATGGGCAGCCTAATGTGTCTCCGCTACACCCTGCCCCTCCAGTCAGGGAGCGATGGGGTGTCACATGCTTTCTCTGCAGCTCAATTAGAGGGCAGCACTGTAGGGGCCCTAATTGAAACTCTCTTCTACTTTCCATGGAGATGGCGGGGCTGGCCGGGCCATGGAGACACGACTCATGGGCCCCAGGCCCTGCTGGGCAACCTGGCTGATAAATCCCTGACAGGGTCCCGCAGCATCCTTTTGTGCCGGGGGCAGCAAGCACAGTACAGCTTCCTACCTCCCAGCCAGTCCTCAGCCTCATGCCCTCGACCCCCAAGCACTTCCTGGAGACTCCCCCTGACCCTCGCCTCATGCCCCCTGCCCCTGAGCACTTCCCGGAGGCTCCCCCGACCCTCGCCTCATGCCCCCTGCCCCCGAGCACTTCCTGGAGCCTCCCCCTTTCCCTCGCCTCATGCCCCCTGCCCCTGAGCACTTCCTGGAGGCTCCCCCGACCCTCGCCTCATGCCCCTTGCACCCGAGCACTTCCCGGAGGCTCCCCCTGACCCTCACCTCATGCCCCCTGCCCCCAAGCACTTCCCGGAGGCTCCCCCGACCCTCGCCTCATGCCCCCTGCCCCCAAGCACTTCCCGGAGGCTCCCCCGACCCTCACCTCATGCCCCCTGCCCCCGAGCACTTCCCAGAGACTCCCCCTGACCCTCACCTCATGCCCCTTGCCCCCGAGCACTTCCCGGAGACTCCCCTGACCCTCGCCTCGTGCCCCCTGCCCCCGAGCACTTCCCGGAGGCTCCCCTGACCCTCGCCTCATGCCCCTTGCCCCGAGCACTTCCCGGAGACTCCCCGACCCTGGCCTCATGCCCCTTGCCCCCGAGCACTTCCCGGTGTCTGCCGGGACCCTCGCCTCATGCCCCCTGCCCCCGAGCACTTCCCGGAGACTCCCCCGACCCTCACCTCATGCCCCCTGCCCCCGAGCACTTCCCGGAGACTCCCCCTGACCCTCACCTCATGCCCCCTGCCCCCGAGCACTTCCCGGAGACTCCCCCGACCCGCCCCCCATGCCCCCTCCCCCCGAGCACTTCCCGGAGGCTCCCCCTGACCCTCACCTCATGCCCCCTGCCCCCGAGCACTTCCCGGAGACTCCCCCGACCCTCGCCTCATGCCCCTTGCCCCCGAGCACTTCCTGGAGGCTCCCCCGACCCTGGCCTCATGCCCCCTGCCTCCGAGCACTTCCCGGAGGCTCCCCCTGACCCTCGCCTCGTGCCCCCTGCCCCCGAGCACTTCCTGGAGACTCCCCCGACCCTGGCCTCATGCCCCCTGCCCCTGAGCACTTCCCGGAGGCTCCCCCGACCCTCGCCTCATGCCCCCTGCCCCCGAGCACTTCCCGGAGGCTCCCCCGACCCTCACCTTTTGCCACGTGCCCCGAGCACTTCCTGGAGGCTCCCCCGACCCTGGCCTCATGCCCCCTGCCCCTGAGCACTTCCTGGAGGCTCCCCCTGACCCTCGCCTCATGCCCCCTGCCCCCGAGCACTTCCCGGAGGCTCCCCCTGACCCTCGCCTCAGGCGCCCTGCCCCCGAGCACTTCCCGGAGGCTCCCCCTGACCCGCGCCTCATGCCCCCTGCCCCCGAGCACTTCCCCGAGACTCCCCCTGACCCTCGCCTCATGCCCGCTGCCTCCGAGCACTTCCCGGAGGCTCCCCCTGACCCTCGCCTCGTGCCCCCTGCCCCCGAGCACTTCCCAGGGGCTCCCCCCGACCCTGGCCTTGTGCCCCCTGTCCCTGAGCGATCCCCAGAACCCCCTCCTGGCCTCATGACCCTTGCACCGAGTGGTCCACAGAGCCCCCACCCACCCCAGCCAGGTGTCCCTCACCCCAAATCGGTCTCCGGAGCCCCCATCCTGGCTTTGTGTCTGCCCCCCCTGTCCTTTGAGGCCAGTCCCCAGAGCCCTCTCCAGCCTTCCCCCCACCCCAACCGGCCTCTTCTCTCCCAGTCCACCTCCAGTTGCCCGTTTCTGCCACATCTTGGCCTCCCCCCACCTCCCCAGGGCTGTTATCTGGAGTCTCCTTGGTCCCTCCCGTGACCCAGAGGCTCCTTGCTGCCCCTCTGCTATCCCAGCCCCCAAAGGGGCATCACACCACTAGTTGGATCATTGTCCAATAGTTTCACTGGCTGGCTCCGAGCCCCAAAGTACTCACACATACACCTCCTTTCCTGCTGAGATTCCAGCCCATACCTAGTCCTCTTTCCACCTGCCCCCATCTCTGCTACTTGGCTCATCTGGGGGCACAGAGGAATGTTTTGGGGGGGGGTGAGCAGCAATGCCAGGTGGCTCAGGCCAGCCCGGTACATCCCGTTTTCAGTATAGGGAAATATGGTCAGCCTACTCTCTGGCCAGGGCGAGCGGGGAGGCTTTTGGGGGGAGAGAAGGGCAATCAGGGGGTTAGGGAAGGTGAGCCGTGCGGGGGACAATCGGGGGTTAGGGAAGGTGAGCTGTGCTGGGGACAATCGGGGGTTAGGGAAGGTGAGCTGTGCGGGGGACAATCGGGGGTTAGGGAAGGTGAGCTGTGCGGGGGACAATCGGGGGTTAGGGAAGGTGAGCTGTGCGGGGGACAATCGGGGGGGGTTAGGGAATGTGAGCTCTGCGGAGGACAATCGGGGGTTAGGGAAGGTGAGCTGTGCGGGGGACAATCGGGGGGGGGTTAGGGAAAGTGAGCACTGCGGAGGACAATCGGGGGGTAGGGAAGGTGAGCAGTGCAGGGGACAATCAGGGGGGGTTCGGGAAGGTGAGCTCGGCGGAGGACAATCGGGGGTTAGGGAAGGTGAGCTGTGCAGGGGACAATCGGGGGTTAGGGAAGGTGAGCTGTGCGGGGGACAATCGGGGGTTAAGGAAGGTGAGCTGTGCGGGGGACAATCGGGGGTTAGGGAAGGTGAGCTGTGCGGGGGACAATCGGGGGGTTAGGGAAGATGAGCTGTGCTGGGGACAATCAGGGGGTTAGGGAAGGTGAGCTGTGCGGGGGACAATCGGGGGTTAGGGAAGGTGAGCTGTGCGGGGGACAATCGGGGGATAGGGACGGGGAGCCGTGCGGGGGACAATCAGGGGGTTAGGGAAGGTGAGCTGTGCTGGGGACAATCGGGGGTTAGGGAAGGTGAGCTGTGCGGGGGACAATCGGGGGTTAGGGAAGGTGAGCTGTGCAGGGGACAATCAGGGGGTTAGGGAAGGTGAGCTGTGCGGGGGACAATCAGGGGGTTAGGGAAGGTGAGCTGTGCGGGGGACAATCGGGGGTTAGGGAAGGTGAGCTGTGCTGGGGACAATCGGGGGGTTAGGGAAGGTGAGCTGTGCGGGGGACAATCGGGGTAGGGAAGGTGAGCCGTGCGGGGGACAATCGGGGGTTAGGGAAGGTGAGCCGTGCTGGGGACAATCGGGGGTTAGGGAAGGTGAGCTGTGCGGGGGACAATCAGGGGGTTAGGGAAGGTGAGCTGTGCGGGGGACAATCGGGGGTTAGGGAAGGTGAGCTGTGCGGGGGACAATCAGGGGGTTAGGGAAGGTGAGCTGTGCGGGTGACAATCGGGGGTTAGGGAAGGTGAGCTGTGCGGGGGACAATCGGGGGGTTAGGGAAGATGAGCTGTGCTGGGGACAATCAGGGGGTTAGGGAAGGTGAGCTGTGCGGGGGACAATCTGGGGGGGGTTAGGGAAGGTGTGCTGTGTGGGGGGACAATCCGGGGGTTAGGGAAGGTGAGTTGTGCGGGGGACAATCAGGGGGTCATACGCCTACAATAATTGTATTTGACAAAAAACAAAATTAATTCTCTTGTTAAACTCATAACAAATTCAGAACTTAAAACAGTTGTCTGAAAGTGTTTTAATCTGATATTTGCATCTATTTGACATTTTATATGTGTACTTTCCCAAAGTCTCAGATTCATTACATCTTTCTTGGAGGTTATTTTTAGGTTATTCAGTGGTTTGATTTTATTTTTCATTTAATGCACTAAAAATATAAGCAATAGACCCTAGCTGTATTACACAGCACTGGCTGTGTTCGGTGAACGGGGCACTTGCGGTTTGAACAATGTTTCTCTGGAATCTGGACCTTGAGCAAGAAATCTGGACCTTGACCAGAAATAATTGACTACTCCTGCTCTAAGCCAAATGAAGTGTGCCAAGGATACCCTTTGTACCCTAACTTCTCACCAAACTGGTGAAAAGTGAACAAAATCATGCAAATTCTTTCCCATTTAATCATCGATAGTGTTGCAGTAAGACATTTCTTGGAAGTATATTAATTTTATTCTGTCCCTACCCCTTCATGCGTATTAAACTAGAAAGTCTTGGATGAAAGAAAATTGTATAGGCTGCCTGCATATTAATATAAACCAAAAATGAATGTTAAATACGTCATCCTTTGTAAAAAAAAAACAACGTAATTAACAAGAATAACAATTGTTTTACTCTTTTAATCAGCCGGCTTTATTGCTAGTGGCATATTGAATGGAATCCATTTCAAGTGTCAGTTAAAAGACGTTTTGTCAAGGGGAGTTTATTTCCACAAGCAATTTCTCCTGGAGAAAAATTATTACAATAATGTCATATAAAAAAAGCAAATATTCTGTTTCCCCCCAACACACACACCATAATGTAATCATTGCAGTCTGCGATTGTTTCCTTAGTGCCACTCCATAACACAGTAGGGATCTGGGATCAGGCAGACCAGGAGGAGAATGGGGCTGGGGACCAGGGTATGTCAGGGCTGGGGTCTCCAGGGTGCTCACCCCACTCGCTCCCCTATCTCCACACTGAACACCACCACCTGCACTCTGCCCTGCTGGCACTGGCCTCACACTTTGACCAGGAGCAGTTCCGCCTCCACCAGATGGCGCAGTTCCACCCCCACCCAGAAACAGGCGGTTCCTGCATGTTCCTTGAGGACTTTGCCTTCCACCGCGGCCCAGTTGCTTTGGAGGATGGGTTCAGGGAAGCCCCGGTGAGTGTGGCCAGGTGGAGATGGGGCCTTATGCCTCCTGCAGGGCACAGGGCTGGGACTGGGGAGTCCTGGCAACGCCAGCTCTGCACAGGACCTCCAGAGGTCTGAGTGGGGGAGTGGCAAGGTGTGTATACCCCGCACTGGGCAGGAGAGGGTTAACCCCACGCTATGGGTGGTAGAAGTCCCGCCCCTCCGACCGTGCTGGGCATGCTCCAACTGCTGCCTTAGTATAAAAGAGAGCAGCCCAGCTCATTCTAGGCTGACTGCCAGAGATGAAGGACCTTTGGAAATGGCTCCAGCTGAAGAGATGCCACAGCCCTTGCCTGCAGGAGCTGGAGATCCTGAGATAGGAGCCCCAGGGAATTGCTCGTGCTGAGGAGCCTGGAGACCCTGATATCGCATGGACTACAGCTTCAGGAAGAGCGGTAGGAAGTGACACAGGGAGGGTGAGCGAGTGGTATCTCCCACCTGTGTGAGGTCAGCGTGTTTCGGTGGGATTCCCCACTGACCCAGTGGCAGACCACTCCGCCACTGTTAGGCCCCTGGGTTGGGGCCCAGTGGAATCAAGTGGGCCTAGGCCCCCCTACCCAGGTTGCCGCTCCCCCTTGTGGTGGCCCCTCGGATACTGGCCACTAGGCTGCACTGCCCTGTGCCTGAAGGCTGTTATATTGATTCTGGCCACTAGGCCACACTGCTGTGAACACAAGGGCTGCGGTATTGACTCTGGCCATTAGGCTGCCCTGCCCTGCCCTGCCTCCAAGAGCTGCCATATTGACTCTGGCCTGTGGGCCATGGCGCTTTCAAGCCTAAGGACAGTCTGGTAGACTGTAACTGCGGTGGTATTACAACCTTGCCCGCCCCAAAGGAGGACGGGATGCACATTACCACGCGACAAGAGGGTCACAGGGGCTCAGAGACCTCCTACCCCCCTGCCCTAGCGATTGCAGGAATGTGTGTGTGTGTGTAGGGGGGAATAATCTAGCCTCTGTTGGAGGGTAAAGACCCTGCTGTAAACCTGACATCTAGTCAGTTACAAAAGAGTTTAGGTCCTACACTCCTGCAGGACCCCCCACACCTCTGCCCTTAGGGGCCCCCACACCTCTGTCCTGAAGGCCCCGCTGCCCTGCAACCCCATCACAACTCTGCCTGGAGTGCACTTCTGAACACACCTGCACCTGCACGTCAGGATGGAGGGGCGGCCAGGCCAGATCTGAGCGGGGCTGTGACCCTGTGCACCATTTCAAACTGATTGCACCAAAACCGCAGCTTTATCAAGCTGTGGCCATAAATTCTGAACCAAAAAAATCACAACTTTCTTACAGCTTTACGCGTCATGTCTATTGATTGCGATCACAATATGAATGCGAAATAATACAAATGTCACATGAATGTAAACTTTCTTTTCTGACCTATGCAATTAAGGAACACCATGATTTTACAGTAGTCTTTCCACTGGAATAGGAATAGGTGGAATTTCTTGGCAGAATTTTGCAGAATTTCTGTTTTTAGGAATACTCACGAGTAAGGATATGCAGGATCAGGCCCATAAAAGCCATGGGAAGAACTGTTACACAGTTTGGAATAATATTAAACGGTAGAGGGCCAGATCCTTAGCCATTTGGCTCAAGTTATCTAGGCAGTGCACCTGGACTGGCAACTTGAGTGGGTGCTAAACATATGATTGGTCCGTGTCCATGGTGCAATCTGTTCATGGCACTAGTGTGCTCATTCACAATGGAATGATTTTTCCCCTTCAAATTCTTTTAGTGTGCCGCTGGGCAGAAGCCCTTGGGAATGGGACAGCTGCATGTCACCAGACCATGGGAAATGGTCTTGTCTGTAACTGTGTAACGCTGCTCCTGCTCTGTGCAAAGGAGTCTGCTTACTGACTGCGCTCCTCCAGTGAAAAGGATTTACTGTGTTTATAATACTGGACCTAATTCCTGGATAGCCTTTTCATTCCTGCTACTGACAACGGCTCCTCAGAAAACCTCCAAGCAGCTACTAGCTAATGTTTCTATTAAGCTAGCGATTCAGCTAGCCAGATGGCTGTCACTCTAGCTCATTTGCATCATATAATAACTCAGGCCAGGTCTATGCTACAGGCCTATATCGGCATAACTATGTTGCTCAGGGGTGTGAAAAAAACCACACCTCCGAGCGACGTACTTATACCAACCTAGCCCCCTGCATAGACCAGGAGTGTTCTGAGGGAGATGGAATAACTACGCCGACGGGAGAAGTTCTCCCCCTGGTGTAGTAGCGTCTTCACTAAAGCGCTACAGCAAGGCAGCTGCCTGGCGCCGTACATGAAGACGAGCCCTCGACGTGTCACAAGATTGGAACAGATCGTTTAACACAAGTAGTTAACCCACATTTTAAGGGGCCATTCAAGGTGAAGTGGCCCGTTAAGACCCCTCCAGTCTTGGGGGGGAAGGAAGTGTGGAGGTTAGTTTCCCAGACCTGAAGAAGAGCTCCGGGCAAGCTCGAAAGCTTGTCTCTCTCACCAACAGAAGTTGGTCCAAAAATATATTAGCTCACCCACCTTGTCTCTCTGCAAAGAAATTGACAATGATTCAGCCACTGGTGTGCTGGGAACACTGCCTATCATGTTGACCAATATCATCACGCTTGTTTCCTTGTACTCCCCGGTCACTCTGTCTGTATTGACCTGTTGTCTCTTGTCTTATACTTAGATTGTAAGCTCTTTGGGGGCAGGGAACATCTTTTTGTGCTGTGTTTAGAAGCCCCTAGCACTAGGCAGGCCTGATCCATGACTAGGGCTCCAATGCATGACAGTAATACAATAATAAATTGATAATGTTGGTTTCAAAGCAGCCCAGCTGTGCTAGAAGAAAGGATCTGGCCTTCTTTGTAGCTGGTGTCTTGCTTTGTCTCTTTAGGACTCCCTTGGGAAGGGGCTGCTGGTTCTTTCTCTGGGATCTGTGAGGTCTGAGGGCCCATGTCCCTCACAAAATTCTATTTGTGACTGTGTATGAAGAGTCAAGTTAGCTAATGCAATGATGATCAGTTGAATCAGGACAAAGTCATGTTCCACATCGTGGCAGGTAGGCGTGGTCTAACCCCCCCGAGCGTGGTTTAACCACGCCTAGCTGACACGAAGCTGACCCTGACTTGCTGCAAAGTGAGGGTCAGCATCATATTCGTCAGCTCCACTCTCCCCACTTGTGTTCCCGCACAATAACATTTTATAGGGAAAGGGCGAAAGGATTGTGTGTTATTTTGTGCCAGACTCAAGCCGCGATATTCAGATTTGATTTTTTTTCTATTGCCTGATCTAGAGCCAAATTTTGCAAGTTGGGGCCCACCTTATCTAGTGATATCAACTGGGTAATTCAGCAGCTCAGATCTCAGTGAGTAAAATAGCCATTTAGTTCCCCACTCATTTTTGGCAATAGACTTTGGGCCGGATCCTAAGCTAGTGTAAATCAGAATCACGCCATTGAAGTCTGTAGAGTCATGCCAATTTACACCGCCTGAGAATCTGGCCCTTTTTAAAAGAGTCACGCATAATGCACTTCACTAGGAAAGTGTTTTATTTTCTTATTTACAGGAACCTCTGCTTGCCACTCCCTAGTATAATGGGTTCTGTTAGACACTAAGGCCCCTGTTCACAAAGGTATTTAGGCTCCAACTTCTATTGCTTTCAGTAAAGCTGGGCCTAAGATCCTCAGGGCAAGGTCTGTCTTTTTGTTCCGTGTTTGTACAGCACCTAGCACAACAGCCCATGACTGGGGTCCCTAGGCACTACCCTAATACTGCTAATAGATAGTAAATAATAAGCACGGGGGGCTTTTAAATGGATGAAAATGGGAGAATGTTAGTCAGTTACATAAAACCATTTGCTTCACTAAGGGTGCTCTCTTGGCTTCCGTGCTAGGGGTGGTGAATGTCAACACGTTAAAGCCCCCGGCGAGGCGACTAATATCCTGTCTGACATAGAGCCACAAAATTCTCAGAATTACATGCCTTGAACTGAGGAAATCCTGTAAAACATGGTCTCCGATGCGATTGTTTTGAAATCTGAGCTAGCGAGGGGGTAACCCAGATGGCAGGGCTGAACGAAGGCGCGAGATGTCGGCAGGAAGAACAAGCTGTATCAGATCCAAGTGCAAGCGGGCGTGTGAAAAGAGGCGATGTACAGCGAGTTGTCATTAACCACCCATGGCCCCGGTGAAACCCCAACTTTCCAAGCGCTCTAAGAACAATTTACAAAGGAGGCTGCTTTTGAAATTGCTTGTGATTGGAAGCAAGGAGAAAAAGCTTATTATCTTCTAAGAATACAGGAAGCCCTTTGCAGTGAAAGATAAGTACAGAGGCTTTGGAAGACAACGAACGTGGGGCCAGAACAGCAAGATATATAATAGGACAGGCTCACTGAGAACACAATGCTCTATCTATCACAATGCCACTCCTTTATTTTGCACAGATGCCTCCAGCCACCCCTGCTGGAGCAAGCTCTGGGCAAGCCTAAACCTTTGGCCCAATCCTAGTGCTAAGCACTATTCTTCCTACTGCTGCTACTCAGATACAATTCTCGCTGGGTGTGCGAGTAAGGATGCAGGATCGGGTCCACTGTGTATATTCAGTGGTGGCTGGATGAGCAGACATACAATCCACTGCACGGAACATGAGGTTACGGCATGTAGGCAAATGAGGGATGTTGCTCCTCAATTTACACTTTTTAGGTGTAAATATTTCTAAACCATGGTTCTAAAACCCAATCCTGCTCCAATGGAAGTGAATGGGAAAACTCTTATTAGGCCGCAAATGCACAACTGGTTTTCTCACTCACTGCTTTCTCGGTCACCAAAGGTGTGTAAACAATGCCAGGTCCGCAGGAGCTCTTGTGTGCTCTGCCCTTTGGAAACACCAAGCAGAAGAATAAAGATGAATTTAGGAGTCTACCTTTAGGCTTCTATCCTTGAACTTTTTGTCCATGGTTGTGAGCGTACATCCCCAGTCACCTCACGCACTTTGCCAGGGGACTAACTCTGGCCCTAGTGCTCCTGTGCTGCTTCCAGAGGAGATCTCCAAACGCTTGTGAAAAGTGGGTGTGTGTCATTAACCCCATTTTCCAGATGGGGAAAGTGAGGCACAGAAAATTACTTTCTGTCATGGGTGCCTAAAATTCCATATTCAGGCAATTAAATAAGTGGCCTGATTTTTCAGACAGTCCTAACTCTAAGTGAACTTAGCAGGGACTGAAAATATAGGCGTATGTGTCTACAGGATCTGACAGGGATCAGAGCACTAGAGGGACAGGCTGACTGGCCCAGACAGAGGCTAAGCATCTGAGCTGGGGTTAGGAACCAAGCAAGAGAACGAGGAGGGGAACAGGTGTGACCGCAGCTGCAGGCATAAGCATTGAGCAGCCGCAGGCTTGGCCCTGCTGCTGGGCTTAAGATCAGGTCTGGTGATGCCTCTCAGCCAATCCAGGGGTTCTGGTCAGAGTGTTCAACTGTAGGTCAACTAGCTGGTCCCAGCTAGCCGGCCCTGACTCCTGACAGGGGCCTTGGACGGTGAGATCCCTTGGGAAGGGATGGTCTGTTCTCATGTGTATGTCCAGCGCCTAGCACAATGGGGCCCTGATCTTGGCTAAGGACCCTAGGTGCTACAAATCCTAATACCTGAGCACTCCCAGGACTGATACCAACAACAGAACTGAACCAGTGGTGAAAACAGTAGAAAATCTGTGGCCTAGTATAGAGACCCTGTAACATCTTCCAGGGCAGATCAGACTTCCATTACTAAGAAACCCATTTTTGCTGGTCACTTTTACATCTTTCCCATGGTCTGCTGCAAGAGATGCTGCCCTCACGATGTAGACAGACCTACTGCGGCCCAGTTTGTCCAGCTAAACTGGGACTCATTCCTCCTTGATCCCATTCACTTCAGCAAGTTGTGAGCTGGAAATAGGGTTGCAGGTGTCTGGTTTTCGACCTGGTGGCTCCAGTCAGCACTGCTAAGCGGGCCATTAAAAGTCCAGTTGGGGCAGGGCTGGCAGGGAAGCAGCCAGCATGTCCCTCCATCTTCTCAGTGTAGGGGTGGCACCGGGGGCTCCATGCGCCGTCCCTGCCCCGAGTGCCAGATCCACAGCTCCCAATGGTTGGGAACCTGGCCAATGGGAGTTGTGGGGGCGGCACGTGCAGTCAGGGCAGTGCGCAGAGCCACCTGGCTGTGCCTACAGCTAGGAGCCAGAGGGACATGCCAGTCACTTCCCTGGACCCGCCTGATGTCAGTACTGTCTGGAGTCTGCACCCTGAACCCCCACCTGCACCCCAACCCCCTTCCCCAGCCCTGATCCCCCTCCTGCACCCAAACTCCCTCCCAGAGCCTGTACCAAATCCCACATCCCAACCCCCTGCCTCAGCTCAGAGCCCCATCCCACACCCCGAATCCCTCAGCTCCATCCCCCAGCTTGGAGCCCCCTCCTGCACCCCAAACCCCTCTTCCACAGCCCCACCCCAGAGCCTGTACCCCCAGCTGGAGCCCTCACCACCTCCCGTACCCCAACCCCCGCCCCAGCCCGGTGAAAATGAGCAAGTGAGTGAGGGTGGGGGAGAGCGAGGAACGGAGGGAGCGAGGATGGAGTGAATGTGGGGTGGGGCCCTGGAGAAGGGGCAGGGCAGGGGCGTGGCCTCAGAGAAGGAGTGGGGCGGGGTGGGGCCTCAGGGAAGGGGCCGGAGGCGAGGCAAGGAGGTTCGGTTTTGTGCGATTAGAGAGTTGGCAACCCTAGCTGGAGATCATTTAGTATTTGCTTTTCGGAACCAGCCACAATGTGCTCAGCGTTTTTCAAACTGAAAAGCCCCCATCCTTGCTCCAGGGCTCCCGCTGTAAAGACAGACAGACAGACAGACAGACGTTAGAAGGAAAGGGGACAACGCGTAAGTCAAGTGCTCAAGGTGGAGCTTAGCCACATCTTGACAACTGAGGTCAACTTTTAAAAAAAAAAATCCTTTTTTACTGTTATTTATCAGCTGAGTCCTCCGTAGGCATTAGAGCAGACCAGGATCTCCAGGTAGGACCTAAATGCAGAAAGGGAAGGAGCCTTGTTAGTGTGCTGTGGAAAGAGGTGATGCTAGAGGTCACATCCCCTCCCCGATTGCTTGGTCACATGGTGTGGCCAGGACCCCTCCTATGGGGCAGGTGAGCCAGCGAGCTGCACCAGGCAGGGGGAACAGATGGGAGCTGCGTGGAGGAGCTGCAACTTTCCAAGAGGTGGGGGCATCGCTTTCTGGGAGGGAGGAGTCTGATCGAGCTATTCCAGGGGTGTACCCCACCCCACTATGAGCAGCCGTGGGTCGCCTCTGGCTGCAGAAAGGCATTCTGTGCAAAGAGAGCAGCATGGAGATTGGGTGAGAAAGTGACAAATGGGTGTGTAACACTGGCAGAGGCCAGTTGTCGTTGGGTGGGATCAAACCTGGGGCTATTGGAGCTTAGTGCATGAGTCTCTACTGCATGAGCTAAAAGCCACATGCCTCTTAGTTATGGCTGTAGCAGACTCATTAATCACTAAGTGGTCTCGGTGCCACGAGATGGGACAGAGCACCATACCCAGGAGGTGTGTGGGCAGGGCCGGCTCTAACTTTTTTGTCGCCCCAAGCAAAAACAAAAACAAAAACAAAAACACCCCAGCACCGCCCTGCCGAAACAACCCCCCCGAGCACTGCCCCACCAAAACAAAAACCCCCGAGCACCGCCACCCTGAAACAAAACCAAAAACCCCTGAGCGCCACAAAACCAAAAACCCCTGAGCGCCGCCCCACCAAAACAACCCGCCCCCCCAGTGCCACCCCGCTGAAACAACCCCTCCGAGCGCTGCCCCGTAAAAACAAAAACAAAACCCCTGAGCATCGCCCCGCTGAAACAACCCCCCCGAGCTCCGCCCCGCTGAAACAAAAACAAAAACCCCTGAGCGCTGCCCCACTGAACCAAAAAAAAACCAAACCCCGAGCGCCACCCTGCCGAAACAAAACAAAACCAAAAAACCGGCGCGCTGCCCCACCACCCCAAGATTGGCCGCCCCTTAGAAGGTGCCGCCCCAAGTATGTGCTTGGTCGGCTGGTGCCTGGAGCCGGCCCTGTGTGTGGGTTACAGGTGCATGAGGCTGGCATCACCGAAGGGGAAACGGGCATAATGCCAGGCTAGACAAGGGTGGATAATTGAAAGGGGCAGAGGGTTGAAGGTAATGACAGGCCAGGTGCCCAGGCCTCAATGAAATATTGACAAATACGTAGCTGAAATCAGGCTGGCTCGCCTGTGTGTTACTATTATTAAACTAGGTATTAGAATTATAAGAATGTGTTTAGACTTTATTGTATGCTTGTGGGTTGCTGCCTGCATTAATCTCACTTATGGCCTCTGCATCCCATATCGTAAGGCAATATTGAGTGTTTGCATTGTAAGCCTCTGTAACTGTGTAAATCACCAGACAGGAGAGAGACAGTAAATAGTGTGACACGTTGGGGAGGACTAGCTCAGTGGTTTGAGTATTGGCCTGTTAAACCCAGGATTGTGAGTTCAATCCTTGAGGAGGCAATTTGGGGATTGGTCCTCCTTTGAGTAGGGGGTTGGACTAGATGATCTCCTGAGGTCCCTTCCAACCCTAATAATCTGTCTATAGTCTCCAACAGGTGTTACATCCTGCCTGACAAGGAAGGCCCAGACTAGAGCAGGGGTGGGCAAACTTTTTGGCCTGAGGGCCGTATCGGGTTTTGGAAATTGTATGGAGGGCCGGTTAGGGGAGGGGGTCGTGGCCCGGCCCCCATCCCCTATACACCCCCCCCGCCCAGGACTCCTGCCCAATCCACTCCCTGTCCCCTGACCACTCCCAGAACCCCCACCCCTGACTGCCCCCCGCTGTCCCATCCAACCCCTCCTCTCATTCCTGACGCCCTCCCGCCCCCAGACACCTGCCCCATCCAACCACCCCTTCTCCCTGTCCCGTGACTGCCTCTGGAACCCCTGCCCCTGACTGCCCCCCGCCGCCCCATCCAACCCCTCCTTCTCCCTGACCGCCCCTGAAACCCCTGCCCCATCCAACCACCCCTCCTTCCTGACCGCTCCCCCTGGAACCCCTGCCCCATCCAACCACCCCTTCTCCCTGACCGCACCTGAAACCCCTGCCCCTGACTGCCCCCCCCAGCTCTGCCTCTGGCCTGCTGGGTGATGTTGGGAAAGTTACTTCCCAGCTCTGTGCCTCAGTTTCTCCACCTGTAAAATGGGGATGATGACAGGGACTTCCTTTGTAAAGTGCTGTCAGATATCCTGATGAAAAACCACTGTATACGATCTAGGTAGCAGTAGTATATTATTTATTATTATGGTCAAAATGACAAGCAAGGAAGATGATCTTAGTTGCTGGTTTTCGCATGGGCCATGTGTATGGCAGGGCAGCCAGACAGAAAGCTGCTGCAGTGGCTGAGTCAGGCACTGTCTGAATGAGAGAACTGCAGGTGGGGATGGAAAGAGACCTAGAGACCTGATATATGTTGTGATGGATGAAGGAGCAGGCTTTGGAGATAGCCTGGATGTGTTGGGCAAAGGAAAGGGAGGAGTGAAACATAATCCCAGATCACAGACTTGAGTGAAGCAGAGGACGGTGCAGCACAGGACGGTGCAGCTGACATTATTAAGCACAGACGTTTAAAAGAAACAAACAGGCAAGGAAACTGAAAGCAAAAAGGAATCCTGTCTCTCGGCCACGGGCTCTAACCCCTAGGCAACACCGTCTAGCCTAATGAAAAGCCTTGAGGCTCAAAGACTCTGAGGGGCCTACAGCTTTCTGTTCCCAAGAAACCATTGCTTTTGGTTGGGAGATTTCTGCCTTTGAAGGACTCATCACTAGGACATAAGCTGCCCTCAGTGCAGAAAAAGACAGCAGCCCATCTGTACGGACCTGGTCCACACCAGAAAGTTTTACTGGCAAAATGTTCCTTCCATCGGCACAGCCGTGCGTGCATCCACACTCCGTTGGGATTCCTGCCCACAAAACCCTCAGCTTCTGCTGGCACAGTGAAACCAGCTTGCTGAGGGCAGGTCTACACTAAGGGCGGGGGTCGAATTAGGGTACGCAAATTCAGCTACGTGAATAGCGTAGCTGAATTCGAAGTACCCTAATTCGAACAACTCACCCGTCCAGACGCGGCGGGGTCGAACTCCGCGGCTCCCCCGTCGACTCCGCCAACTCCTTTTGCCGAGGTGGAGTACCGGAGTCGACCGCGGCGCTTCCGGAGTTCGAACTATCGCGTCTAGATCAGACGCGATAGTTCGAACTCCGAAAAGTCGAACTCTCCACGTCGAACCGGCAGGTAAGTGTAGACGTACCCTGTGTGACCGAAATCCTGTAGCCAGCCTCTGTAGTTCCACCAGCGTATGAAAGGGCCATCTCAGGGCTCCCCGTTGTGGCATGACACAGCCCTCAGCTCCCTCTTCCAGCTCTTGCATGAACTCATCTTGGTGTCTGTCTGTGGGCTACGGGGCTGGGGTGGGCTTGGCGCTAGGGTGACAAGACGTCTGTCCCGATATTTGCTTATTTGTCCCATGTCCCGACCTACCTTTGGGCGGGACGTGAATTGTCCCGATATTTTGCCTCCGCTCACAGGCTCGCGCCCCTCCCCGCCCCAACGCTGCCCTCTCCTCCCCCCATTGGCTCCCTCCCCAAATCCCCCCCCCTGGCCCTGCGCCCTCAGCCCCGCCCCCTCACTGCCCCATTGGATCCCTCCCCAAATCCTTGTCCTGGCCCTGCGCCCTCAGCCCCGCCCCCTCACTGCCCCATTGGATCCCTCCCCAAATCCTCGTCCTGGCCCTGCCTCTTCCCCAAGCACGCCACATTCCTCCTCCTCCCCCCTCCCTCCCTCCCAGGCTTGCGCTGATCAGCTGTATGGCATCGCAAGCGCTGGAGGGAGGGGGAGACAGAGTGGAGGGATGCTGGTGCGGGGGTTGGGAGGGTGGAGCTCCAGTGGCAGGTTGTTTTTTTTTTGCTTCGCGATATTTCACCTGTGTGATCTGGTCACCCTACTTGGCGCACAACTCCAGGAATGTGGCCTTCTGCATCCAGAAGTTCTGGAGCCACTCTTGAGCATCCCAGGTTTACACCATGATCCGGTCCCACTACCCAGTGCTCATACAGGCCCCAAACCACGGCTTCACGGTGCGCAGTTTCTCAGTGATTCCTTGCAGCAGCCGGTCAGTTTCGTTCACGCCATCCTCCTCAGCATCCTCGCTGGATGTCCAGCTGGTGCCAGGCTTCCACAAATACAAGAGTGACTTGCCCTGTCTTTAAAACAGGCAGGAGACCTCTGATGACTTGTGACAGCGGCTAGGCAGCTCCTGTACTGACCAGTACTGACCTGTAGTTTCCACATACTCCCCTGTCTGTCTGCCCATCTACTGTCTTGTCTTTTACTTAGACTGTCAGCTCTTTAAGGGCAGGGACTGTCTTTTTTTTGTCCTGTGTTTGTACAGTGCCTAGCACACTGGGGGCCGAGGAGCTGAACTAGTGCTCCTAGTTCAGCTGTAGTAATACAAATAACAAATAATTGCTAATGTTTTGAGGGGGAGATTGAAAAATGGCACGAAAAAGAGTAGCCTCTGGGATGGAACAGAGGGATTTGTCCCCAAACTCCCACAATTCCCTGAGAGCGGTGTCCTGTAATACATGGCAGCAGCCCCACAATACATCCAGAGGCGGCTCTACAAATTTGGCCGCCCCAAGCAGTCATGCCCGGGAGGCGCCCCCGAGCCGCGGGAGCAGCGGACCTCCCGCGGGCATGACTGCGGAGGGTCCGCTGGTCGCGCGGCTCGGCTGGACCTCCCGCAGCTGCGGGCGGTTCGCTGGTCCGGCGGCTCTGGTTGAGCTGCCGCAGTCATGCCTGCGGGAGGTCCGCTGCTCCCGGGGCTCCGGTGGACCTCCCGCAGGCATGACTGCGGCAGGTCCGCCGGCCCAGCCTGCCGCCCCCCCGGGAAAGGGCCGCCCCAGGTGGGTGCTTGCCCCGCTGGGCTCTGGAGCCGGCCCTGAATACGTCGCAAACATTTCCCAGGAGGCAGTGCATCAGATGGTGGCGAGGGGACCCTGGGATGCCTGCTCACAGCGCCGTATGTCTTTGGCTGAGGCAAGCTAATGCTGTGGGGACACATGGGCCATGCAAAAGCAGCCAGATGTGAACGCGTTCTGCTGAAATAGGTGTCAGTAGGACGCTGGCAGAACTTCTGCTGGTAAAACTTTCTAGTGTAGACAAGGCCTGAAACCTGTAAGAGCTGGTTTCTCTTTGGTGAGCATGGCTTACCGACACATTTCAAAGGCATAGGACCCCCCAAGCAGAAGTCAGTGGCATCACTCCTAGCTCTGAATTCTTCAAAGGAACATCAGGAACTGCTCTCAGCAAAGAGAAACTGGTACTGAAAAAAAAAAGACTAATACTCACACCTTAGATTTAGGTTCCCCCTATACTGTACTAATGACCTATTTCCAACAGGACAGTAAAAACATGAATCACTCTTGCAATATAGATTGGACTGAACAGTTTTTGAAGTGGTTTTGAACCATGCCAATTCCTGTGATTTCATCACGAGACTTGCAATAGCTGTGGTTTTTCTGAAAGCCCCAGCTCCGGGAGTCATGTGATTATATGAGATTGTAAGCATGAAAGGGGGTCAATTTTATGAATTTGACAAGGTGCCAGTTAGATTGTGAAACTGAAATCCAACAAACTAGATTTCCCAGTTTGAGGGGTGTTAGACCCAACCTTACAATGGAATCTGATAGAATAACCCTGCTTTTAGTGACTCTAGGGAAGGTCAGGCTACTGATTTAACACTAGGTTCTTTTCAGGCATTTCTCACATCAGGACAGTTTGGTATACTGTTGATTGTATACTGAGGTGGGTCGGGGTGAACAAATAGTTAATTATCAGTTTTCTTTTTTAAAAAAATCATATGTTTCTAGCCCTCTAGAGACAAGCTTAATGTGACCTTAGTGAACCCTAAAGGCTCAGAAACCCAAACCCAAATCAAATAAACCCCAAGCGTATTTCTATCACAATTTTTAAGCCAGTCTCATGGTTTTGGAAAGCCTGGGGTTGGCTGCAGCTGCAAGGTCGATAGGATCTAAATGGGATAGACATTAAGTGTTTAGTTAAAGGAGAGATCAGTGTAGATTAGGCCGGTGCAAAGGTATTGGCATTTGTGTCCCCTGAATCCCACTCTGCAAGCGTTCAGTCCACTGGGGCACATCACAGCCAACTAGTCGACTGCAATATGTGGCAGCTGCCAATGGCCTCCTATGCTCATTACCAGGGCATAGGAAAGTCCCAGCTTCCCCCCCTAGGCTGGCTGCAGCAGGAGGGTGGAGTCTGAGCTCCACCACTCTTCTATGGCCTCTAGGCCGGGGAGATCTTCCTGGGGCCAGATCTGCTTGGCTTAGGGCTGATTTGCACCAGTTGAGGGGTGCAAATCGGCTGGAGTGCAGCACAGCCTGCGGGGCCAAAATCCCTTTTCTCTCTGGCCCCCCCAGGAGACAGCACAGTCCAGGAACCTGGTACGAGAAGTTTCTGCCCCCTCTTCCCTACCCCATACTGTGTTTTAACTGAATTGTCTTGTCATAGCCACATCTCAACCACGGCGCTGGTTATGGTGTAGACGGGACCAGAGAATCCCTTTATTTTATCGCTGTACATACAGTCAGCTTTGCGGCGGGTGGCTTGAGGTAAAGGAATTGTCTCTCTCTTTGGTTTTTAAGAGCTTTCCTTGTTTTATAAATGATGCAGGTCCCACCCAGAGGGGCTCTAGATGACAAAACTGAGAGAGACCCAGGAGTATCACTGGGGTTGGAAGGATTCCTTCACTCATTCATCACCAGCCTCCTAGAGGGACCGTTATGCATCACCAGCTCCCCTGCACCCCCAAATGACCTTCCCTGTCCAGCTTCCCCTGCCTGGCCCTCACCTCCCTCTTCCCCAGATGATTCCCCTTCCCCAAGCTGCCCCTCCCCCTTCCCCAGAATGATCCTCCTCCTCCCAACCAGCCCCCCTCCCTGCAACCTGGCCCTCCCCCTGCCCCAGAATGACCCCCCAACCTGGCCCTCCCCCTGCCCCAGAATAGTCCCCCTCTCCCCACCCAACCCCCCTGCCTGCAACCTGCCCCAGAATGACCCACCCGGCCCCTCCCCCTGCTCCAAAACAGCCCCTCTCCCCCCACCCCCCGTTGCAGCCTGGCCGGGGAGGGGCAGGGCGTTTCCGGACTGGAGCCCGCCGCCCATTGAGCCCCGTCCCTGCCGCCCCCTCCCCGGGGAAGCTACATCCGGCCCCGGGTTGGGGCCGCTCCCCCGCAGGACGCAGCAGCGGCGGCGCTCGGCGCTGCACGGAGCCGGCCGGGATGCCTCCCCCTGCCTCCCCGCAGCCCGCTCCGGGCCCCGCCCGGCCCGTCACTGGGGTGACCGAGACCGGGCTCCTGGGCACCCCGGTGGAAATCCAGCCTCACGGCTGCAATAGCGGGGCGCTGCTGGGCCGGCTCGGGGTGCTCGTCCAGGCCCTGCTGGCCGCGGTGGCGTTCAGCACGCTGATGGGTGAGTACCCGCGGCCGGGGGCAGAGCCAGGCGGCGCCTTCCCCAAACCTCTCCCTGGGGCTGAACCGGCCCCGCGTGGGGGGGAAGAAGCCAACGCCTTGATCGGTTAGTCGCCGGGACTTTGCCTCTGGCGCAACGCGAGTGTCCTGTTTGGCACCGTTTCTGCAGATACGGGGATGTCCATTTTTTAAACTTTTTTTATACGTTTAACTTTTTTTTTTTACACTTTGCAGGAACTTGTGGGAGAGCATCAGGCAGGTAAAGGCCCAGGGAGGCAGCAGGGGCACCAGAACAATTTGTATAGTGGGGGTACTGAAAGCCACTGAAGCAAACTGCAAACCCTGCATATAATGGAAACCGCACCCCCTAGTTCCAGCACCTATGGGCACCGGAGTCCTTATGAAGCCAGAGTATAAACACAGATCCCTTTGCTTAAAGACACAAAAACCTCCCTCCCTGTCTAACATTAAAGGGTTGTATGCGGCACAAGCTGAATGTCTGGCAGCAGTTTCCAAAAGTTAAAACTTTAACCTTTCAAACAAGGTGTCAGCGTCCCAGGTCAGAATATACAACTGGAATATCCTTAAATCAAACTCTCAGGAGTTCTCTAGCAGCATTTTCCTTGCTTTGCCTCTCTGTCAATTTTGAGGAGCAGGGAGGGAAATATTTTTGTTGGTTTGTGTGTGTTCAGTGAAATCAGCATTTACCGGGAAAAAAACCCAAATCCTTCCAAGCCTGCTTTCAATTAAGTCTTCAAACTTTAGCAAAGGTCACGTATTAACATGTTTTTTTCGTGATCCATCCCCGCCACTCTCTCGCCCTGTTATTGATGTAGGAAGAATGTGTTGTGTCCAATTCTTGTGTTTACATTTAAAAACTACTTAACAGGTCTCACCTGGTGACCTTTTCTTTTTTAGGAAGGCTATTCCATGCTGTTAGGCTGGGAGACACCAGGTGTACCTAGCTGAGAATGGGCATGCTTTTGAAAGGGAGGCTGTAAGCTTTGCTTTAGTGCATATTTAGGTTTCCTTCCATGGGTTGTGGCCTGCGAATATCTCAGATGGCTGACGCAGTGGGAGCAAAGGTAAAAATCCAATCCGTTTATACTGCCTCTTGCATTTCTGGTTGGACAATGAGACTCACTTTCTCATCAGAGTATGTTTTAGTCCAAGAGCCTCTATTGGGCTAAAAGGCTGCAATTTTGGGGTTGCCAACACTGAAAGAGAAAAGTTGTCTTTAAAAGATGTTTCCATTTGACCTTTTGCAAAGATGCATTTCTATTGTTTCTATATATTCCGCAAGGTGTCTGATGGGAGCAGGGGTTAATAACATTTAATTTAAGGTCGAATCCTGACACACACTCCAAAGATCAGTAGTTGATGATTATACAGTGTGGTCTCTGGTGTGCTAAAAACATATTTTAACTAAAGGAAATGATTAGCTGCATTAGATTACACCCCTATTATTCCGAATGGTGCTGTTGTAGACTAGATCCTGGTAGCACACCTAAAACTTGAGTGTTCAAAGGAGTGGACAATCTATAGTAGACCCTGGAGTGTCAGCGTGGTGGTGGTGGAGTAGGTGTGAGTTACTTCTGTCTTCTAATGGTCTTGGGTTGGGGTTAGCAGTGCTGTTGGGAATGCTGATAAGCCGTGTACCTTCCAAATAAAAATAACTTTAAAAAATGTTATGGCAAGTGCAGGAAGACTGGGTTTTGGCTGTCTTCATCTGGATGTATGGATCAGAGACCTTTGTGTGTGGCTTCGCAGGGTGTAATCACTTACTACTGATATGGTGGTGTCTTGCACCCGCTTTGCACAGGGGTAACTCGTTACATATATTGCATGATAATGGAGAATAGCCCCAATAGAATTTATCTTTTATTTGCAATGGGAGCTGTCTCCAAAAATCAGAGATTGAAGCCAGAGTATAAACACAGATCTCTTTGAGTTAAAGACAAAAAAAACCCCTCCCTGCTTAACATTAAAGGTTTTATGTGGCACAAACTGATAACTGGAAGTCTAAGCTGTGGCTAACTCTGCACAATAGGTTTGACTTGTGAGCTTGAACATGGAATTTCCTATCTTGCTTGCACCATTTTTTCCTCAGCATTAATTAAAAAAAAAAAAAAACTCCAGACACAAACTCCTAATATATACATTGCTGAGGAGGCTAGAATAGATCCTGGGTAAATACGTATTAAGGGACGTGACACTTGTTCTCAAGATCATTGCCACAGATACTAACTGGATTGTAATTGAATACAAAGTCATAGATCTAATCTATTAAAACTGGTTGTGCAACAGTGAACAATTAGTCATTTATAAAACTCTAATGATGAGGAAAAGGTAATTCACTGTTGGTTTATACTAGTGAGAAGATAAAGCTAACCTAACAGAGTGGCCTGGCAGCAAATATAATGTTGCTTAATTGGAATGGTATGTTTTCCATGTATTGCTCTAATACCAAAGATGACTTAAGCTGCAAAGTCACTAAGATTTAAAACCCTAAAACAGAGTTTACCAAGTAATAGTCAATTCAGATGAAGAGAGGTGGAAATCATTGCAAACAATGGAGGAACAAGAGCCTGGTATTCGTGGAGGATGGGGAGCGAATTCAGTGGATTGTGTATATCATTTTAACTTTAAAAGGTGAGCTAGTTTTAATTTGAGGCTTGTGACTAATGCAACTGATGGATTACTGGGAAGGTGCTAATGAGTAAGAGTGAGGCCAGGGGGCTGGTCTGGATAAGGCTACTGGAGTAGGAGTCAGGCTGCCTAGGCCAATAACTTGCTGGTCTTGAGTAAGTCGCTGCACCTTTCTGCGCTTCTGATTCCCCTCTGTCTTACCGATTTATATTGTAATCTCTTTGTCATGGGGACCATTAGTTACAATGTTATACAGCGCCTAGCACAACAAAGCCCTGAACTTGGCTATGGCTTCTAAGAACTTTTCCCAGCGCCGGTGGGTGTTCGCCTCCGGCCCCTCCTCCATTCCAACTGCTTCCCCAAATCCCTGCCCTGGTCCCACCTCTTCCTGGAGCGCGCTGCATTCCCCCTCCCTCCCAGCGCTTGTTTCCGTGAAACATTTTGCAGTGGTAAGTGCTGGGAGAAGCGGGGACGTGGTGCGCTCAGGGGAGGAGGCGGAGCAGAGGTGGGCTGGGGCAATTTTTCCCCATGGGTGCTCCAGCCCCGGAGCACCCATGGAGTCAGCACCTATGCAAAGAGCTACTGTAATATAAAACTGCAGGTGGAGGAGGGAGAGGAGCGTGAAAAACTTGTATCTGAAACTTCTCTGAAATCTCAGAAGCAAACTTCTCCCCTCAAATGCATCCAACTCTAGTTGGAGAGAGGCTTTCTGAGCACATCTGACTCTGGGAAGCCATTGAATAAAATATTTGTTTACATTAACTATACAGACTAGCTGTGTGGGGGAGACAGAAGTAAAGGTATGTATCTGGAAGCGGGTAGTGTAGGTTTTAGAGGTATGCTGGGATCAGTGCGGTAAATAGGAGAAGACTAACTTGCAGTCTGTAGTGCTTGTCATCCAAATATCTCAAAATACATCTGAGCCTATGGATAGAGCAGGGAGTCTTCTGGGTTCTTCTCATGACTTTGCCACAGACTTCCTTTCAGTGCCTCGGTTTCCTTATCTATAAGATAGCTGGGTGAATACTTCCTTGGGGTAACTTGGGGCTTCATGAATGGCTATAAAGCACTACTTCTTTAGACAAGTGAAATATTCTTAACCAAACTTACTATGTCCTCATGAGGTAGCTATGCATTGCCATCAGTGATTTAGGGGTGGGTAAACTGAGGCACAGGTCAGTTAAATGGCTTGCCCAAAGTTGCACAACCAGCCAGGATTAGAAGCTAGACATCTTAAATCTGTTGTTGCTGGAACAGTAGAGGAGATGGTGAAGTAAGACCTGAAAAGATCTGGAGAAGCATCCAAACTTTGAGGCTTGTTTGCATCTCTGGACCTTTCAGAGAGAATTGTTTCAAAGCCAGGATGCAGTGTTTGCAATCTTAAAGGGAAGTTTTTCAGGATAAAAATTTTAATAAAACCTCTGAAATTCCTTACCTGGGTTAACTAAAATAATTGGATTATTCAAGCTGGAAAAATCTCTATTTACTGTCTGTATTTTGCAGAGTTTGGTCAATGGAAAATAGACTAACACAGTTCACCGGATTAGTTTGTTTTTGCCCAATTTAACTGAGGCTAACACATGGTGCAGTGTCTGGCTTCTAAACTGTGCAGGGAGATGCTGTAAATCTATTACCATTAGAGCTTTAACTGAAACACTTTAATGGTTGTGTTTTTATAAACGCTTTTCACAAATCCTGCACTTTAGATCAACTGTTATGTCCCGCTGGCCCGCTAGCAGCAAAGAACAAATAGCGTGAAATTTCTTTGAACTTGCCAATTTGCTAATGGCAACAACATGGGAAGGGTTCCCAGTGATGAGGGGTGAGTCATTTTGTGTAAATAAAGAAGCATATGGATAAACTAGAGGCAGTGAACCGAAACTGAGCAAGTCTATCCAAATGGAACACTCTACGTCTACTCTGGGGAGGAGGCTGAACTGTTTGTTGCAAACAATCCTTGAAGCTATCTGTAATTGCAACAGGGCATTTGGCTGCATTGTCAGGAGGGTAGAATACAAGTAAAGAACAAGGATGGCGTAGTGGGCGCGAGTGGGTCAGAATACTTTCTGCTCATCTTTCATAGCGAGGTTAATGACTTTGCTGGAGATGCAGAATAGTGGCAATATATTTGGAAAGTTTGTTCCGAAAACAGCATCAAACAGCAGTGTTTACACTCCTAGAGCAGTGGTCTTCAAGGTGCCTTTGAAAAGAAGTTTTCATAACAAAGGTGGCTTTGGATAAAGTGGAGCAAGGTAAACAAGAGGACTCCAGAGGGGAGGAGTAGTGTTGTCTGAAATGTAGTGTTAATTGTAAACTCATTCGGTTCTGTTCAGGTTCATACCACATCCTTCACCCTGCTGGTATCTAAAGTTACAGAACAAGCTGAAATATGCACCACCATCTCTAGGAGACAGCTTCTACTATGGCATGCCAAAGAAACACAGCCTCTATGAAAACAATCGGCTGTTGGTCCTGGTTGTTAGGACAAGCAGGATCCATCTCTTACAGGACCAGGAGACAACACTCCAGGTTGGCTTGAGCTAGGAAATTAATTTCCCAGGCCAAGACCATTTCCACCCACCATCCCAGAAGGGACTGGCAATATGTCCCACAATGCCCTGAGAAAGCTAACCTAGAGCAGCACAGTGAGTTGTGGTGCTAAGAAGCATAGATTATGCACCCAGAAATCTTTGGGTCACGACTGGACACGTTTCAGTGTTCTCCTGCAACCCCCGGCTAAATTGGGAAATATCCTTGCAGTAACTGCAGGGTTGGAAAAAAATGTTTCTAAACTGTGCAGGTGCTACGGGTAGCATATACACACCCACCTAATGCCTGCCATTTAGAGGAGTGAGTAGATTTACAGGAAAGGATATTACGGGTGTGTGTAATCACCCAGTGTGAACCAATGTGGCAGATTCATGAACGCCTATGTGGGATGCACTGGCAGAGTGCATGATGCCAGGGTGTTCAGGGCAGGTCTGTTCCAGTATGGGAAGCTGATATGTTGTTCCCTAATGACAATTAAGGACTACCCATGCCCACTGTTATCTTCAGCCAACCCAGCCTATGTGCTGCTGCCCTGGGTAAAGAAGGCTTGTCCTGATTTCCACCAGCATATCAGGGGTGCGTTCAAAATGGGGTGGAACATGCTTCTAACTGACAACTAAAGGCACGATGGCGCTGCCTTATGGACTCCCTTGGACGATAGCGTGTATAATGCCACAGACATGACTGGGCTGGGTTGAGTGCCTCACAGCACGTGTGAGTTTCAGGGGACTGTTTTGGGGCAGTGGGTCGAAGAGGCAGAGTGCTTGGGGTCTGCTTGCAAAAACCATCTACTTGTGCATAGTCCATTCCAGCAGAAGTGGTGAGGATACCTTATGCGCCCACAAGCTTGAGCTGCCTGGGGAATACATGGAGTGTGATTAATGGGGATGACTGGGGCTGGTGCCACACCTTGGGGGTGTGTGTGTGTGTGTGTGTGTGTGTGTGTGTGTGTGCGCGAAATGTAGCCTGCTATAACTTTTGTATGAAATAAGTAGTGGACTTGTCACTTTGTGTAGGTTACTTATTGTCCCTCCCGATCCCAGTATGTGACCAAATAGGTTTGGGCAGTACAGCTGCCATTACTAAGTTGAGAAGGTGTGCAAAACAAGCAGTAGTAGCAGCAAAGCTCCTTTCGTCCTATAAATGTTCTTGGTAGAAATGGGCCAGAGTGGCCAAGTACTGGAGTTCAGCTCTGGATCCAGAAAGTCCAGGGCTAGTTCTGGTACAGAGTTGTGGTCCAGACCCCATCTCTAACTTGGTAAGAGATCTGTTTGAAATAGTGCTTCAGCCTTTCTCTTGTTGTTTCAGGTACACTTTAAACTGGGCACATGAGACTGTCCGCCACAATGACTCGAACATATTTCCTTTCAATACATTGGTTTCTGAATGAGCAGAGCACTGCACCATTTGTGCCTGTCACTGTGCAAGGCCCTGCTCTTGTGAAGGGTCGTCGTGGCATACAGAACTGTAGCCAAGTGAGTAATCCCGTCTGAAGTAGTTTTAAACAATTGTCTGTGTCCCTGTGAAAGATCGTTGGCTGAATGGTGACAGCTCTTCTTGGCAATTTCAGCTGCAGATGCCAAATGTGAATCGATGGGTCAGTCCTGGGGCAGCTACTATGGAGAGAGGGTGCAAAACTTTTTCCATGAGGAAATGTTTCAGCTTAAGGCTTGTCTACACTTAGAAATTGACTGGGATAGCTGCTGTAATATCTCTGTGTAAGTGCTCTTATTTAGGGTTGGCAAATTCAATTTTTTTGATAACTTTGAATAATATTGATGTTTAAGCATTTTTTTTTAGTTTTTCTTTTTTACAGTTGAGAAATTATGGGTTAAGATTTTTTTCTTCAATTTTTATCAGTTTAAATGTTCACAGTGTGGGAAGTTATGGGCGAGTCAGTCAATAGGGTGTGTGTGGGGGGGTGTCAGACTAATTATTTCATGACAGAAGATGTTTAGATTCAAGAAGTTAAACCTCAATACCCATTAAAACACAAATTGCCAACCATCACATGTCAAAATGTACAGAGCGAGTATCTTTAAAACAAACTCTAAGATGTTCTCAAGCAGCAGTTTGTTCACTTTGCCTATCTGGAAACTTAAATAATTATCAATATAAATATTTTCTGTGTACGGTGAAATTGATGTTTACTGACTCTTACCAATAAAGTTTAATCCATAAAACCCTGCTCCTTATTCCAGAAAGAGACCGTCCACACAGAGAGCTATTGCAGAACAGATACTGTGCTTTAAATTCACACGTTACCTCATTCCGGATTAACTCCAAGTGTAGGGGAGCCCTAAACCTGGGGCTGCTGGAAGCATTTTGGTGAACACTGGCTTTTTCTCTCTTCTTCTAAGAAAATTTAAAGTTCAGCAGAATGGCCATCAGCCAACCCCTCTCCTCTTTCCTACCCGCCCTCCTGCCCAACCCGCCCCCCTCCTCCCCACACACACACTCTTATTCAAGCTGTCCCTAGCAATTTCATCCAACTGATTCTCTGTCATGGATGTCCCAGGTGACCACCAGGTTATCTACCTCCTTGTAATTGAGTTTTCCCACGGATAAGTTACCTCAGACAAGTATCAGAGGGGTAGCCGTGTTAGTCTGGATCTGTAAAAGCAGCAAAGAATCCTGTGGCACCTTATAGACTAACAGACGTTTTGCAGCATGAGCTTTCGTGGGTGAATACCCACTTCGTCACCCACGAAAGTTCATGCTGCAAAACATCTGTTAGTCTATAAGGTGCCACAGGATTCTTTGCTGCTTTTACCTCGGACAATATATTTTTGTTCTTTGGGTTTTTGAATGGAAGCTGCAATACAAAAATGCAAGCTTAACTCTGGGACAGGAGAAAATACTTGCATAGCCAAGGAGTGCCTTGGGTCCCGCCTGCTTTAGAATGAGCCATATCTGAAACCTGTTCCAAGAGATGGCCCCCTCCCTTAACTGATGGCATGTAGGGTACAGCTTGGCTTTTGAATATGGCTTTGTCCTGTCTGATAGGGACTTCCCATGGTCCCTTTCAGCAGATCGTTGCTATATTTTGAAGATACTTACCAGCTAGTATAGACAAGACCTTAAGTATAGGGTGAGGAGGCAGTGAGAAATGGCGATTGTGATGATCATAGGCAGTGCTACCAGCTCTGCTGTTACCAGATTTGCCCGTTACTTTGAGGTACACTGATTTATTAGGGTTTCTCTTCTGAGTCGACACTGAGTCAACAGTATGCCCTTGTTGCCAAGAAGGCTAACGGCATTTTGGGCTGTATAAGTAGGGGCATTGCCAGCAGATCGAGGGATGTGATCATTCCCCTCTATTCGACGTTGGTGAGGCCTCATCTGGAGTACTGTGTCCAGTTTTGGGCCCCACACTACAAGAAGGATGTGGAAAAATTGGAAAGAGTCCTGTGGAGGGCAACAAAAATGATTTATGAGGAGAGGCTGAGGGAACTGGGATTGTTTGGTCTGCAGAAGAGAAGAATGAGAGGGGATTTGATAGCTGCTTTCAACTACCTAAAAGGGGGTTCCAAAGAGGATGGATCTAGACTGTTCTCAGTGGTAGCAGATGACAGAACAAGGAGTAATGGTCTCAAGTTGCAGTGGGGAAGGTTTAGGTTGGATATTAGGAAAAACTTTTTCACTAGGAGGGTGGTGAAGCACTGGAATGGGTTACCTAGGGAGGTGGTGGAGTCTCCTTCCTTAGAGGTTTTTAAGGTCAGGCTTGACAAAGCCCTGGCTGGGATGATTTAGTTGGTGTTGGTCCTGCTTTGAGGAGGGGGTTGGAAGAGATGACCTCCTGAGATCTCTTCCAATCCTGAGATTCTATGGTTTGGGGGAGGGGAGTCTGTAATTCTGTCAACGTGCTACTTGTGTTCTTATAGTGAGCTCTACTTCTCCCTTCTGCAAGTTCCCTCCCAATGGAGCTATCCTGCAGGACCTAGGTTCCCCAGGGCTGGGTTCTTCCAGTCCCAGAATCTCTCTCTCTCACTCACACACAGTGTCTGAGAGGACCAGGTTAATCAGCACTCCCAAGCTGACCCCTTATATGTCCCTGGATTCAGTAGGCTGGGTTGAACCGCACCTCCACGCTGTCACCCTAATATGCCCTGGGCACCACACTGGAATAGAGCATGCCTGAGCAGGCTGGGTCGAGCAGCACTTTCAATCTGCCACCCTCATATGCCCCAGGTTTGGGAATACCACTAGCAGAGACTGTGAAGAGTGAAGACTAGATCAATACGTAGACACATCTTAGCTTGTCGTTGAGGGTTGTTCCATTTTAGACTCTGAGTGAGGATACAGTTGAGCAAAGCACTTTCCTTCAGGGTGTGTCTACACTGCAATAAAAGACCCGTGGCTGACCTGTGTCAGGTGACCCGGGCCAGCCACGGCCATGCAGTGGATCTTTTATCGCAGTGTAGATGTACCCTGCTTGTACTGTCCATGGAGACTGAACTAGAACTTAAGGTTTGATGTGAGATGCTTTGAATTAGTGCACTTGCATCTTTCGCTCTTCAAATCCTTCTTGTGTGTCTTGATTGGGCTTTTCACGTCTGTTGTTTTTGTCAAACATCTCATACCGTGTGCAACAAATGGATCAACTTACTATACGAAGAACAGTTGTTCAGCTCAATGGTTTCCATTCTGCTGTTGGAGCTGTTACAACAAAGGGACTTTTGTAAAGGTTTGAGATAGAAACTTTCCCTTCCTCTTGTCAAGTACATCTGAAAGCAGATCTTTTATGCATAAAAATACTGGAATTTACGGAACATATCGTACATGTTCCATGCACAAAAGTCAGGGTAGGGTCTAATTTTTAAAAACTGATAACTTTGTATCAAGCTTTTGAATTTTGATCTTTAATGTTGTGATTACATCTTTTGAAGGCTGGCTTAAACCAATTATATTGTAAACTTAGATGCAAAACAAGCTGGTTCCTAGATTATAGAATGCAGATTCTAGCTTCTGAGGAGCATAAATATGATGGTTATAGAGATCTAACTTGAACCAAAACTACATCAATCTCCTAGTGTCTTTAACGCAAGTACTGCAAACCCTCCTATAGAACTAGGAATGACAGGGTTGCGTTCTTATAACTGAACAAGGAACTTCATTAGAACAATCAAAACAATATTATTATCCTTTAAAGCTGCTCTTGCGCCCTCCTGAATTGCAAAGCATCTGCTTAACCCCTTTTCCCAAACCCCTTATGTCGGGCTTCCTGCATCAGAAAGAGGAAACATTGCACATCACAACTTATCCCTGCATTTTTTCCTGATTGGCAGGTTTAACCAGAACTTAAAATTAAACAAATTACAGACCAAGGTCAGTTAGTGACTCCTTTACTCATCCAATTCTTGTGGCACCTTAGAGACTAACAAATTTATTTGGGCATAAGCTTTCGTGGGCTAAAATAAATGCCCAAATAAATTTGTTAGTCTCTAAGGTGCCACAAGGACTCCTCATAGTGTGTATAAGCAAAAACAATCACGGCTACTACTCTGAAACCTGTCATCCAGTTCTGTTCATCTTCTGCATTTGAGGAGGATTGTGTCCAGTTGACTGACTCCAATTGATCAAATCCTTAAGATGTAAGCCCCTATTCGCTTAAAACTCTTTCTCAAGCCTCAGTGGCTGGACTGCAGAATGAAACATTTTGAAAGGTTGGAGGTTGACAGTCCGTGAAAGGATATCTCTTATGCAGTAGTCCGAAGAATGACTGATGGAGAAACACTGAATAACAAGTGCTCCCTTTGCACAGCTGTCACATGGGACATCTGGAGGTGCTGTCTGGCTTTACAGGTTATCCAACTGAATGGGGCAGAAGGATGGTCTAGCAGTTGTCACTCAGGGCAGCGTAGCTGGGAGGTGTAATTTGCAGCTTGCGGAGACATACACATGTTAGCGCCACTTCAGCTAGCGTGCCATAAATAGCAGTGTGACGGCAGCAGGTTGCGCTAGCTGCCCAAGTCCGATCCCATCTAATATTTTAGGTACATACTTGGGCGGTTCGCCTCAAGCTCATGCCTCCGCAGCCAGACTGTTCTTTTGAGTAAGCTAGCTCAAGCAGAGCTAATGCATATTGTCATAAATATAAAGAAAAGAGTAGCATAAAATTCCTCCTTGGCAGCTGTACTAAATTGCTTTACCTGTAAGGGGTTAAGTAGCTCAAATCGCCTAATTGGCACCTGACCAGAAGGACCAATGAGGAAAGAAGATACTTTCAAATCTGGGGGAGGGGGGAGAATTTGTTTGGGTCTCTTAGTTTGTTCCCTCTCTGGAGGGAGGGAGAGACCAAGCAGGTACAACATCTCCTGAAAACATACCTGGAATGATCCATCTAAAATTACAGAAATTGTAAGTAAGGCAAGGAAGTGCATTAGGTTATCTTTTGTTTTGGCTTCTGAATTTTCCTATGCTACAGAGGTAGTTTTATTCCTGTTTTTGTCACTGTGAAGCAGAGTCCAGTGGGGAGTCCTTTGTGTTAATTTTTTTTATTATGCTGTAAAGTTACCTTCCATCCTGATTTTGCAGATGTGATTCTTTTCCTTTTTTTCTTTATAATAAAGTTTTTTCTTTTTTTCAGAACCTAATTGATTTTAGTGCCCTAAAGATAAAGGGTCTGGTTTGTACTCACATTGCTAAGGCAATTAGTTGGTATATTATTCTCAAGCCTCTCCAGGAAAGGTGGTGAAGGGGTTTGGAGGGATATTTTGGGGGAATAGGGATTCCAAGTGACTCTCCCCTGAATTTTTGTGTAAATCACTTGGTGGTGGCAGCAGCACTGTCCAAGGACAAGGAAAGGAATTTGTGCTTTGGGGAGTTTTAACCTAAGCTGGTAAAATATAAGCTTAGGGGGTCTTTTATGCAGTTCCCCACATCTGTACCCTAGAGTTCAGTGTGTGTGTGTGTGTGTGTGTGTGTGTGTGTGTGGCGGGGGAACGGACCCCTGACATGTATACATCTATCCAGGTGGGAATTACGCATCCCAACTAAAGTGTAGACATAGCTCCAGGGTTGCCAAATCCTGCAACATGAAACTTAGGACCAAGGCCAGCTCCAAGTTTTCTGCCGCCCCAAGCGGCGTGCCAAAAAAAAAAAAGCCATGGCAGCGCGTTCGCGCCGCTCCACTCTTCAGCGGCAATTCAGCGGTGTGTCCTTCGCTCCAAGAGGGACTGAGGGACCCGCCGCCGAATTACTGCTGAAGGCCCGGATGTGCCGCCCCATAGTGGCCGGAGGGCCACCCCTGGTATTGGCCGCCCCAAGCACCTGCTTCTTTAGCTGGTGCCTGGAGCCGGCCCTGCTTAGGACATTTGAGGTCTTAAAGCCCCACCTCCTGGAGTCGCTTGCTTGTAGGAAAATATCAGCTTTAATTTAAAAGAAAGATTCTAGCCTTCGTGGTTACAGAGGAAGGATTGAAAATGTAACCAGAGCTTACCCAAAAGGCAAACAAAACCCCAAATCTTTTAAACATCATGATTTTTGTGTGTGTGTGTGTGAGACTTGTGGTTTTTGTACTTCTGGTGTTGGTAATACTGAGTCGCTGGACTGGGCCTTGGACTTGGGCTTAGTTCTGGGATCTGCTACACTTCCTTTGTGACTGGACAACTCACTGAACCTACCTGTGCCTCAGGTCCCTCTCTGTAAACTGCCGATAATGCTTTCCTGCCTCACAGGGGTCTTGTGATGATAAAGCCCAATCATGATGTGGGGGAGGGGGCTGATAAATACCAAAATGGGCCTAGACAGTGGTGGAGCTCATAGCTCTGGTCTTGTCTCTGAGCCTGGCTTTAAACTGAGACCAGGTCAAAAATTCCATGTCTGGAAAAAAAGCTAATCTGGGCATTACAATTTGGGCTGGTCATGCCCCTGCATATATTGGACTAAAAGACTGAGACTCTGCAAAAACAAAGAGCCTGGTGGTTTAATAGAGCTTTGTTATATGAATCCCTTAGAATTCAAGAGCTGGAAGAATATTTTCAGAAATATAGAGACGAAAATAAGGATTGGCTCAATAGACGTATTCTCTGGGATCCTGGAAAGGTGGTAATGGCGGGGGGGGGGGTGCGGATGCTTATCATACCTCATAAAATATCCTACCTCAAAAAGATGAGCAGTCTTGAAGAAAGTTTGGTTAAAGAACTGTTTTGGAAGGTAGACCTATATCTACAAGAGGCCGTTGAAGTTGTAATTAAGAATTTAAAATCTAGTAACGCTCCAGACCCTAATGAGTTTGCTGGGGAGTATCTCAGAGATGTAAAGCAAGAGTTGGTCCTTGTTTTAACTGAATTGTTTAATGGTATATTGCAGGGGAGCAGGAGTCCAGATTCATGGCAAAGGCAAAAATTGTGGTCATTGCAAAAAAAAAAAAAAGGAAAGGGTCTTAAGTGCACCATACAGACCTACTTCTTCAATGCACATGCTAAAATTTATGCAGAGGTGCTAGCACACGGATTGAGTGTCATTTTTGCCAAATATGTTCACCCTGACCAATCTGGGTTCGTTGCTGGCAAGCATCTATTTGATAATATCCAAAGAACTCTGAATTTGACCTATAATGTTAATTCTAGCAATTCTTTCTGTGCACTAACCTTCAACGGTCTGGAGTGGGAGTACCTTTGACAGATTTTGGTAAGGTTTGGTTTTGAAAATCTGTTTTATGGGGCAGGTTGGTCTTATATACTCAACCTTGTTGGACTGCTTTGGCTAATAGTGATCAATCCTTTTAATTTGTTTAAGAGTATGAAACAGGGTTATCTGTCATTCCCCTGCCCTCCTGTTTCCTCTGGGAATACGTTTGCAATAAATGTGAGAAACAGTCCCTTGGTAAAGAACATCAAAATGCCTTCTGGAGTAGAACACAAAATAGCTTTGTATGCTGCTGATGTCTTGTTATATTTGCAGAATCCAGAAGCCTTGTTCAAAGTTCTAGAACAAATGACTTTGTAATTTGGGCAGGTATCAGTCTTCAAAATAAACTACAATAAAGCTGAAATTTTATCAATTAATATTCCTGAAGGAGTCAAAGCAAACTGCTGTCCGCTATGTAAGTTTAAGTGGGTAACGGAATCTTTCAAATATTTAGGAATAAATATTGTGGAGAAAGATAAAAATCTTAAGGCAAATTGCCCTGCAGTGTTCATAACATAGTAAAAGAGTTGGAAGAATGGAATATGAAATGTCTTGGCTAGGTAAGGCATCCTCAGTAAAGACAAACCTCCTCCCAAAGTTGTTGTTGTTGTTGTTTGTTTCAATGCATCCCTGTTGGTATCCCTGACATGACATTAAAAACATGACAGGTTGAGCTATTAAAACTCATATGGAAACACAAAAGACACGGGGTTGAGTTCTAAAGTTCTTTTTAAGTCTACAAAGTGGGGTGGACTAGCTTTTCCCTAATTTGGCTTATTATTACTATGCATCGCCATTAAAAGATGTAGGCCATTGAGTTAACAGTAGACCATCCAAACACTGGGTAAAACTCCAACAAGACCGGAGCCCTGAAATAGCTATTCATAGTGATTGTCGGGTTAAAAAATAAATTAGGTTACCAAAGATCAAATTAAAAAATCACCCATTCATCCAGATCACCGTGTTACCTTTGGATACTTTTTTTTTTTTTAACATTCCTATTGCCAAGGCCCTCACCCTAAGCCACTTTCATTAATAATCAGGAATGTATTCCTAAGAAGTGTGAGTAAGAGCTGAGATAACTCAGTTAAGACAGCTGTTCCTGGCGTCTGTTTTGAAATCGTACCAAGATGTATGTAATAAGGTAAATAATGATCCCATATTCTCAGGGTTTCCAACTCAAACATTCTATTGTAAAATCTGGATACAAGACAGCTCTATCTAGACCTTTAACCGCATTTGAGGAGTTGATCCAGGAGCAAGCTGGAATGAAAGGTTTGATTTCAAAGATATGTACAATTTGATTGAAAAAGATGTTCAGGAAACCACCCAGATAAAAAGATGGGAGAGGGATTTGCACAAAGAAATTGATCTAGATGAGTGGGTCTCTGGGAAATGGGACATGCATCTTCAATTTGTGTAGCTCATAAAGCCGTTTTTATAAATTACTGTATAAATGGCATTTGACTCCCTCATACTTCTGCTGCTAGGGAGGCTCCCTTTTAGAGGGGTTGCAGGAAAAGGGAAACATACCTGCACATATGGTGGTTGTGTCCAGGAATTAAGCAGTTTGGGGAGGAAATTGTTAAAGAAATTCATCTTCTGACAACGTGCTGGCTTCCTAGCAGGTCTAGGGATCTCTTACTTAATGCTCTAGTAAAGGACCTACATTTTAAATAGAACAACACATTTAATTTTTTTGTTTGTTAGCAGCTAGACCAGGGTGGACACATTTTTTGGCCTGAGAGCCACATCTGGGTAGGGAAATTGCATGCAGGGCCATGAATGTAGGGCTGGGGCAGGGGGTTGGGGTGCAGGAGGAGTGTGGGTGCATGGAGGGGGTGCGGTTGATCTTGAGAGCCTTTCGCTCATTGGTTGCTTCAACAGCTGTTCTCTCTCCCCTTCCATTGTTTCTCAGACCAAGCTGTCCGGGAAGCTGTGTGTTTAGACTAATAATGGCACCCCAAGGTTTTGGCCTGCGTATCCTGCCTGTTGACTTGCTTAATCCCGTCTGGGGCTTGGAGGGTGAATCCTGTGTCTAGAAAAAACCCCATTTCAGTGTAAATGGATACAGAAACGTTTAAGTGTAAGATTATAATGTACATAAAGGGGGAAATATCCTATTTCCTCTGAGCTCAGTAGGGTTTATCTTATTACTCTTGGCTGTTAGAGAAAGAATGTGGTTGCTTTATTCCTGCCCTCTAATGGGAGTGATAACTTCCTTGCCCTGGCATCTGCGTGTCAGAAGGTCAGGCCAGGAATCTGGCTAGAGACTTTCTTTTTAAAACCAGATCAGATTTTTTAAATCTCAGACCTTGGCTAACAGGGAGTCATCATGTTAAGCAACGTATGGTACATGAAACAGAGGCAAGAGCCAAGAATTTTAGGAAAGGAGCTGAAGATGGCTTTTCGGGGTCTTTCTGTGGACAAAAATTAATGGGCTAGTTCAGGGGTCGGCAACCGATGGCTCGCGGCTCGCCAGGGTAAGCGCCCTGGCGGGCCGGCCCGGTTTGTTTATCTGCCGCGTCGGCAAGTTCGGCCGATCGCGGCTCCCACCGGCCGCGGTTCGCGGTCCCAGGCCAATGCGGGAGGCAGGAAGCCGCGGCCAGAACATCCCTCGGCTCGCGCCGCTTCCTACCTCCCGCATTGGCCTGGGACCGCGAACCGCGGCCGGTGGGAGCCGCGATCGGCCGAACTTGCCGACGCGGCAGATAAACAAACCGGGCCGGCCCGCCAGGGCGCTTACCCTGGCGAGCCGCGAGCCACCGGTTGCCGACCCCTGGGCTAGTTCATCCATTTCATACCTCTACTGGGCTGCTCAGTTAAATCCTAAGCCCTATACTGCTTACAGAGGGTTTGCCTTCAGCTCAAAAGGCAGGAACCTATGGGTTTTTCAGTTGGTTGGGGGTGGGTTTTTGTTGTGTGTTTTTTGTTGTTGGCAAGACTGATTTTGATCCCTGTTGTCACTGATGTTGCACTTGATGGACACTGGAAACCTAGTGAGAACTGTGATTCCTGTTGGGGCAATGCTGCTTGGTGGACAGAGCACTGGACTGGGAGTTGGGGGTGGGGGTGGGAACCTGGGTTCTGTTGCCAGCAGAGCTGTGCCACTGACCTGCAGGTGACCTTGGGGCTGTCACCTCGCTTCTGAGGTTACCCATTTGGGAAAGTGAAGAATCCTTGGCCACCTTTTTATGAAGCATTGTAGTATCTACAGATGCAAAGCGCAATATATCTTACTGCGTGGTTAGGAGGATGTTTGGTGCTTTATTGATATTGTTCTTATTATAATAGGCTTCTACATTGAAATCTACTTGCAGAGCTTAATTTACCGGAAAGACCTGAACAGGCTACTGACTATCAGCCAGGACAAACAACCTGTTTTTGTAGACCTGAGCTCACTCTTTCTTCAGTCTACAAATCAATGCGTTTTTAAGAAATGGTATTAAACTGGGATTACGCGTCACTCATAGCAGAAATGGAGACCCATTTCAGCTATAGGCCATTATTAAGAAAAATCACTTTAATAATTGGAAAGATTAAAAAACGCCCATATTCCTCCAACCTGGAATGGTGTATTACAGTATTTTGTATGAGGCAAATCATGTAGAGTCACTTCAGTGTTGAAATGAGGTATGAAGAGGGGATCAGTCTTTCCAAAGTCTGTTTTTTATCACTGGCACTTGTTCTCCTGTCTTATTAAGCATCCTGTTTCCATCCTATTTTAATGTTAAGTGTTAGAGAGGTCAGTCTTCTCTTTAGATCTCTCTAACTTTTTTCTTAATTGGAATGGTTGATTGCAACAAGTAGAAAATGGATCTTTAAAGCCTTTCGCTAAATGCACATGCTACTTTAAATTTGATGCATTTGTTTTGTAAAACAAAGAGGGAAGAACACAACTTAATTATAAACATGCAAGAAGTGTTTCAAAACTGGCCAGACTTAAAGTGATTACAGTTCCTTTAAACATATTCCTAGGACTTAGTGAGTATAAACACTATTTCTAAGCATAGTAGTCTTCAAACTTGGCTTGAGTTGTAAGTCTTTAAGATCTACAAACCAAGACAAGTTTGAATAAAATGATTCAGTAGTTATGAAAGTCCATATGTTTCATGTTGAATGGCCCTAAATCTCAGATGTCCCAGCAGGCTAAGTTACTCTAGTATTTTATGACTGTCATAATGGGAAAAAAAATCTAACTCTCTAACTTTCAGGATGCAAAACTCTGATTTATCCATTAATATACCATCTTTCTATGATGCCTATTATGAGCAAGTCTAAGCCCCCATCAAGATGTACATGTAACAGTGATCTTGGGTGGGCCATCAAGGATTGAACTTGAGGCTTCTGTATTTAAAAGTATGAGCATCTATTACTTGAGCTAAAGAACCAAACTTCCTTTGCTCAATGGCTATAGCGGTTTCATAAATCTATTTGGATTAACAATTGGTGGAGCAGGACAAACACCTCTCCACTGACTACACTTGTGAGCTCATTGCTTTACTGTGTTCCCCTCCTACTGCTACTTTTGCTAGTCACATGTTCAAAATTAGATTGTGACCACTTTGGGGCAGCTCCCACGTCTTTCTGTTTGTCTTGTAAAGCTTTCCAGCACTGTGTACGGCTGAATAGTTCTCTGCCCATAGACCCATATAATGAAGGGACTATCCCAGATTCAATAAGTTTGATTAGTGGTTGAGTTGTGTACAGTTTCTGCTCACGAGGTTCCAGTCAGCTGTGCATGTGTTTATATTTTCAGAACTCCAAACTGCTGGACCAATTTTTGATTGATCTTTCCAAACAACTGATCTCTGGGCTGACACCAAGCATGACAAATTTGGGCTCCAAAGGCACTCTGTGCCCAAGTTGTGAGCAAAGGAAAGAGGGGATATAAATGAAGCTGGACTCCACCTTAGCTTGCTAAAACATGCTACAAAAATCCCAACACCTATGCACCTATTAGAAAGAGATTAGGAATGTGAGCTTGGTCTGGCTCTTACTTTCTTTTCTACTCAATAAATGCACATTGCATATTTCATTTACTAAATCTTCATTATTGTGTTACACTAGCACCTAGAGGCACCAAATGAGACCGCGACTCCATTATATGTAGACTTGGAAGGATTAGATTTTTATCCACAAATGTTGGTTTGACTGTACACATACCAACTGAGGGAAAATATATATTTCAATCAATAATAATTAATATTTACAGATAGGTAAAGAAAAATGCTGCCTGAGAACATATTAGTCAAAATCTATGACTTATTAGGCTTGTTACAAATAGATAAGTGAATGAATAGTAAAAACGGCTTTGATTTTGTTGATTTTAAGGATATTTACTTTGTATATTTTAACGTGCGATGTTGACAATTTGTGTTTTAACTGTTAATAAAGATTTAGCTTTTTTGAGTCTCTCTCTATTGTCATCAATTGTCTGACCCTCCAGAAACTCCCACAACTGTGAAAATTTAAATCAAATAAACTTCAATTTTTTAAAAATAATTTAGACAGCTATCGAATCGGCCGATCTTAATTGTACTAGGCACTAGATGTACACACAACTTGTCCTGCACCACTCTAAATAGACAAGCCTGGGAAGAGAGGTGGAGGTGAAAGGACTGACCCAGGGTCATGCAGCAGGCCATAAGCATAACTGGGATTAGAATCCATATCTGCAGAGTTCCAGCCCAGTATCCTATTGCCTAGAGGCTGCTAGTCAATTCTGAACTGACCCTAATGGATGGCGTGTGTTATGGCTCTACTTAGTTTACAGAAGGTCCCTATATTCTTCCCAAAACTTCATCCAGTTACTGTTCAGTCTGTATTTACTGGAAATATGTTGTGGAAACTGCACTCTGGAAGGAGAAACCCATCTCTTCACAGAGGGTTTTTCAGCTTTCAAAGAAACCAGAGTCATCTTTGTGGATTTAACATCACCAATAACCTTTTAGGTCACAGCTACTGAACTACTTCACTTGCCTGCTTAAGCCCCAGTAATCTTGGCTGGCTTTCTAGCTTTTAATTCAGAGACAGCCTGCCACAGCGCTACCCAGTAAATGCCCTATTAAGCTGTTAATTATTTCTCTATAATACTAGCTTTTATCTTTAATACAACAGTTTTACTGTCTCTGATAATTACAGTCTCGGATAACTCTCTTAAATCTAATGAGGCGTGACAAGCCGTGCTCAACAAGGCACCACACCATTAACTTCTTACCTCTTATTTGTCATCTTATCACACAGAATTACTGTCTTTCTAGCCTGAGCAGTTCTAGATACATAACATGTCATTTTCCATTAGGACAGCAATGAGAATAATCACGGACGCTCCTGCTGCCAGGTTAATGGTCAGCTGGGTAGTTTGCTCAGTGGTCTGCAGGTGCTGTTAAACAGCTACTCCCTTCCAGTTTGATACATTTCTCTGCACTGCAACGCTAACTGATCTTAGATTTGGGACCGAAGTACCTTTCTCCAGCTGAACTGGCCTGTAACCCTTTCTCCCATGCACAGAACAAGACACAAGTAGCCTTTCAAAATTAATTTTATTGCAAAAAAGGCTCCGTTTCCGTCATTTGATAGCAAGCACTGCACACATTCTGTTGCAATAACGTCCCAGTCCTGTATAACGTCCCAAGAGAAGTGGCGGCAGCTTGGAATGTTTCCAAACTAGACTGGACAGGGCACTTAGAGAATGCTGGGAATCATTAAGAAAGGAATAGATAATAAGACAGAAAATATCATATTGTCTCTGTATAAAACCATGGTACGCCCACATCTTGAGTACTTGGGACTTTTCTGGTTGGGGAAAAAAAGGGACAACTAAGGGGAAGATATGATTGAGGTCTATAAAATCATGACTGGTGTGGAGAAAGTAAATAAGGAAATGTTATTTACTCCTAATAACACAAGAACTAGAGGTCACCAAATGAAATTAATAGGCAGCAGGTTTAAAACAAACAAAAGGAAATATTTCTTCATACAACTCAGTCAACCTGTGGAACTCCTTGATTACCTGCTGCACCTTAAGCATCAAGGCCTCGTGCTTTCCTCCATCAAGGTGCACTTAGCAGCCATATTGGCCTCCCACCAGCTTGTCCAGGGCAAATTGGTGTCTACTCGGTTCCTAAAAGGACTAGAGTGACTCTTCCCACCGGTCTGGGACCCCATTCTGCAATGGGACCTCAACCTCATCCTCTTGAGGCTTACGGGGCCTCCCTTTGAGCCCCTGGCCTCTTGTTCCACTTCACACCTGTCATGGAAGGTTGCTTTCCTTGTAGCCATTACCTCAGTGAGGCGAGTATCTGAAATTAAAGCCCTTACTTCAAAGCCTCTTTATCCAGCTTTCTACAAGGACAAGGTCCAGCTGTGACCCCACCCCGCTTTCCTGCCCAAGGTGATGTCCTGCTTTCATGTTAACCAGGATATCTTTCTCCCGCTTTCCTGTCCAAAGCCGTACTCCACCACGGAGGGGAGGCAGCTGCACACCTTGGATGTCCGGCGCGCCCTAGCATTCTACCTTCAGTGCACCAAGCCCTTCCGCAGGTCGACCCACTCTTTGTGACAGTGGACAGGATGAAAGGCCTTCCAGTGTCCTCGCAGAGTATCTCTAACCGGATCACTTCCTGTATCCGGTTCTGTTATGAGTTAGCATGGGCCAAACCACCACCTACATTGAAGGCCCACTCGACCAGAGCACAAGCATCCTTGGCGGCCTTCCTAGAGCATGTCCCCTCCAAAGCGTCCGCAGAGCTGCCACATGGTGTTCAGTGCACACGTTCATGACACACTATGCCATTCCCCAGCAGGCCAGCGATGATGCTGGATTTGGCAGAGCTGTGTTGCAATCGACACCTTCATGAATTCCTACCTGTTGATACTGCTTGGGAGTCACCTACAATGGAATGGACATGAGCAAGCACTCGAAGAAGAAAAAACAGTTACCTTTTCCGTAACTGGTGTTCTTCGAGATGTGTTGCTCACGTCCGTTCCATGACCCACCCTCCTTCCCCACTGTCGGAATTTCTGGCAGGAAGAAACTGAGCAGGGGAGGGGAGGAACTGGTGATGCTCCTTATACCGTGGCATACAGGTGCCAGAGCCAGTCCCCTACAGATAGCACTGAGGGAAAAACTTCCAGCACCGGTGCATGTGGTGAGCACATGCACCTAATGTGGAATGGACTTGAACAACATGTCTTGAACACCAATTATGAAAAAGGTAACTGGCTTTTTTTTGAGATGCGCCTTGCAGAGGGCAAGTGCAGCTGTCTTGCCTAAGAAACGTGTGAGGAGGAGGCATTTCAGATAAAAGTACGTATCTGATCCTCTGAAAGCACAGGGGAGTTGAGCAGGACCCCTAAACTTCATCTCACTATGGTGGGATTGAGGCTGAGAATATTAACCCTGCTTGTGGGCGGAGTAGACCTGAAGACTGGCTCATGATCAGGACATAAAGAGGAGACATGGTAGAGGTGTACAAAATGTTACTGAGAAAGTTGGTTAGGGTACAATAGGAGTGACCATTCTCATAGCATAAGAAACTGAAAGTCAGCAACTTCAGAACTGATAAAGTACTACTTTACTCTAGGGCTGGGTGATTCGGGCAGGGAGAATTTTATTATTTGCCAAACAATTTATTTTGGGGGGGCACCAAAACTATTTGCAAATTTCGGTCAAATTCAGCAAATAGTTTGGCTGAAAAAAAAAAATTTTAAAAAGTCAAGAAGCTTCATTTTGGCCATGTCAAGATGTTTTGAAGTTTTAGGTTTTTTTTTTTTCCTTTTGTTTCTTGTTTTTGATTTTTTAATTTAAAAAAAAAAATTAAAAGAATCACTTAAAACCCAAAAATTCATTTTGGGTCAGCTGAAAAATTTTGTTTTGACCCAGAACAATGTTTTTGTTTTCATTTGGTAAGAAACTCCAAGAAATCAGTTTAGCACCAAACTGGTTTGGTTCCCAAACCGAAGAATTAATTATTGGTTCAGTTCTACTTCATGCAGCGTATATTTTTCCTGTGGAGCTCACAGCCACGGGATATTGCTGAGGTGAAGAGTTTAGCAGAATTAAAACATAAACCACTAGACATGTGGATAGCTACTGTGATCCATACCATGCACAGCAGTAGCCTAGTCTCTGTGGGGCTACTCGGTAAGTCAATCTGATACCTGAAGCTGGTGCAGAAGGTGGCTACTTGTTTGACAAGCTGGTGGAAACACAGCACCAGAGTTCCATGGTCTCCTCTGGTTTTCAGGTGGCATATAATATTTTGGATTTGACCTATTAAGCCCTAAATGGGTTGGGATCTGCCTACTTGAGGCCATCTTGAAGCATGCAATTCTGTGCAGTTACTATCAACAGAAGCACTTAAGAACATAAGAATGGCCATAATGGGTCAGGCCAATGGTCCATCTATCCCAGTATCCTCTCTTCTGACATTGGCCAATGCCAGGTGCTTCAGAGGGAATGAACAGAACAGGCAATCATCAAGCGATCTATATCGTCAACTCCCAGCTTCTGGCAAACAGAGGCTAAGGGATGCTCAGATCATGGGGTTGCATCCCTGCATATCCTGGCTAATAGCCATTGATGGACCTATCCTCCATGAACTTATCTAGTTCTTTTTGAACCCTGCTCTAGTTTTGTATCTTCACAACATCCCCTGGCACCGAATTCCACAGGTTGACTGTGCGTTGTGTGAAGAAATATTTGTTTGTTTGCTTTAAACCTGCTGCCTTGGGTCATTGGGTGACCCTAGTTCTTGTGTTATGTGAAGGAGTAAGTAACGCTTCCTTATTCATTTTCTCCACATTAGTCAAGATTTTATAGACCTCTATCATATCCCCTTTTAGTCATCTTTTTTCAAGCTGAAAAGTCCCAGTCTTATTAATCTCTCCTCATACAGAAGCTGTTCCATACCCATAACCATTTTTGTTGCCCTTCTCTGTACCTGTTCTAATTCCAATATATCTTTTTTTGAGATGGAGCAACCATATCTGCCCACAGTCTTCAAGATGTGGGTGTACCGTGGATTTATATAGAGGCAACATGATATTTTCAGTCTTATTATCTATCCCTTTCCTGATGGTTCCTAGCATTCTGTTAGCTTTTATTTTATGGCTGCTGCACATTGAGTGGATGTTTTCAGAGAACTAGTCACAGTGACTCCAAGATCTTTCTTGAGTGGTAACAGCTAATTTAGACTCCACCATCTGAAGGTTGGGATCACTTACTCTCAACTTTAGAGAGCTTTGGCAGTAATGCTTATGCGAAAGGGACCCCTCTGCTTTGGAATCTATTCCCACCCTTGGTCCAAACTCTGCCAGTCCTGTTGATCATCAGGCTACATTGAAAGGCCGGTGTCTCCACATATGGTCCTGATAAGGGCTGCTACTTGTTGCAAAAAGTCTTCTACAGGTCGAGATTTTTTGGCATATGTAGTGTATTCAGTTTTCTAAACTGGTCAAGGGTTTAGCGTAATAGGCTTTTGTTTATAAATCAGAATGAAATAGGTAGGTCCCCTGTATATTATCTAAAAGCACTGCCACCCCTACGCATTCAAAAATCAGACTCGGATCATGAGATCTTTGGAATTTTTATTTGCCTCCTGCTGTTCTGAGCCTTCAGGGGTCACATTTCCAGGCTTTGCCCCCCTAACTATGAGGGCTAGAAACTTATGAAAGTAAAATCTGTCTATTAATCACAAGATTCTGAGAGCTGGGACTCTAAAAACACCAAATTGCAAGACTCTCTCAACAAAATCATGAGCGGGCAACACTAGGAGAGAGGAAAAATGCCTGATGTCCCCTCAGTGTGGTGGGGAGGTTAGGAAATAACTTCCCATATGGACAGATTATGCCATAATTGTTGATTACAAGGGTTCTTTGCGCCTTCCTCTGGAGCATTTGGTCGTGGCTACTGTTAATGTATTACGGGATTAGATGAACTTCTGGTCTGATACAGTGTAGCAAATTGTCTGTTCCTATGAACAGAATCTCCTACCTTATGGAAAAATGCAGAGCATGGGGCTTGACTAGTAGTTGGAACCCAAGGCTAGGAGTCCAGAGATCTGGGCAGCCAATCATTACCACTGCTGGTACTTATTATGACTTATCTATATTGCCTTGGCATGCAAAGAGTGCAATCAAGATGGCTTTGCCTACAGACTTCCTATCTGACTTTGGATAATCGCTGAATTTCCCCGTGCCCCAGTCTCTAGAACAAGGATATTCTTTACTTGCTCTCACAGTAGAGGAGCAAGGATAAGTTCTTTGTGGTTTGTAAAGCATTTCTGAGAGCCTCAGTTGAAAGTTGAGGACAGAATTACCCAGCATCACTTACCTGCTGACATCTGCAAGCGTGGAACAGTGAAGTATCGTGGAAGGATTCCTAGTGATGAACCTTTGTGCAGGTATTGCACAAACTCATAATAAGATGGTGCTTACCCCCTAGAGAGTTTACAGCCAAAGTATAAGAGAAGAGACATCAGGTGGATGGGGGAGTAGAAGAAAATAATGAGATTGTATTTGGTGGCATGATAGGCAGTGGTTTCAGCACATACCTATTTTGGATCTTCTAATATTTTTAAAAGCAAGTAGATTGCAAAGCCTAAGTACAGTGGCTTAAAGTGGTGATAAGACAGGCTACCTTGAAGGCCTGTTCAGACTCCTGCTGTCATCAGCTTAGTAACTACTTGAGCATTGCTAATATAATTAATAATCATGCCTAGCTACTTCAGCCGGCATGTCTAGTACATTTGTAAGGGTTGGGCTATTAGAGTTCACCGAATATCCCCTGGGGATATCTTCTCTAATGGGATTATACATCACGTTTATTCACTGATGCTCATGTGTGTTGATATCCTGTCCGCCTGGTGACACGGCATCACACAGCCTCCCACTAGATGGCACTATTCATCAATCTATCACTGAAGGCTCAGCTGGAGTACAACCGTGGTAAATAGGATGATGGGGCAACACATTTTTGGTGGTGGTGTCTGAAACTTTCTGACCTGGAAGGAAAACAATCACTGTGTTGGGGTCCTGCTCCAAGCTGTCAAAGCTTTTCAAAACAAACCGCCCATTGTGATCCATCTTAGAATCCTAGAATAACAGGGTTGAAAGAGACCTCAGGAGGTCACCTAGTCCAACCCCCTGCTCAAAGCAGGACCAATCTCCAACTAAATCAGACCAACTTCTGTGGTTTTAACTGTAATTACTGACTTTTTCTCATTAGAATAGACTTCCTGATTCATACGACTTAGCTGGCAGGCCGTAGTTTTTTTGGGTTTAATGCTGGACTCGCTGCTTTCAGATGGTCAGGTAGTTACTATTTGTATTGGGGCCTAGGAGCCATGACTCATTCTGCTAAGGCACCGCACAAACACGGACTAGGGCAATTCCGGTAAGCTCTTTGGGACATAGACTTTACCCTTTCTGGGACCACCTTACAATGCTCGTGTCACCCTGTACAGTACAAGCCAAAACAATCTTGACCAGGGGGTTCTCAAACTGGGGGTCGGGACCCCTCAGGGGGGTCACAAGATTCTTACGTGGGGGGGGTTGCAAGCGGTCAGCCTCCCCCTCAAACTCCCCTTTGCCTCCAGCATTTATAATGGTGTTAAATATATAAAAAGTGTTTTTAATGTATAAGGAGGGGTCACACTCAGAGGCTTGCTATGTGAAAGGGGTCACCAGTACAACCACTGATCTTGACAAACCGCTTTTCCAGTCCAAATGTGCCCCTAACCCATTACTACCTTGGAACGTAGCTGCACAGAGCCCCCCACGATGATAAACGTGGGAGCAGTTATAAGTGGCTGGGCTAGAAATGAATTGCTGTAGTTGTTCAGTAACTGCAGGGACCTTTCAGGTTTCATTCACAGGAAAATCACTGAGAATAGCCTCCTCTTCTGGGAGTTGTGGTGGGAGGAAGCACTAGAGTGGTATGTGCTACCTGCCTGAAGCCAGCCTGCCTGCTGTCTGTCTAACTTTTGGTGTACAGTTGAAGTAGATGGCTCAAAACTCTAGTCGCTGGGGATACGCTGAGTGTGAGGCACTTCTGGAGACCCTTGCAGTGGAAACACCTAATGGAAAGCAGGCACCTCAGATGAGGTAACATGTTTGAAACCAGCTTAGCACAGCTACAGACATTTGGCTTCTCAGCTGCAACATCCATCTGTATTTGAGGAAGTTTTTCTCCATCTCTCCCTGATCCTGCTGCTTTCACAGGTTCTCCTTATGCTAATGTGATTCCCTCTCCCTCCAGGACTGACAAGGGAAGTGTAGTGATATCGTCTGTGTGCATGCGCACACTCTGAAATGAATGCGAAATCCCATTACCTGTGCCCAGACATGTGCTCATCTGCACTACGATTGCATCTTGCATCCACTCCACCCTTAACCTAGTTCCCTTTTCCAGGAGAGTCTCAAGTGAGAATATGTAGCGCTGTGGCCTTTGTTCATACATCAGCAAAGGAATGTTGGCAAGTGGTTACAATACCAGACTGGGAGTCTGGAGAAATTCAATATATTCTTAGCTCTGCCACTGACTACTGGTGTGACCTTGGGCCAGTCACTTAAGCTTTCTGATTTAGTTTCCTCCCTTTAAAACAGGGTGTGGATACCTATCTCAAGTGGACCGACAGGTTTAATTAACATTGAACATGCTCTTGGGCCTGGTCTATGCTACACGGTTAGGTCGACGTAAGCTGTCTTACATCGAGCCACTTGTGGAAGTGTCTTCACTTAAGTTTGGCTCCCACCACCGTAAAGGACTCTGTGCTGATTTAGTAACACCAGCTTGACTGTTGTTGGCCTTCAGGAGCTGTTCTGCCATGCCCCACACTGACAATAGAGCCGAGAGAAGCGTTCCTGGTGAGGACGCACACCGCCAACACGAGGAGCAAAGAGTGCGCACGCACAAGCAATTTAATAACTGCAGTGGCTGTATGTTGTCATAAATTAGGGGGATCTAATTTGTAGTGTAGACACGGCCATGGATGGAGGTGCTATGTAGTGTCAAGCTGATTAAATAGAAACAAGACCTTGCTAGGAACTTGCAAAGACTGTTCGGTCAAACGTGCCCATTCTTGTATTTAGTGGGTGCTGGGGTGGTTCATAATCTTACTTTTTCACTCTCTTTCAACCCTCTCCTCTCTTGTCAGTCACTTCTGTCTTTCTGATGAGCTTATTTTACCTGCTGCTGAAGAGTCTGTCAGTCCACGAGCTGTTGTCCTCAGTAAGAACGTGTTGGAAACTTTGGTTAAGCCTTTACTTTGAGATTATATAACTGTATTTTGTGCAGATGGTTTGCGCTATTAAATGTTGTGTGTACCCACCCTATTGCTGTGCCATCTAACCTAGTGCTCCTTGTGTTAGTCTCTGCGTTAGTATCTTGTAATTTCTATAGTTCCTCTACAGCGAAAGGCAGTTAAGTTTTGGTCCAGGATATCGCTTCTGTCCTGCAGCAGTCACACGTTTAAATACAAACCCCTCCGCTTGCAAACTTGGGAGACGTAAAAACGAAAGGGTTCTTATCGAGATGAACTTGCCCACACTGTACATGCTGCATGTTCAGTCGCAGTCAACCATTGGTTAACTCCTATATTATGCACGAGTTGGATAACATTTTGATAATGCCACCCATGACTTAAATCAAGGTTGTAGCTTTAAAATGTTACTTTCAAAAATTTTTTGGGAGGTTGATAGTACTAAATTTGGAGTGGTTTATAGCACTTCATTTTGGAGTGGGCCGGGTGTGTGTCTCTCTTCTGAATCATTTTTCGCACCCCCAATTAGAAACCATCCTTAGCTGACAATTAGGAACTTCATAGAGTCTCAGTGATAATCCGGTCACCATCTCTGAGGCTTAAAGAGACTTCCAGGAGCTAGGAATGGGAATCAGAAGTTTATAGCTCAGATTAGACTGATAAAATCCTAGAACTAGAAGTCAGAGGTCACCCAGTGCACCCAGCTGCCACTGTAGCGTTGTCTCCTAAAGTCAAGAAATACTGCACTCACATCCTTCAGATCCTTGAAATCGCAGTGCTGTGTTTAAAAGTGGACAAGCCCATAAAAGCACACGCCTGGGGCCAGCGGCATGCCTGACGCCAAGAGCAATAGAGCCTGAGCCAAACCAGTGAAAATATTTCTGGTGTTAACTGTCTGGTGGTTTGATAGGTACATGATCAGTTCTCGTGTCTCTGCTCATGTTCCAGCTTGCGAAGCTCAACCAGATCCTTTTGGCTTAGCTCTGAATCTCCTAGCTTGGCCAAGTCTAAATGGTTAGACTCTAGCCCAGGGGCGGGCAAACTTTTTGGCCTGAGGGCCACTTCGGTTTCCAAAACTGTATGGAGGGCTGGTTAGGGGCGGCTGTGCCTCCCCAAACAGCCAGGCGTGGCCCGGACCTAGCCCCATCCGACTCCCCCTGCTTCTCACTCCCTGGTGGCCCCTCTGGGACTCCTGCCCCATCCACCCCTCCCTGTCCCCTGACTGCCCCCCGGAACCCCTGCCCCTGACTGCCCCCTGCCGCCCCATCCGACCCCTCCTTTCAATCCTGATTGCCCTGCCCCATCCAACCACCCCTGGAACCCCTGCCTCTGACTGCCCCCCGCTGCCCCATCCAACCCCTCCTCTCAATCCTGATTGCCCCCCCGGGACCCCATCAACCCCCTATTTCCTACCCTCTGACCCCTATCCACACCCCCACCCCCGCCCACCACCCCAAACTCCCCTGCCCTCTATCCAACCCCTCCCCCCTGCTCCCTGCCCCCTTACCACGCAGTACAGAGCACCGGGTCAGGCCGCGGCTCTGCAGCTGCACTGCCTGGCAAGAGCTCACCACCCAGAGCATTGCGCCGGCGACGCAGTGAGCTGAGGCTGCGGGAGAGGGGGAACAGCAGGGGAGGGCCGGGGGCGATCCTCCTGGGCCAGGAGCTTAGGAGCTGGGCAGGAGGGTCCTGCAGGTCACAGTTTGCCCACCTCTGCTCTAGGCTCTCCCCTAGACTTCCAGGTGACCATTGCTGCATTTGTTAAAGTCTACACTAGATTACTGAAATGTATGGAGTAACCCTTTTTTCCTAGCCCAAAGAAGGCCTTGGTGTGTCTTGGACTGAGTATAACAGAGGCAAAACAGACTCTAGAGAAATGTCAGGGTTTGTTGTAATCATCTTACCTTCTAATCTTGCTGCTTAGTCCAATTATACAGTAAGGTCTCATTTCCTTGTAAATCTGACCTTTAATTGTCTCTGTCTTTACAGTAAAGCGCTTTCAGGAACCAAAAGAAGAGAGGCGTCCCTGGAGGATCTGGTGAGAAATAGCGTTTTTTAAAAGCTCTGAACTAAGGGGAATAGATTCTGTCTTGCAGAACGGCTTTTTATGTTTACTCTGATCATTAATGGGCTTCTAGGTCCTTCCTGTTCCTAAATGTTTAACATGAAAATAGTGAACAGACTGAAATTCTTAGTGGTGTTACTGCCTATAAAGTTCCCATCACATTATGGATGAAATTGATTGATTTAAATACTGTAATCCTAGATGCTACAGAGTGTTTGGCCCTGTTTAGTACTTTTTACTGTTCGTGGAGAAGTCTCCAGGCATTACCAGCTCACTAGCAAGTGAACTATTTATCATGAGCTCCAGACAGCTGTATGCAGTTCCCAGCATAACGTTTGTTACGCTGCAGTGAGAGCCAAGTTAAGAAGCCTGCTACACCTGTGCATTTGTAGCTAAGGGATGAATAAACAAGTCTAATATCAAGGACTGATTGGCTTCCTGGCCGTGCAGGAGAACCTCTCATCACTAAGGGTATGTCTCCACTCCCGCCAAATCGGCGGGTAGTGATCGATCTATCGGGGATCAATGTATCGCGTCTCATCTAGACGGGATACATCGATCCCCAAACGCACTCCCGTCGACTCCGGAACTCCACTAGGGCAAGAGGCGGAAGCGGAGTTGACGGGGGAGCGGTGGCCATTGATCCCGCGCCGCGAGGACGCGAAGTAAGTCAATCTAAGTCGATCTAAGATACGTCGACTTCAGCTACGCTATTCTCGTAGCTGAAGTTGCGCATCTTAGATCGATTTCCCCCACCCACCCTAGTGTAGACCAGGCCTAAGATACCAGCTGAAATCTGGCCCAGATCAGTAGTCACCAAAAGCTTTCACAGTCTCATGTCACCTTACATGGGCTCTGAACAAAGCTGTCCTGTTCCCAGTATACAAATGGGGGGAAAGCACCATCACAGTTGGTGCTGACTTCCTTCTTGCTGACAGCCTCCGCGGGGAGGCCTAGGCCTGAATAGGAGGAGGTTCAATTCTCCTCCCTCATCCCCACCCTGTTTCCTAATAGCACCCTCACTAATGCTGCATTCACTGTGCCAGGGGCTCACATCCAGTGACCTCTCTGACATGAACGTCTGGTAATGGTGTAAATCCAGGAGTCGTGCTTGCTGCTCCTCGTGGGGTGTGGGGTTTTCAAAAGCACTGGGCACCAGCCGACCTCTGCTCCCATTTACTTCAATGAGAGCTTCTGGGAATCCCACCTGGGGATTACAAAAGCTCCTTGTGCCAGGCTTCATCTGAGGTCCCCATCTTGGCAATGTGATTTCGTGTGCCGGCTAACACTCTGCTGCTGCTGTTGGAAAGGTGGTTGCATCTATTTCAGGTTTTATGACACCTCCAAGCAAGCAATAGGTGCCCTCTTCATTCATTTTGCTAATGTTTTCCTGTCTGGTCATACTGCAGAAGATCCCTGCTCTCTGTGAGTACAGCATTGTGCTTGTGTAGCCAACACACCTTCTGGGTGTGATGTTCTGTCCCGGAGAGGTTGGGGGGAGAGTTTGCTTGCTCTGCAGCCTTAGCTAACAGGCAGGTGGCTTGTAGCTCATGTGGTAGAGGCTCATGCACTAAGCTCCAGAAGTCCCAGGTTCGCTCCTGCCTGCCGACGCCCAGGGTCTACACTTGCATTAACGTTCTATAATTGGGACTGGAGGAATCTAAATTCACTTGCGTCTATTGTCTCTGCTGTAGAAACAGACACTGACTTAGATCCTCTTAATGCTGTTAATTCCCATCTAACAGTCGGTGTTTCTCGTCTGGGTGGAGGCATCTGGGGTTTCCAAAGTATCTGGCACTCTACTGGAAGTGCAAAAATGAATGTGCGTCTGCGTTCCTAGTCTGCCAGTGCAGTTGTTTGCGGGGGGGGGGCAGAGCTGTCCAATGGCTGAGATTCTGGAGATCTGGGCTCTGTTGCCAATTGCTGTGTGACCTATGTGGGGCAGAAGAAGGAAGGTTTCCCCAGTCCTTGTAAAGTACTCTGAGACCTATGGATAAAGTGCCATATACATATTGATGGATAATATATTTGCACATTATAATTGCATTTGGTACATATGCAAGGTAAATGTGTAACTGTCTCTTGCATGTCTGACTTTCTGAAATCAGGCCTTTTAGAGGAGAATCATAGTTTAAAATGTCTGCCTTTACCTGTGCTATTAGTACTTCATACTATTAAAGCCGTAAAGGAGTGTTGAAACCTGTTACTCTTTTTTTTCCATCTGATTTTCATTGTGTCACTTTGTGGCTCTCCCGCACTAGTATTTGCATTCACACTATTGTAGAAGGCTGAGGGAGGGGTGTAAATCAAAAGAAAGAGTTTGCCTTTCTTTTCCCACAAGTCATTTATTCATACTAGACTTAACTCCTCCTCAGTTTTTTTTGACTAACTCCATTGGAATTACTTGGAAACTTCTCTGGCCTTTGGTATACGGGAGGTCAGACGAGAGGATCACAATGGTCCCATCCAGCTTTAGAATCTCTGAAAGCCCAGCTATAGCTTTAAAAAAACAGTTGGCTCCGGAGAAAAAAAATGGTAGTATCTCTTTAAATGGTGTTGGCCTGAAGTTGAACCTACTCTTCTAATAGAGTGTCTGTTTGCAAAGTCTGTAATTCTTCATAGTTTTAAACAAAAAAACGCAGCAGAGCTCTCTGTTTCCCCCACTTCCTTAACATCTATGTTACTGTTAGGTAGGGTTGCCAACCCTCCCACTTCACCAGGAGGCTTCCGGAATCAGGCTCTATCTCCCAGAGGCTACTGAAGCCAGTCCAGGAGATTTTAAGCCGCTTAAAGTCCGGCAGCGCAGCGGGGCTAAGGCAGGGCTATGCCCTAGCCCCATGCCACTCTGGGAAGTAGCCAGCACCCCCTTGGGTCCTGGAGGGGAGGGGGTCTCCACATGCTGCCCCTGCCTACAAGCACCACCCCCGCAGTTCCCATTGGCTGGCTGCTTCCACGAGCTGCTCAAGGCCAGGGCAGGCAGGGAGCCTGCCTTACCCCGCTGCGCCGCCAAACAGGAGCCACCCGAGGTAAGTGCTGCCCAGCCAGAGCCTGCACCCTGCACCCCAACCAGCTCCAGACACCAGCGCTTCAAGCGCGTCAGGCAGCCTTCAGCAGCTTGCCTGCGGGAGGTCCCCAGTCCCGCGGATTCGGCGTACCCCCCACTGAATTGCCGCCGAATCCGCGGGACTGGGGACCTCCCGCAGGCAAGCTGCCATGCTTGGGGCGGCAAAAAAGCTAGAGCCGCCCCTGACCCCAACTCCAGCCCAGAGCCCCTTCCTGCACCCAAACTCCCTCCCAGAGCCTGCACCCCCCACCCCCTCCCCCAGCCCTGAGCCCTCTCCTACATCCAAACTCCTGCACCCCCACACTCCCACCTGTACTCCAACCCTCTGCCCCAGGCTCAGCCTGGAGCCCCCACCCACACTCTGAACCCCTGGGCCCCAGCCCAGAGCCCGCACCCCCTCCTGGAACCCAACCCCCTGCCTGAGGCCGGTGAAAGTGAGTAAGGGTGGGGGGGAAAGCGAGACGGAGGGGGGGAATGGAGTGAGTGAGGCGGCCTTGGAGAAGGGGTGGGGCAGGAGCGGGGCCGCAGGGAAGGGGTGGGATGAGGTCAGGGCAAGGATGTTTGGGGTTGTGTGATTAGACAGTTGACAACCCTAATGTTAGGGACTATAGAAATACTTACGTCTATGTAGTCTGAGCCCTGAACAAGGTAATTTTGCATCTCAGAGCTTTGTGCGTGGACTCTGTGGCAGAAGAGATACAAAGCCTAGGCCCCAATCCTCTAAAGAAACTTAAGCACGTGTGTAACTTTAAAATATGTATGAGGCTACAGAAATCCCAAAGAATTACTCTTAACACTGAGTAACAGTGCAGTGATAAGCCAGTGTGTATGGGGAGGGAAGATTTGCTCAAGTGTTCCCAAGGTGGTTATAGATTAAAAGATGGAAAGATTGGATATTGAGATAAAGCCCAATTAATGAATATTTCAAGGCACCCTTAGGAGTTCTGAAAAGAAAATCTCACACTGTTCATGAATATACAATAACTCAAAACTGGATACTGGTTTCCTAACTGCCATAGAAGATATTCTCAGGCTAATTTGATCCTGTAACATATCACGAACAGGATCTTCTTAGAACTTCACAGATGAGGAGTTGGGGGACAAGGGAGACTTTGGAACCAATTCTCCTTTCATTTGTGGCTTCTCCCTTATATAGATTCTATGCCAACAGAACTCCCTTAAAGCCAACAGTGATTTCATACAAGGAAGGAGAATTGGGACTACTGCATATAATGAAGCTTGTCTTATCTGAATGGGGACTTCCAAAGTATCTATCAGAATCTATTTTGATTCATTGGGAGTTAAGAACCAAGCTGAGCCTGAATTTAAGTGTTACACAGGGTGTTTTCTCCCCCTTCTCTTAGCTACCTAATGAATTTCATCCTCGATGCCACACTGGGGATGCTGCTGATCTGGTTCGGTGTGAAGGTTGTCTCCTGGGTTGTGGAGCACCGGGAGTACACATGCCTAGTCTTTGGAGAGTATGGTAGGTATAGGACAACCTGATCCTCTTCCTTTCCCTCCAATATTTCTATATCGTCTTTGCACAAAACACACAGCAAGTTCACACTTCTGATGCTTACTGGAAGATTCAGGCTAATGGAACTTACATTGGGTGCATTCAAAGAAGATACTTTAATACTTAGATACAGTGCTGAGCTGGAGCCGGTTCCCACTGGTTCGTGGGAACCGGTAGTTAAATTTAGAAGCCCGTTTAGAACCGGTTGTCCCACCAGGGACAACTGGTTCGAAAAGGGCTTTTAAATTTAACAAAAGCTCTAGCAGCTCCCTGCCCTTCCCCCAGCCCCAGCTCACCTCACTCCGCCTCTGCCTCCTCTTCTGAATGCTCCTCCAGCTTCTCCTCCCCCTCCCCAGCTTCCCGCGAATCAGCTGTTCGCGCGGGAAGCCTGGGAGGGCTGAGAAGGAAGCAGCGGCTTCCCCCAGGTGAGCTGGGGCTGGGGCGGGGGCGCGAGCAGGAGGGCTCCAGGCGCCGCACGGCTCCGGCCTTGCCCCCAACCCTGACCTCGGCCGGGCGGCGCGGCTCTGGCTCCTGGGTCTGGCCGCGACCTCAGCCGGGCGGCACGGCTCCTGCCCGGCTCCTGGGTCCGGCCGCGACCTCGGCTGGGCGGCGCGGCTCCGGCCCCTGGGCCCGGGCCCGGCCAAGCGCCCTGGCTCCGGCCGAGCGGCTCCGTTCCCAGACCTGGCCCGACCTGGCTCCCACCTCCAGGCAGTGCGGTAAGGGGGCAGGGAGGGAGTATTGGATAGAGGGCAGGGGAGTTGGGGGGGTGGATTAGTGTCGGGGCGGTCAGAGGGCAGGGAACAGGGGGATTGAACGGGGTCAAGGGTCCCAGGGGGCAGTCAGGAAGGAGCAGGGGTTGGATGGGGCGGTGGGGGGCAGTCAGGGGTAGGGATTCCAGGGACAGTCAGGGGACAGAGAGAAGGGGTGGTTGGATGGGGCAGGGGTCCCGGGTGCCATCAGGAATGAGAGAAGGGTTTGGATGGGGTGGCAGGAGGCAGTCAGGGGATAGGGAAAGGGGGTTGGATGGGGCAGGAGTCCCGGGGGGGGGCATGACCCCCTTGTGGGGTGAGGAGAAGGGAACCGGTTGTTAATATTTTGGCAGCTCATCACTGCTTAGATATAATACTTAGCCCTGCTTTGAGTGCAGGGGACTGGACTAGAAGACTGCTTGAGGTCCCTTCCAGTTCTATGATTCAGATGAATAGTTAATTCTCAAAGGTACCTGTCAGCCATGCTAGAGATTAGCTTTCATATTAAAAAGTCATGAAATCATTAGGTAACAAATAGATCAGTATCCACAAACTCTTCCTATTCCGCAAAAGGAAAAATTTCCCCCTCCAACTCATTGGTGAGGCACCCATTCAAGCTGCCTCTCTAGGAAAATACATAAGCCTTACAGCACATTCTAAATGTTGACTAGTCAAGGTTGCTTTGCACTTGGATGGAAGAAATGTTTTGAATCAAGGATCTGTAGCTGAAAATGCCCAACCAGCAGTCTCATCCATTTGGGGTTGCATAAGACCTAAAGAATAGAATCCAGTCCCAAAACTCTTTCTAGATCGTGGGTTCAGAAATTACTCAGTCGCTTTCTGTATTTCTGAGATTCTACCATCATCTTCCCTTTATTTCATCCCCTGCTTAGGGTCTGTGAGCTTGGTTTGTTTTTTTAGACATTTCCACTAGAGGGTAGCACTTGTCTTTCTAAATAAAAGATGAAGTTAAGTGAGTACAGTACTTCTGTCTTTCAGAGGGGAAGACAAATAATTCTTCCCTACTGCTTTGAAAAGTTTGGGTTTTTTGTGATCTTAAAGACCCACTGAAACTTCAGCATGTCCTACAGAATTCCCTTCTGTTCCTAGACCATTCCATCAGTAAAAGCCACATTCTCACTTTTCCATCCCTGTAAAGGTTTAATTATCGGGGATACTTTAATGAAAACAGGATTGACTCCTTTTTTCCCCCCCCTGTTGCTTTTCATCTGGTAATCTAAGCAATTAGAGTTTGATCCAAAGTGAAATCAGGGTAAAGACTCCCATTGACCTGAACTTTGGATCAGGCCCTTGCTTCGGGCGTCACATCTTGAAAGTGCTGTACAAATAAACAAATCCTCCCGGCAGTCCTGCGAGGTTAGGTTCCTTCCGCTAGAAACAGAGAGAGAGAATTAGTTTAAAAGGACTTGTTTAGTCGCGATTCTTCCCGAAACATCTAAGCTTTCAAAAGCGTCTGATGTTGGTTTGAAAAACAGGCATAGGTGGGTGTGAAGTGTGGAATTTGTATGTCTCAATGCAACCTTTGTTGTGGGCTCTCTAACAAAGCTTCCACACTCTTGTAAACACAATCCCAGATTACCCTGCAGTTGTGCCTCTTGTAGCTAATTAGTGCAGCTAATATCCATCCTTCCCTACAGCAAACAAACCTTTCATCTAAGGTCACAGTTCCCAGCCAGATGGCTGCAACCTCCTCCCTTTTGGCCCTCTGACCACTCATCTGCACCCTTCCAACTGACACACACAGACAGCAACCAAGTTATGTTCTTGCCCAGATCACCCTCCTGAGATGTTGTGGAGAGTTAGGCCTTTCTTCTAGGGGGATTTGAATGGAGAGAGTGTAGCAGTGCTGTGAACTTGCTACGGCAGGGCACTTCTTGCCTAGGCAGTGGTATGGGAGGTTTGGAGATGTCCTTTGCTTCTCCAGCAGCTAAGATGGCTGCAGAATTATGCATGGCTTTGAAGATAAAGACAGGAAGCCTGATCTTTGATTTGGTGGAGCAATTCAAAGTGGGGAGGATCATCTGGGCAAAAATGTAGCTTGGTTGCTGTCTGTATATCAACTGACAGATGAGCAGTTAGAAGGCCAAAAAGGAGGAGGCTGCAGCCATCTGGCTGGGGGATGAGACCCTGGATGAAAGGGGGGTGGGTTGTTGTTTTTTGGGGGGGTCTGTAGGGATAAACGAGGATGGATCTTAGATGTACCAACTAGAGGAAGAAGTGACAGTACTTTGATGTGGCCTGGATGGTTGGGGCACAGAGGGGCAGAGTGACGTTCTTGTGTATATAAGAGAAACAAATGCTTTAAACTTCCTTGGTATTTTAAACTGAATGTGTTTTTCCCCCCTGTGAGAAGTTCCAGGTGAGCACTTGGATCTTCAGGAAATTTAAGCGTTTCCCTTGGAGACAGCAAGTGGGAGTCTGGTGTAATGGTTAGAAAAGTAGGGAAAGAATCCGTATCCCTGGCTTTATTCCAGATTCTACACCAAACTTATCAGCATTATTGTAGCTTCCAAACTGGCCTGTAGGTTGTCTAATGGTAAGTAAGCCAGGGTGAGAGTTCTGTTCTCCCAGGCCTGCCATTGTTACTTTGAACCAGTCGCTCAACCTATCAAACTTTTTTCATATTGGGGCACTTCCTAGAGAGAGACCTTGAGCCAATAGGGGTGTTGAGGGTTTGTTCAGTGTTTGGCTTGCTCTGAGATCATGGCACAACATAATTGGCGAGAAACTTTATAACATATTTGGCTTTGAAATTAAAAAGATCCATGGCTTTCGCAGCAGAAGAGCGACTTGTTTTGGTAGTTCAAGCCAGGCTTCTGGAGAGAGAGGTTAAAACTTTATAAAGAAACTCCAATAACCCTCTCCAAGATTCTGAAGTGTCCCTAGCCTCTGTTTGCCAGAAGCTGGGAATGGGTGACGGGATGGATCACTTGATGGTTACCTGTTCTGTTCATTCCCTTGGAATCTCCTGGCACTGGCCACTGTCAGAAGACAGGATACTGAGCTAGATGGACAATTGGTCTGACCTCAGTATGGCCGTTCTTATGTTCTTAAGATTAGTTAAAGCTTTGTTAATATGAGTGAAAACTTCCCTGTGTTTTTTGTTCAGCTGCAGGCATGGAGGAGGGAGCAGAAGCTGCTTTTTTAAATCAAGCCAGCTAGAGCAAAGTCCTCCTTGCTTAGGAGGAAGAATGCCAGTTGGCTAACAAGGAGAATAGCTAGGGTGCTGTCTGCTGTCCAGCTTGACTGCTTTTTGTTTTAACTGTTCCTGGATCCTCCACGCTTTTGGAACGTACTAACTCTTAGGGGACTAAAGTCTTATAACGATGACCCGATAAATTGGGGATCAAACTTTGGACGATTCTGGGCTTTATTGGGAAATTGCTGGATCCTTAAGAGTTGCTCTTGCTTTGTGTAAAGTGGAACAGATTGCTGTAACTGTGCTCCTCTTGCGTGTAGAAGTGGCACCATGAGGAGCTCCTGTCTAATCTTCTCTCCAAATTCCGGTTGTGGTTTCCCCCTGGAATATTGTCCTCTCCATGCCTAGTGCTAAAACCTCAGCCTTCTTCAGGCCGGGGGAAGGTAACCAGAGTGTCTGAGGCTCTGTTTTCACTAGAAATGCTGACATGGTAGTGCTGCAGTGTAGACACTCCCTGCAGTGACAGGATGGGGTTCTCTCATTGCTGTGGTTAATTCATCTCCCCAAGAAGCAGGAGCTAGGTCAACTGATTTAGTTGGGTTTGGTCCTGCTTTGAGCAGGGGGTTGGACTAGATGACCTCCTGAGGTCCCTTCCAACCCTGAGAGTCTATGATTCTATGAAGAATTCTTCTGTCAACCTAGTGCGGTCTACACCTGGGCTTAACTACATTGCTCAAGGGGGTGGATTTTTCACACCCCTGAGTGATGTAGTTGGGTTGACTTAACAATTTTTCCCAACTTGTATTTAGCTCAGGTGAGGTCTACACTAAAAAAGTTAAGCAGAAGGAACCCATGTGTGCTGTGGGAGACCACTTAAAATGAAGTGGGTAATCAGGGGTTTGCAAGCAATAGGGAGCCATGCCGTGCCAGGCACCTCAGACTCACGTGAAATCATGGTTCCTACCCCAAAGAGCATAGTCTAAAATAGACACTATGTTAACAAAGGACTGGGGAGAGGGAACAACGAATATGTGCGGAGATCAAGGTGCAAGTTACTACACTGCATGTCAATTTTGCTTGAAAATATTTTTTACATCCCTTCTCACCTGTTCATCCCCCTACCTACATCCTCACCCCCCTCCTATAGATGCCTTTCCGTTTTCTCTCCAGAAAGGAGGGCTTGAGTGGCTATTTCTGGGATATGAACCTGTCGCTCCAGTGACTCTGGAGGTTCCAAGCATGGTGATTCGGTCAGTTTGCTGGCTGGAGATGTAAAGACGTGCTGGTCAGAACCCTTTAAACGCTGCTTAGTGCCCTATTGAACTTGGCTGGTCAAAGTTAGCTGTAGGAGAACATGCTCTGTGCCAGCTGTTGAGTTTAACTGAGGACCTGTGTGGGATGCTTTGGGGCCTGTTGTCATGGTATTTATACAATATTTCCATAACAAGTGTTCCCACGTCCTGGGCAGCCAAGGGAGAGCGGTCTGTTAGTGCTTAAATCTTACCAAAAATATCCAGATGCCGTGGGGAAGGGGACTGACTTTGTATTCTAGCTCACTGCTCCTGTATGTGGGGGAAAGTGAGGGAGGAGGGGACCCTAATAGTCCAACACCACCAAAGGCCTGATCTCTCACTGCCTTGCCCCCCCTCCCCGCGGCAGTGTTTACACCTGGGCAAAGCAGGTGTGAAACTGGAATTCTGCACTTGCATGCACCCACTGTGCCCGGGTGCAGATGCCTCCACAAGGGGCAGGGCACCGGGGAATCACTGTAATGCATGGAACTTAAACGGGAATTAACTCCTGCAGTTGTACGATATGAAAACTGAACTGAGAATAGAACAGTGGTTCGGGAGAGGGGTCTGAACTGGAACAATGGATCCAGGACCCTGCCCAATCTCTGGACTCATCCAGTGCCCACTGAAGTCGGGTCTCCATGTTCATGTTGGATTTGGCCTGCCTGGCACCCTTGTTGGCAGTCTTGCCAGATGCTAAGGGTGATGAAAATCTGCTCTGACAGGTGGTACCTGCACCTTCGGTACGAGTTGCATTGAGGCAGCCTATGCGACAGGCTTGTGCATTGCTGCCCTTGATCCTGTGGTTAAATAAGACGTTCTTCCCCAGAGCTGACAAGCCGGCACTCTCCATCAGTGTTGTGTTCAATTAAATGTTACCTTTAAATGCAAATTTACTTCCAGCAGAATTATTACTGTACCTCTGTATGCTACTATAGAGTATTCAAACCATCACACTCTCAATTTCCATTTGCCTTCTAGCTTCTATTTAGCTCTTGGGTTTGCAGTTAACCCTTTTGTATATGCTCCGTGCACATATGGCTTTGTAAAGGCAGTGAATAAAGCTATCAGACAGTGATGTGTGGGGTTTGCTGACAGCTCAGTGCAGTAAAAGCCACATGGATTAAAAGTAATCCTGTTGTGTGGTAACGGCTTGGAGTGAGAGAAAGCAGCGCTGCTCGTGAGGTATTCAAGCTCTGCAAGCTACTGGGAGGCGCTCACTCCCAGCACAACTGGAATACATGAGACATGAGGAGGAGGACATTCCTGTATCATGGAGACACACGAGTGAAGACTCAGATGGCTACAGCAGAGAAGACACTTTCTTCTAACACTTGCTAGCTACAATGCAAGAATATCTTTGAAGCCTTTTATACACAGGATTGGAATTTAGTGTTTGCTCAGATCAGATGATCACCTCTTTCCAAACTTACCCTCCAGTGTCTCCAGGAGATGAGTCTGTCCTTATGGGACTTGCGAGGAGGCTATCTGGGCCTGTGTCAGAGGGAGCAGTACATGGGTCCGAGGATCCCCTGTGGCTCTCTCTCTCTCCTCCTGTTGATGATCACAGGTACAAAGTGTCCCTGCTGATTTTGTTGGACGATCAGTGTTGATCTCAATGAGGAGTTGACCAGTCTACAGGCTCTTGTGGAAGTGGGTGAGAAGACTCACTTGGGGGATTGCTTGCCTCACCTAAGAAGTCTCAAAAGCTGACAGTGTGTATCCTTCCTCCCTAGACCCCGCACTGAGTGGATTTATTGTTCACTCTTCGTATTCTTCTGGGGAACGATTTATCCACCCATTAGGTTTGACCCATGAGTATTAACCATTTGCTGTTGGCACCATTAAGACTTTTTTGCATCTGCCAGTGGTCAGTAGGTGTGAGATTCTGCATTGTTCCATCCCTGCTATTGAATTTGTATGTGCAGGAGAGAGGAGGCGGCTTTCCCAGCAGTATCCATGCTATATGAATGACGTGCTGTGATCTAGATTTCCCTGTAGTCTTAACACAAATGCTGTAGCCTGCGCTCTCCAAGGCCGACAAAGGTAAGGAATTGGAATGTAAGCTCAGGTAGGATCAGACTGAATCAATTGTGACTGGGGATGAGGGCACCCTGTGTATGTCCTGAGTTTGCTACCATTCCTTGCAATCTTAGGGGTTGTAGTGGATCCATTGTTTCTCCTAGATTCTCAGGTATCAACTATGGCAGATAATGCGTTCCACCCATCCCTCCTCCCTGCCCCATCTGTAGTCCAACTTGGAGGCTGCACGGTTTCCGTGGCTGTGGAATCTCAAGGTCTGATTAGAACGTGTTCTATGTGAAAAGCATCTGGAGCCTTCAGTTAAAGCAGAATGGAGCATCTTGCCCATTGATTAAAGCAGTCTGCTCTCAATGACCCAGGGCTCTGAGCTACCTGCCTAGAGTCTCCTGTGTGTGCCTAGGAAGGTGTTGCGTGCCAGTCTGTAAAACCTGAGTCGTTTGGGACCCAGTTATCTGAGAGGTGAGATCCATCACGATGTGTGTGTGGGAAGTTTATGTTCTGCTAGGCTGTCAATTCCTGTACTAGTTGGGTGTCTGGGAGGGTGGGATAGCTCAGTGGTTTGAGCATTGGCCTGCTAAACCCAGGGTTGTGAGTTCAATCCTTGAGGGGGCCACTTAAGGATCTGGGGCAAAAATTGGTCCTGCTAGTGAAGGCAGGGGGCTGGACTCCATGACCTTTCAAGGTCCCTTCCAGTTCTAGGAGATTGGTATATCTCCAATTATTACCTTATGTGGAGGAACCATGCATCTAGATGCTTCCCTTGCTGGCTGGCCAAACCTGGAGTGGTGAGCTCCAGGGCACTGTATCAGATTGAATTGTTCAAGCCTCTGGCTGACCTGTAGATCGGGAGGAAAGAAGGGGTTCTCTTATGCCTGTTTAATGATTCTTGTAATATTGGCACTCTTCCTTGCCGAATAGGACTCGGACGACCAAATCACCCCACACAGCAGCCCAATGGCCACCTGATCACTGCAGCTGATTGCTTCCCTGGGCTAGATTTGAGCTCCTGGCTGAAAATGAGAAGATCTAAATCCCACTGACAGAGCCAGTCAGCCATGCAGCCACTTAAGAAAAACCATAGAACAGTTTGACATTTGCCCCAGGCCAGAGAGATTTTTGGCACTGAGCAGCCTCTTGTTCCTAGGAGACCAAACTCCTGCAAAGTACAACTCCAAAACCCACAGACCCTCTGGTCAGAGGATAAAAACCAATGCATGTCTAACCCTGAAACTTCTTTATGCTTAAGAACCGAGTCTTCCTCTGTTGCATTAAAACATTTTTTTTCTCAGTTTTGAAAATTAAAATGAATGTGGACGAGAAGGGACAAAACAGCTTAAAAAAAACCTGCTCTGAGCCACACCTGTTGCTTGAAACATCTCAGTGCTGGGATCTGTGCCTCTTTGACAGCTCTTCTGTTGACGTGTGCAGTCGGTATGTGGTGAAGAATAACCATGTAAAGGGGTAACCAAATGAGCAATGTTGCATTGAGATCACCAGGCTAGAGACTTGAAGCATTCACAGTGGAAACCCTGAACCAGGCAAAACTTGCCTGGTTTAAATTCTGGCCTGGCTTATTGAAAGTTTCAGGAGTCCAGGCTGGTGTCTGGTATGGCAACACAACCAAAAGGTGCAGCGCCATCTGTTTCCAATATAACTGATGGGTTTGCTTTGAGGGTTTTTTGGATCTGTTTGTTTCTCTCCGAAATGCCAAAGCAAAGAGCAGGTTTGCAAGGCCACGTGGCTCAAACTAGCTGAGTTTTGCACCGCTCTAGTTAAAGGGTTTAGGCAGCCTCACAGTAAACACAAGGCTCAGTCTGGTCTCCGCCTTATTCTCTTCCTCTTCTACATGAAGGAAAATGAGTTCCCCAATTCCTGTGTGGCTCTGCAGTCCACCCGTACAAGTACCATACCAGACTGGCTGTCCCGTAGTGTGATGGCTGGAAGCTTTTGAGAGGGAATAAAACTACCACCTGTTCTCTGGGACCATGTTTCCCTGTGATGACTGAATCTGTAGCTAAATTTCCTTATCTCTGCCTTTTAAGGACTTTCACAAGAGAGGATGGATGGAGAGGTAGCATGGTCCAGTGGGTAGGACACTGAATCTGGGATTTGGGAGAGCTGGGTGCTATTACTGCCTCTGCCACTGACATTGGGCAAGTTCTTCTACTCGGTGACTCGTTTCTCAGGGTGTCAGGGCTTTGAGGAAGAGATGAGGCAGTACAGCACCCAGCACAATGAGACCCTGACTGCAGTTGGGCCCTGTCCAATGCATTGTTTATATTAGGACTTGGACATGCAAGATCAGGGTACAATTCCTGGGTGTTGCGCTGTCTGGAGTGGCTCACGACTGTGAGCGCCTACCTCAGGGCGGACTGTCAGAAAACAGTCCGGGGGAGGGATAGCTCAGTAGTTTGAGCATTGGCCTGCTAAACCCAGGGTTGTGAGTTCAATCCTTGAGGAGGCCACTTAAGGATCTGGGGCAAAAATTGGTCCTGCTAGTGAAGGCAGGGGACTGGACTAGATGACCTTTCAAGGTCCCTTCCAATTCTAGGAGATTGGTATATCTCCAATTATTACCTATAACAGGGCAGACCCCCAAGCCTGGTGGTGTGTTCTGTCATTAGACTTCACCAGGGCAGTGAGAAATGTGAACTCCTGGATCTCTATGCCAGTCTTACCAGGGAGGTACAGACAGTCCCCTTAGATTCTCCAATCTGTCTTGCCACCCAGACAAACTGGACTTTGTGATACAGTGGTTACTTACACTCAAAATCACATCACATTTAGGTCGCTTCCTGTCCCAAAAGACCAGTCACTTACCCCAGTTCAATTGGTACTCTAGATCTTACACCAAAGACAACAGTGGTGGCCAGTTCTATAGTAAACTATCTTAAGGTTTATTAGCTAACTGGAGACTACATGAGGAACTGCTGTATAGATGCTGCTTCTGCAGTAGCCGCTGCCGTTGCCCTCATTGCCAAGAAGGCTAATGGCATATTGGGCTGTATTAGTAGGAGCATTGCCAGCAGATCAAGAGAAGTGATTATTCCCCTCTATTCGGCACTCATGAGGCCACACCTGGAGTATTGCATCCAGTTTTGGTTCCCACACTACAGAAGGGATGTGGACAAATTGGAGAGAGTCCAGCAGAGGGCAACGAAAATGATTAGGGGGCTGGGGCATGTGACTTAAGAGGAGAGGCTGAGGGAACTGGGGCTATTTAGTCTGCAGAAGAGAAGAGTGAGGGGGGATTTGATAGCAGCCTTCAGCTACCCGAAGGGGGGTTCTAAAGAGGATGGATCTAGACTGTTCTCAGTGGTGGCAGATGACAGAACAAGGAGCAATGGTCTCAAGTTGCAGTGGGGGAGGTCTAGGTCGGATATTAGGAAACACTGTTTCACTAGAAGCAGGAAAGAATCCTGTGGCACCTTATAGACTAACAGACGTTTTGCAGCATGAGCTTTCGTGGGTGAATACTTGCATCCGAAGAAGTGGGTATTCACCCATGAAAGCTCATGCTGCAAAACGTCTGTTAGTCTATAAGGTGCCACAGGATTCTTTGCTGCTTCTACAGAACCAGACTAACACGGCTACCCCTCTGATACTTGTTTCACTAGGAGGGTGGTGAAGCACTGGAATGGGTTCCCTAGGGAGGTGGTGGAATCTCCTTCTTTACAGGTTTTTAAGGCCCAGCTTGACAAAGCCCTGGCTGGGATGATTTAGTTGGTGTTGGTCCTGCTTTGAGCAGGGGGTTGGACTAGATGAACTCCTGAGGTCCCTTCCAACCCTAATCTTCCATGAGTCTATGAAATGAGAGCTATTGAGAGGTGAAAGCAGGTAAAATATATGCACAGGTGAGTCACAGTTTAATTCCAAATGGTGGCAGTGATATGATAAGTTTTTTCAGGGTACCCAGATTGTCTCTGGATATCTCCACTTTGCATCTGGTACACTTCCCTGGAAGAGTCCAAACAGTCCAGAGGTGTAGGGTCTTTCCGTGAATCCATACTTGTAGCTTCTCACAGAAAACGAGCTGACAGTGTCACTACCCATGTGGCCTTTTCCTTTGATGATAGAAAGTGAGGAATGCATTTTGAGTCTTTGACCTCCGATCATAACGCACAACAGTGACTTTTTTTTCTTTGAAATTAGCACTTTTCTGTTAAAGTTCTTTATTTGCGTTCTACAAGGCTTCTTTCTCCTTTGATGGGTTATTTAGTTTCAGGAGTAAACACAATGTGAATGTTTGCGCCTATACTATAACAGGATACAGATAAGTGAAAATAATGCAAGTAACATCCCACCAGTTTTCATGAAGTTTAAACACCAAATTCCCTTTTTACATTTAACAATCACTTTGATCTGTACCAGTGGTTCCCAAACTTGATTCGTGGCTTGTTCAGGATAAGCCCCTGGCAGGTCATGAGACGCTTTGTTTACCAGAGTGTCTGCAGGAACCGCCGCTTGCAGCTCCCAGTGGCAGCAGTTTGCTGTTCCTGGCCAATGGGAGCTGCGGGAAGCAATGTGGGCGGGGCCACCACTTCCTGCAGCTCCCATTGGCTGGGAATGGGAATAATAATACACAAGGGAATTGGCCTGGGGCTCTGGCATGAGCTGGCACCTGGTCTGCCAGTGTGTCACATGTGTGGATATGCCACAGATTTCCTGTGTGACTTTGGAGAAGTTGCCGAATCTATTCTGTGCCTCAATTCATCTATAAAATGTGGATCCCACCCTGCCTCCAAGGTGTGTTAAAGGATGAAAGACTAATGTCTTTGAGGCGGTCACAGTGACCACAAGATAGCGAGATAGCAAGGCTGAAAAACCAACTTATACAAACCCCAACCTGGCCAGTATGGTTTTGCTTCTGCTGCTGAAGGTATTTGGGTTTGTTTCCTTCCTTTCAACCCAGCTATGTATAGTGCATCTAGAAAGTACTATGCAACAAATTCATAATGCTGAATTTGTATTTTGATCACTCTCCCGCAGACAGAGAAATAAAGTGCTCTTAGAATGAGCAGGTCTTCTTTATAAGTAGGCCTGGCAAACAAGAAAGTCATGAACAGCTAGCTGAATTTCTCAAACAGAACATGAGGGAGGAAAAACCTGAGCAGACTTCAAAGCCAGGAAAAGGCTGGTATTTGGTTTGAGTTTTGGGCAAAGTTTTAGGTTGGCTGTTACTCCAACCTGCCTTAAGAACATAAGAACAGCCATACTGGGTCAGACCAAAGGTCCATCTAGCTCAGTATCCTGTCTACCGACAGTGGCCAAAGCCAGGTGCCCCAGAGGGAATGAACAGAACAGGTGATCATCAAGTGATCCATCCCCTGTCGCCCATTCCCAGCTTCTGGCAAACAGAGGCTAGGGACACCATCCCTGCCCATTGTGGCTAATGGCCATTGATGGACCTATCCTCCATGAACTCGTCTAGTTCTTCTTTTTTTGAACCCTGTTATAGTCTTGTCCTTCACTACATCCTCTGGCAAGGAGTTCCACAGTTTGACTGTGCGATGTGTAAAGAAATACCTCTTTTTTTGTTTGTTTGTTTTAAACCTGCTGCCTATTAATTTCATTTGGTGACCCTCCCCACCCCACCCCACCCAGTTCTTGTGTTACGAGAAGGAGTAAATAACACTTCCTTGCCTGCCCTTGGTACTAAAGATGAAATGTTGTACATTGTGAAGCTGTCTGGCACCTGCTACTTTAAAAATACGACTTTCACTGATGGTAAGATAACAATCAGTGGTATTGCACTGACCCTGTCAGACTCCTGCTGGACAGAAGGGAAGGAGTGAGCAGACTGTCACTCTGTCTGGAGTACTTCACGCCTGTGAAGGCTAATCTCGGGGCAGACAAACTGGTGGTGTGTTCTACAATTTGATTTCACCAACCCAGTAACAAATGAGCACTCCTGAAGCACTCTGAGCCTTACCATGGGGTCACAGGCAGTCCCCTTGGGCATTGTCACACAGGCAAGCTGGACTTAATGATGGTTGTTTACTATGCACCAAAGATCACAAAATGATTTCAAGGTCTGGAAAACATGAGCGATGAGGAAAGAGTGAAAAAATTGGGTTTGTTTAGTCTAGAGAAGAGAAGACCAAGGGATGGGGACAGGATAATAGTTTTCAATTACATTGAAGATTGTTACAAGGAGGAGGTGAAAAAATTATTCTCCTTAACCTCCTAGAATAGGACAAGAAGCAATGGGCTTAAATTGCACCAAGGGAGGTTTAGTTTGGACATTAAGAAACTGCCTAACTGTCAGGGTGGTTAAGCACTGGAACAAATTGCCTAAGGAGGTTGTGGAATTTCAGTCATTGGAGGATTTTAAGAACAGGTTAGACAAACACCTGTCAGGAATGGTCTAATTATTACATAGTTCTGCCATGAGTGCAGGGGACTGGACTAGACGACCTCTCGAGGTCCCTTCGAGTCCTATGATTCTATAAAATATTTGGGTTGCTTCCAGTCCCAAGAAACCAGTCACTTGACCCCAGGTCAGTTGTACCTTAGGGCTTATGCCAAAGACAATGTTTGTAGCCCATCCTATAGTAAACGAACTAAGGATTTATTAACTAGGAAAAAGAAATGAGCGAGTTAGTTACAGGTTAAAGCTGGCAAACCTACAGTCACAAATGAGTTACAGTCTATGGTTCCAAATGGTGACAGAGTTGTAGCAATCTGTCAGCTCTGAGTATCTTTTAGGGCTCACCCAGGTTGACCCTGGGGGTCTCCACTGCTTTTTCGTAGCTCGAGCCCTCGGTAGCCAAACAGCCAAAGAGCTGAAAAATTTCCTTGTCAGCTATTTTTATTTTCTTCTTCCACAATTCAAGCTGGTGGGACGAGCCTTTTTGCAGGTAGCCTCTCCGTGGGTCTGCAGGGACAATAAATAAAGTCTTTGCCTTGTGACGTCCCGCAATGGCCCATTTAGTTCTGATATAGCCCCTCCAGATGGGCCAGAGGTAATACCCCTCACAGGGATTTAGCACTTTGCACTGGGTAAATATTTTTTGTGTTTGCTGAGTTACATAGTTCAGGACAAACATGTTACAGCTATATAGCAAACACTGAAGTATTCCCTTATATACCTTAGGATATCGACATTCTAAGTAGGATTAAGACATGTAGCAACACACAAGCATTTCATAAAGTCTAAACACACCATGATAAGTCCAATACCCATCGTAACCATACTAATGCACTGGTGGGCTGGACAACTTTCCAGTAATGAAACTGTCAGTACTCAGCTCAGCCCTAAAGCCTTGTCAAGAGCTGGCACCCGGTCTGCCAGCCTCTCACAGGTAGCCTGTAAAAGTTGTAGCCATCCACAGGATGAAGCATCTTCTCTCCAGATGAGCATTGCTGAATGGTGGCAGGTGCAACCCAGTGCCATGTCCACTGTGGAGCAGCCTGTAACGGGCAGGCAGCTGGGGGCTTGTGATTTCAAGATCCAGCCTCATTTCTGGAGGCACCGGCTGAGAGTGCCCCGAACAAAAGAGAAAGCCAAGTTCAAAGGCAGAAGGGAAGGGATGGATTTATTTTGTCTATGCTTGAGCTTTGGAGTAGAATAGCATTATCCACCAAGGCTTCAGATGCAAGGAGTTGTGTGGGAATGTCTCAGATGTCGGTACATAGCAAAAAACCCAACCCAACCCACTCCAAGTCAAGGAATGGGCAAAACCCAGCCCCTGGCTTCGGATGAGTCCATTGGCTCTGCACTGCTCTTGAAATGCTGAAACCCTCTTCTAAAGCCAGCAAGGGAAGCAGCTTCTCCCAGCCCCCAACTACCACCAGGCAGCTTCTCCCCAACTAGCTCGTGCACACGCTGTTCAAGGCTTCAGCTGCTGTAAGCTAATGTCCATGCTGGCTGGCTGGCTTGGGTCCCTTTCACTCCTCCCACACTTCTCTTCCTCTTTTTTCCTTCCCAGCCTCTTACCTTTTCGGTTCTCCTCTCTTCTTCCCTTCCCTGCCCTGCTACCTATGCCTCTTCCTCCCCTGGTCCCTGTCGCCATGACCCACCCACCCTTTCCCATTTCAGCAGCCTCCTTTGCCCAGTTCCCATCTGCAACCATCCATTCTTGGCTTTGCCCTTCTCCCTTCCTTCCAAAAGTTATAGCGAAGGGAATGAATAAGATGATGCCTTTGCCGCCCCCTTAGGCATCTGGAATTCCTGTGCTGGCTTGATCCCAGTTCATTGTAATAACACCAGAACCCACAGGCATGCTGGTTTGTATCCGTCTGTCAAACATTTCAGTGTGTTTCTGTTCCTGGCTGCCTTTAGCACCGGGTGCAATAAATCCCCCAAAAGCGTGTAGACGGCTTAGTAGCCCTTGGCTCTTGGATGTGTTTCCTCCGCCTGGGAGGCATCAGAAACGTTGATCAAACGTTTCAGTGCTTCTCTTCTACTGCTCCTGCAAGGTGTCGGCTTGACAAAGGCCTTAGTTCCTCCCAAGCCGACACAGCCCTGGTGTTGTCTGAGCTGCCTCATGTTTACAGAATCACCCTTCACGATAGGAATACGAGCTGGCCCTGTCCTCTTACTAACAGGTTGCATGCGCTGTCCCTGGCAGGCTGGACATGGCTTTTGCTACCAGTCTGCTGGAGAAAGAGATCTAGATGGCTTCCCTTGTGCCTCTTGGAGTTGAAGCAGACTCAAGGAGAGTTCTCTGCTGTCACAGAGATGTCCAGAATGCGAAAACGTCTCCAGGGGTGGGGGTGAACTGAGCAGGGGTTTCCCTAAAGGGCTGGGGGCTGTGATGAGAAGGGAAGGCCAAGAGACCTCCTGACCCATTTGGATCAAATAATTGATCCAACCTCGAATCACCTTCCAGCTTCAGAGGAGCTTTGCTCTGACTCTCCTGCGCAGCTGCGGTTCTGGGCTCTGGTCTGTACTGGAAACAGAGATGCCACCAGAGGCTCTCTTAGTATTTGAGTGTCAGGAGGAAATGTGGCATGTGTCTCGAGAGAGCTATATGTTGCCAGCCCCAATTTTGCAGACTCGATGGACTGTAATGAGCCTAGGAAGATAACGAACAGCTGGCAGGATGTTTATTGAGGCCTGACGCTCCTGTCTGTAATAGATATCGTTCCATTATAGTTGCTAACAATAATAAATAAGCTTTTAATTTTCACTTTAGGTTCCTATCATCCATATTTAACTAGCATTGATTTTCAGATTGGATTACATGAAAACCTGGGATGATGGAGGCCCTGTGTCTCAGACCTTAAGTATTACATCCTCAGCCATCCGCTCTCATCAGCAGCTAACAGATATCTGATACAGCCACACCATGTAAGATGAAATCTATCTTGGATGTAGTGCTGGTTATGAAAACTTTGCCTTTGGGGTGATACTGACAACTGAGGCCGTGGCCATTTAGATCACCATATACCCTTGGCATTTTCAGATTCGATGTGGGGGAAATCCCAGATGCTGCCTAAAGTTCCCCTTGAATTTACAGTTGGAGGCTGTGTTCTGAGCTTGCTGCCTGGTGTAGCGCGGGAGCGCATATTTGACAACTTACACCAGAAGGGGCTGCATTTCAGACATGGATGGAGTTATCCCAGCACTGAATAGGAATAAACCGTTTCTCAACGTGGCAGTGCATTGTATCCAAGATCAGTACTAGGATTTTGAGGCCAGAAGGGCCCACTGGCTCTGGTCTGACCTCCTGAAAAACACAAGCCATGGAATTTATCCTGTTAGTCTGCTACTGGGCCCATATATAATTTGTTCCCAATAGCCTGGAAAAAGATATGAAGAGATGGCAAAACTTGCCACTGGCACAGTTATGTAGATTCTCTTAAACTAAAGAGGACAGAGGACCTGGCTAAGCTAGATGGGGCAAGACAGATGAAATTTGATGACCTGCAAAGCAGTGCGTGTTGGAAGGAATTGTTTCAATGGAGTGTGAGTATTGCTCAGTTTTCAATCTAAAACATTCTGAATGGGGACCAGAGTCATTTTTAATGTCCTGTCTGAAGAAAGCGCCAACTTTCTGCTCCAAAACCGTAAGCTTCTACATCTTGAGATGAAGGAAGACCTCCAGTAGCTGTCAGTAACATTTATCTCCTCTCTAGTCCTCCACCTGGATCACTGCAACACCCAAGCAGATTAGCATCCTTTCTAGGAGGGGTCAGAGGTACGCATACAAGCTGGTATATTGAGGCACTGTACACACACTTCCTGCTTCTCCTGTGCTAGTCTCCTTAATTCCCATTATCAGTCCATACAGTTTTACATTAGGGTACTCTGATATTTCTCTGGGTAGTTTTCTACTCCTGTTCTATACTCCAGGTGTAACTTACTTTCCCAGGTGACCCTCCACAAGCTGCTGCCTGGATTGGCCAGTGCATCCTTTACTTGCTGATAATGGTCTTTGAGAAGACTCTGGTAAGCCTGGCCCTGTTCATCCCTGGCTGGACAAAGGTAAGTGACTGGTTTATGTTCCCCTCTGGAGTGAGAGGGCGGGTGTTTCCATTGCACTGTGTGCACCAATTCTTTATTAGACCATCACTCGCGAGGAGCCCTCAAATAACCCATTAGTGGTTACTGCATCTGGGGAAATGGCTAGTGGCAGGGAAACGTGTCACGAGCTGACCAATAGAGAGACTCATTGAATAGGTTGCTCTGTCCTTGGATGGATTAGCTTGTAGCCTGGGGCTGTCTTATTATATTTTGTACAGCACCTAACACAGTAGGGCTCTGAACTGTTCTGACCACTAGCTGCTACCATGATACAAAGACTATCAGTAGACGGCAAGTGTGTGTGTCCAGAGAGATGGAACAAGTGGGAGACATTAAGCTGGGACACATCAGCGTTTCATTCCTGTTGGAACCAGTATTCTGAACCCCTGACTTGAACCGCTAATGTAGATTTCTCCACTCTTGGTATGTGAATCTGGGGGCTGGCAGTATTCTTCTGGATGTCTTCTAGGCCACCTCATGCCAGGCTGCTGTCCCATAAGCTTGTCTTGCAGCCAGGGTGAGAGAATCCAAGGAAAATCTGCCTGTTATTTTAATGAAGTGTTACAGTGTGGAAGACCAGCACTTTAATAAATGAATAAACATCTGCCTGGCCTCAGGCTTCCAGAAACGTCTGGGGTGGGGTGGACTAGCTTGTGTTCTTCTAGTTTATGCGGCGGGGTAAAAAAAGGCAGCAGCCGCCTCCGCCATGAATCTGGCGTTGCAGGAAGGTCGCTGCAATTCATGGTTAATAGCATGCAACCAAGATGTATTTTAACAACATGCTTAATTTTTGTTTCCCTTGCAGCTTCAGGAGATTTTACTGGACTATATCCCAGACCCTCAGCTAGAGCTCGTCCTGGTCATGTTCATTGTGCCCTTTACAGTCAACGTAAGTGAAGCCAAAGACTCCTCTGAAAACACTATGGGTTCGTTGGGCCTAGGCATCCCAACAGAGACGTGCTGTACACGTCCTCTGCTTTGGCCTATTTCAAGCAAGTGAGAAGTGACCCAACAGGTCATTGGCAGAGCTGGGAATAAAACTTCCCTCTCGGGATTCTCAAGATGTTGCCTTACCCACTAGACCACCCTGCCTGTCTCATCAGTCTATGCAGAAGCCCTTTATTGCTGAGATGCTAGCGTCTCCTAGTTAATAAATTGTATCAACACTGTTGCTTGGAACAATTTGAGTTGTGGAGTGATGTAATTAAGCCTCTCGGACATCACAAAACTCTGAGATCTCTACCCTAGCTAATGATTAATTCTGTCTGTCTTTGCATATTTTTGTTAGAATACGACACATACAATGCACGGGGATGTGGTTTTAGGGCTTCCGAGATGAAAGGTGGTGACTGCTTTTGGGTTTTTTTTAAGTACTTAATGCAATGTGCACGGCATTTTCTGAAACAGAGGTTCCCTGCCTAGAAGGCTCTAGTTAAACTGTAAGATGAAAATGACAGAGATGGGGTTAGGACAGGATAGAGTGAAGGTAAGGACAATGAGGTGACTTGGGTTCTATGGGTGAATCAAAGAGTAAGATACGGCCTCCAGATTTTCACCGTGATCCATTGCGACAGACAAAAGTCTGTTGCTTAACTGATCATTTGGGACAGATTGTCCTGCTGTACTTAAAAATCACCTCCTCCTCTACTGGACCTGACGAGGGACAAATGAAGGATCTGGGTTTCCCTTGCAATTATTCATGACGTCCCAGGCATCCAAAACTCGGCTGTTAGTTGCATTCTGCGATGAAAAGCACTTAATTCTGAACTCCGGCCTTATCAGCCAACGGGCCTTCCGTTCACCTCTTTAATGATGCTCTTAAAGAATAGCCGAACTGGTTCGTGTATGGAATTTGATCCAAAAAGGCAGAGCTCACAGCTGAGTGGTAGTTTTCTAGTGGTGTCACACGTTAAATACCAATTATAACTCCAAAACAGGCCCTGTCCTGCAAGGCAAATACCCTTTACTCTGTGGTCAATGAGCCAGAGTCAAATAGGCCAGGGCTTCGTGGGTGTAAATGCTACCAAATCCAATGAGAATCCAGCCCATTGGGAGAGACTGGTACTATCAGAATCAGGCCCTGTGTCTGCAAACCTCTTTGTCCAAATAGATTTCCCTAGGGTTCGCAGCCTTCAAAACTGGGAAGAATCAACAAAAAAGTCCATTGAGTTTTTGGCTGGAACTTCCACTCAGTCTGATGTAAAACTCCTTAGGGAGGAAGTGGTAATTCAGATACTTAGAACAAAGTTACCCTATATTTATTTCTGATGCTCTTGTATAAAATTAGCCCTCCTGCAACAGAAGGTCCTTTTAAAATAGGACTTGCTTGAAGTCCAGCCAAATGTTCTGTTGTCCCAAAAACTGTTAATCGTCTCTAAACCATCACTCTGGAAATCCTTTCCGTGTCTGCCTTCAGAGGCTTTGAACCTTTGATTAGGCCATTTTTGATGGAACCAGAATGTTTTCTGAACTGTGAAATGGAATGTCCCACTGCAGTCTGACACGACATGCCATGGCAGATGGTGTCCTGCTCCATTCAGAACGTCTTTCCACCCACCGCAACTCAGGATGCAAGAAGTTCAAGGTAGACTATGCATCCGTCCTATCCAGCTATGCCACTTCTTCCCTCCCGTTCCTTTTTCTCTGGAAACTGTCTCCTAAGTTTCTAGGGGATTTGAAAAAATCCCAGGAACAACTGCATTTATCACTGGAGAGTTCCCTTCCTTGGCAATGTGTCTCAACTTTGCTAAGACCCTGTGGTTAAAATGGCTGCTCTTCTGCTCCTCCTGATCTCCAACACATTGGTGCATTCTCTGGTGACAGCACACAAGGAGATGGAGAGTCCCAAACATAAGGGATGCAATGGAAGATGACGCTAAGACAGAAGTAGGACGTACTTCACTGGATGGCTTGGGAGAAGTGCAGCCAGCCAGTTAGAAGCAGTCAGCAATACCTAGCTCTTATAGAGCACTCTTCATCAGTAGATCTCCAAGGATGTGAGTATCCTTACCCCCACCTTTTGGAAATGGGGAAACTGGGCACAGGGAGGGGAAGTGACTTGCCCAAGGTCACCCAGCAGTCCATCTAGTGGCAGAGCAGGGATTAGAACCCAGGTCTTCTGGTCAGTGCTCTGTCACTAGGCCAAGGTGCCTCCCAGTAAGAGAGTAAGGCATCAGAGGAGCCATACAGAACCCTTCCAGACGGAGACAAGCTGTTTGAACTTGATGTGGACGGCAAAGAGGAAATTGAGAGTGGAGAGTAGTGTGGGCTGAGTGAGACTGGCACAAGAGGAGGTTGCATTCAGTGAGGCAGGACACTGCAACTCTCGTCCGAATAGGATTGCAAAATGCATGAGTCAGTACAGCTTGCGGCAGCTAATATTTCTTCCCCTTCAGAAGACTGCCTGGTGAGGAGGGAAAGCTGATGTCCCCTTCAGTTTCTAACTAGGTGGAGAAAAAGCCTACAGCTGCCGAGCTGGTGCCCTTCTGTTGGGCACTGGTTTCTCATACAGAAACTACAGGTTTTTTAAATCTCCTAAATATGTCACCACAATCGCTGTGGCCAGAATCCACCTGGGCGTGCGTGCTGATGCGGTTAAGTAACCGAGAGCGCCAAACGCCTCCTGGCTGCTCTCAGCCAAACAACATGCCAGCTCCTGCAGCCACATGGTGAGCTCAGAAACTTGGCTTTCATTTTTAGAAGAGCTGTGTTTGGTCTCCCAGGTGGTGGGGAAAGCTTGAAAACACAAACAGTGTGTGTGCCTTTGACGCTGCCGACTCATGAGGCAGTACCTCCAAGGGGGGTGATCAGCCTCATTCCTCTTCACTTGGAAACCTGCTGCCACCTGAGGGAGGTGGGGCCGTGGGAGCCCCATGCGGGATGTGCCTCTGGCCCTGAATGGCCGTAATTTTGTCCCTGCTGCCACTTCTGCTTGGCTCAGGAGCAAACTTTCCCAGCATGTGGGAAGCCAGTGCAAGCACTGACAACTGTTCTGGGAAGCTGAATGGATGAACCTTGGCTCTGGATGCATCGTGTTTCAGCCAGTTACAGCTGCAGAGCATGGTGGGAAATCACTCTGACCCAGTTACAGCCCCGGCCTACTGTTTTAATCTCTTTTCCAGAGGGTCCTCCAGCAAGTGCCTGCTCTGACAAACCGACCAGGCTTCAACGCAGAGGAGAGAAAATAACTCCCCAAACACACATTTGGTCAAACTCTTGCAGACATGGGGCCTAATCCTGCAGAGTGGCCTCTACTCCGTTCGTGTCAGTGAGGGGCGAGGGCGCTAATTGCTCGGTAGGATCAGGTTGTACGTGAGCTGTTGGTGGTCATTGTAAGGCTTTAAAGCTGTAGCAGCCCCCTATTGCTGCTACCGCCACGTAGTTGAGGCTGCACTGAAGATTGGCCCTCCAAAGTCCGGGCAGTTTGAACAACTTTTTTATTTTCCTTTTCCCCTCCAAGGCTGTTATGTTCTGGGTCGTGGACAGTTTGATCATGAGGAAATCTAAGCAGACGGACAGCCTCGAAGGCAGCAGGTCCATAGAAAACCCCGTGAGGAATGAAGAATCCCAGGTAAGCCCAGAGAATGTGCTGTGGGCAGATGCGGACAGACAGCCAACCCGAAGTCAAATGAACACCACTAATTGTGACTGCAGTGGGTAGCAATGACACAAGGCAGGTGATCTGAATTTAGAGCCGGCTGTGCCACAGAGCCGTGTCTGCCTTCCCCTTGGGAAGGGAGATGGTCTTACTGGGATTCTCGCTGAGCGCTCCCTTGTTAATGCTGCAGAAACGGGAGCACTGACCGAGTCTTGAGCCGCTTCACCCCAGGGAAGCGGCTCTCCCAGCTACCATGGACAAGCCTTGAGATGCTGGGAGTGTCTGACTCCCTCAGGTCTGCCCTCTGACACTAGGGAGCGGGTGAGCGTATGAAAGCGTCTGCACCAGAAATGCCAGGAGGGAAAAGGTGGCAAGAGCTCTAGACCCTAGGAAAGCTCTACAGAGCGGCTACGTTTGGAAAGGACGGGGCGGCCAACCTGAGCCTGAGAAGGAGCCAGAATTTACCACTGGACATTGCCAAAGAGCCACAGTGATACGTCAGCAGCCCCCCCATCCGCTCCCCAGCGCCTCCCACCTGCTGGCAGCCCCCACCAATCAGCACCTACTCCCCCCTCCCACCGCAATCAGCTGTTTCACATGCACAGGAGGGGGAGGAGCGAGGGCATAACAGGGGAAGGGGCAGGGACCTTGGAGGAAGGGGCGGAGTGGGGGCAGGGCCTGGGGCAGAGCCGGGGGGTTGAGCAGTGAGCACCCCCCAGCACATGGGAAAGTTAGTATCTATAGCTCCAGCCCCGGAATCAGTGCCTAGGTAAGGAGGCGCGTATTAACCTCTGAAGAGCCGCATGCAGTTCAGGAGCTACAGGTTGGCCACCCCTGGAAAAGAACTTAAAATGGCATCGCCCCTCTCAGTATTGGGAGCGGCAGCATGGGCTGGTGGACAGGGAGTTGGAGACCTGGTTTCTATTCCCAACTCCGCCACTGCCGAGCTCTAACCTGGAAAGTTACTTCACTTCCTCAGCTCCCCTCCCACTCTGGTGTCTCTGTTTAGACAGGGACTCCTAGATGGTTGTACAGTACCTAGCACAATGGAACCTTGATTGCAGTTGGGCCCTCTAGGCACAGCCATGTCGAAAGCAATAAATATCCAGTATCTGATCAGTAGGTTTCCTCAGGCACTACCAGTGTTATCCACTGACACCATACACATACTATACTTGGCCATGCCTACATTACACCAGCTATGGAAAACTAAGCTGGATTCTTGTCTACTTCATGCATCATCAACAGACTAGCCCAATCCGTAAGGACAGCTGAATGCCGTGACAGGGCGTGGCTCGATATTTTTCCAGATTCTGGGTTGAATTAATGGCATGAAAAAATCATTCTTAATTTGTGACTCGAGCAAATGTCGTATGAAGTCCATTGAGAACCAACAGAATTCCAGCAGGTGTCGCTTCTGACTCCTTTGGGGCCGTGTCTAGTTAACATGTTTAAAGTTGGAGTAAGAAGGAATTTTTTTCTTGCTAATGTCTCGTCTTTTGTTGAATTTTGGAGGAAAACATGCTTGGGGGAATCAGAGTTTGCCAGGTGTCTTTGTTTCTCAGCAAGCAAACTGCCAGTTAACTCTGGCGTGAGTCACCCTCAGTATATATTTGGGTTAGTTGGATGCTTTAAGTCCAGAGGAAAAAAACATTGTTATGTTACGGGCAGATTTTGTTCTCATTGTTTGCTAACACAACAGAGTTCACCGGACACATGTCACATCCATGTCTGTGCTTGGGTTTTGGGCAAAGGCCATAATCTAATTGGATCTAATTCTGTTCTTCCCTCCCTCCATCCTATTTCAAAATGCTACACATACAAATTCTGATTTCCTGCTGTTCATTGGCAAGACCCACTAGACTGAAAAGGAGTTCAGCAGTTACAGGCTAGCTTCTGAAATAGCTGCTTCTTGGTGGAATTAAATACTCCTGGAGAAAAGGGGAAAGAAGCAGAACCGAAATAATACGAGGTATTTCCCGTTCTCCTTACAGAATAACTTTCATCTCCAGTACCCATTAGATTTACTTCCCTCATGGCTTTAATCAGAGCACATCTTCTAGTAAGTGTAACACATGTCTGATGCAGAAACTAGGGACTGCTAATCCCATGGCCATAACTACCCGTCTTTGGCTTCTGCACTGAAATATACACTGTGAAGAAGAATGTTCTTAATTGGTATTGATGCCGTTTACATAACTTCAAGCCAGAATTCTTGCAGCGCTTGTGTATCTGATAAGCTACCACTCCTAAAGGGCGATATGACGTTAGTGGATTCCTTCCTCTTATGGGACCGACAAAGTAGAGACAGATGTTAACAGCTGGACAGCCAAGAAATGAGTCATGCACATCCTGGTACAGCAGAGCTGGCCTCGTTCTCTGAATGGGAGCTCTCTGAGTTATGGTGTGTTCCAAAACATCTGAACCTTGCATTCCGGGGATTTCCAAAAATGGGGAGCCCGTTCTTGAAAGGAGATACCGTTTATATTTCATAGGTGTTGAAAGGCAAGGTGAGGCCTGCTCTGAACAGTTCTTGCACCAGTTTAACTATCTTGGTTAGGGGTGCCGTGTTTGTCTTTTGTTTTGTTTAACCACTATAGTGAAAAGCAGTACCCAAAACTGTAGACAAGCCTGTAGAGATCCCACATGCACAAAACTGCTAATTACTCTAAATTCTACCCAGCCAGAGCCAATTAATGCTTCTCTGGTTATGGCATGATCTTGGCCTCGTCATAGTGGTTGATACTCAGGAGTGCCATCTCCTCCAGTCTCATTTAGCAGGGATGGCTGTGAACCCGTAACGTCTTTCATAATGGGTGGACGCAGGTGCTACTTGTCCTGTTTTTGCAAGTTTGAAGCTGTGTCCAAACACAGAAGTTGCACCAGTTTAAAGTTGTGTTTAAACTGTAACTTCTGTGCATAGTGGAGACCTGATCTCTTTTCAGCTGAGATCGGATCGTAACCCTCCCACAAACAGCCCAACTAATCCTTTTATTTTACAGCAAAACATTGGAGCCTCTGAGATCCCCTTTCACCATCATGTAGCATCAACAGCAATACAGTAGCACAGTGTGTCCCTGTAGCATGCAGACACAACTATATGGTAGCCATTCCATCTGGGACTCAATACCCAGTACGTTGTTGTTGTTGCCAGTCGCATATGGAAATATACCATGCCATCAGTCTTGCTGTGCTGAGGAATGAACAGAGCACCATAAAACTCTTTTTTTGGCAACCTGTTCCGGTTCAGGCTAGTCCATAAAGAAGCCCGCTATCCAAATCTCTAGAAGTCAGGAAAGATCCTGTTCTCTAACCCATCTTCTTGCCAATGCAGTATTTCTCCTTATAGCCCATTTTTCTAATGTTCTGACCAGTCTAGCTTTAAATGTTCCAAACAACGGGCTTCCATTAATAGACCTCCCTGCTGGGAAGGCTTTTTTCTGATATTTAGCCTAAGCTTTCCCTTAGCATCTCCCATCTTATTGTTTATATCTTTTGAATATTTGACTTACCATCTCCCTCTCCTCCCGCTCCTCTCACTTTGTTGTTACTCAGCAAAACTTTTTTTAGTTTTACCTCCTGTGAGGAAAGAGTCAGTTAACTTGTGTTGCTTGACTTGGAGCGTCCTCTCTGGTGTGAAGTGGAGTTACGCCAGGGATTGGTTCATCCCTGTATTTGCAGTGTTCTCTTACTGGAACTTTATATGGGGATTGTTGCCTTCCTGCTGTGTCACGGAAGTGGGGATCTTCACAGAAAATCCGTGACTTCTCTCTCTTCTTTCTTGGTCTCCATGAAACTTCCATACAGCCACTTGCCATGTGACATCCTATCTGTACAATCATAGAAGATTAGGGTTGAAAGAGACCTCAGGAGGTATCTAGTCCAACCCCTTGCTCAAAGCGGGAACAACCCCAACCATATCATCCCAGCCAGGGCTTTGTCAAGCTTAAAAACCTCTAAGGATGGAGATTCCTAGGTAACCCATTCAGGTGCTTCACTGCCCTCCTAGTGAAATAGTCTTTCCTAATATCCAACCTAGACCTCCCACAGTGCAACTTGAGACCATTACTTCTTGTTTGGTCATCTGCCACCACTGAGAACAGCCAAGCTCCATCCTCTTTGGAACCCCCCTGCAGGTAGATGAAGGCTGCTATCAAATCCCCCCTCGTTCTTCTCTTCTGAAGACTAAATAAGCCAAGTTCCTTCAGCCGCTCCTCATAAGTCATGTGACCCAACCCCCTAATCATTTTCATTGCCCTCTGCTGTACTCTCTCCAATTTGTCCACATCCTAACAATATCACAAGTCACCCTTTAAACAGTAGATAAAATGACGACCCACCTGGCAAGTCTAATTGCCCAAGCCACAAAGCTGGGGTGGCCGAAATCCAAGATCAGAGGCTGGAAATGGGGATTTGGGTTGAGATCCATCCCTATTAATTGACTCATTTGCTCTCCTGATTGTTCAATAAGGAGAATTTCCTCCCTCCCTGCTATGTTATTAATCTCCCTCCTTTCAGGTGACTACGCATCTCTATGCTTGGCAGGGTTGCTCATGCTAAAGTGCCTGGAGTTTATCAGAGTTCATCAGGCCTGTCTAGCAGCAGGCGCCGACAACTCCCCGTCACATGGCTTACTTGAATTTCAACCGATCTTCACAATAAAGGGATTCATTCTTTTCACCTGAGCTTGGAATCCGCTCGTGTTAGAAAATGGGTCCCTGTTTTAACCTAGTCTTAAAACCAGCACTACCTATGGCTGCACCAGCTGTTTTTTTACAGGGCTGCTTTATTTATATGCGAGGGGAGGAATAGCTCAGTGGTTTGCACATTGGCCTGCTAAACCCAGCGTTGTGAGTTCAATACTTGGGGAGGGGCATTTAGGGATCTGGGGCAAAAATCTATCAGGGATGGTACTTGGTCTTGCTGTGAAGGCAGGAGACTGGACTTGATGACCTTTCAAGGTCCCGTCCACTTCTATGAGACAGGCATATCTTCATATTATTGCTTGGGATGCCCCAGGCTGTGAAGGTACCTAGCAGAGATGGAATCCCACTGTTTGATGGGAGACAGTGAGTAGCTGGCCAGCCCAGAGCCCGATCTTCCATCTCGTTCACACATGGGGGTGGGGGGGTTTAAGGTGGGGCCCGCTTTCTCACTCTTGAGTATAGATGTGAAGTGAGGCGACATAGGGCTTTGTGTAAGGTGGAGTGAGGGCTGTGGTTTTGGCCAAAACCAGCACTTACAGGGTGGGATTTTCATCCTTTTGATGGGGAATCTATTAAAATTTCCTTCTGGTCTAGTCTTAAACCCCAAATCTAGCTTCCAGGACAGGCTTTTTCCCTCAGCCCCTTGCGCAGTTCTCTCCCTTCCCATCTAACTGCCAGTCTGATCTGCACTAATGTTTGCCTGAATCGTTGCACATTGAGTTGCAGGTAGGGTGACCATACGTCCTGTTTTGGCCGGGACAGTCCCTTTTTAAAGCCCTGTCCTGGCCATCTTGACTTCTTTTTTTTCCCCCAAAAAAAGTGGACATTTGTCCCGTTTGCTCTTGCCAACTTGGTCAACGGGACAAATGCCCACTTTTGCCAAAAAAAAAAAAAAGTGGGATGCAGTGCGGAGGAATGTGTGGGGAGGGAGGGGCAAGTGGAGACGCCAGCCCTGCTCGTGGGGTGCGGGAGGGGCAGGGCTGGGGTAGTGATCCAGCATGTGGGGGGCTGGCAGGTTTCCAGTGACCGGGCAACGGCCCCCTGCGGGGGTGGGGGGGGAGCTTGGGCAAGTGGCTGGGGGTGTCCCGTTCTCCCTTTGGAAAATATGGTCACCCTCATTGCACAAGAGCTGAGGAAACGCAGGCTGAAATGAAGGCTCCTTGTTCTCCTGCCTCAGCTGGAGTCTGTTGTGACCGTAAACCACAGACCATGTCAATGGCACCACTGTCTTCCCCAGTCCGTGAAAACCAGTAGCATTTTCAAAGCCCTTAACGGGTCCTTTGATCTCTCTGAGTCTGGGGCTTTTACCCATGGGCAGAAAGCAGATTTAAAAAACAGGAATACGTGTTTGTCTGTCCTTATTTTCACATTTTCAGGTTTGTCTTTGTGACCACTGCTCGCAAGGACCCTTACCGTCCCGATGACACGTGCACGGGTTAATTTGGGGGTTGGAGTAGGGAACCTGTGCCGTTAGGCTAATGCACCAGCCTTTCTTAACTGGCTACATAAATCAGCACAATTGGCAGACACATAAATGAGACTCTGATTAACATAGCATGGGTATTGCAGATCAGAACTGAGGTATCTAGTTGGGTGAGGAATGAGTTGCCAATCTTTCACAAGCACAAAAGTCACTTCGACTTCTTAAAACAGACTACGTTTTTGGGTTGTCTAAAGCATTGTAACATCAGAGATGAGCAGGTTCTAAAGTAGCTCTGATTCCACCTATCTCATGGGGGAAATGGATTTATCAGCTTTCTTCTTATTGCTGGATATGACTGCACGTCGCACTCTTTTCTTTCTGCATGCTCTAGCCTTGGGATAGATCAATTATATGAAGAATCTGAGTTCAGGTTCACTGCATCTGTCATTATCCAGCCTGCTGTCTACAACAAAACGGACTGGCAGAGTATGCCTGCAGCTGTGACCCGATGCTCTTGAGGTCATAGTAGGTGAAGCGGCAGAGTTTTAAACATCTACAAATCCGTTGTCCCTTGCTTTTGACTAGAGGCCTGTATCGGGATATGTAAATTACCCTGGGCATATCTATTGTGTAAATATTGGCACTCAGCTGGAACCCTGGAACAACAGAGTCCAGCTGATGGGAAGTGTGTTCTGTACAGGATGTAGCTCGGAGGTGTTTTTTAAGTTACAATGCAAAAGAAGTATTTAACTGTGTTTGGGGAGGGGAAAGGAATGAAAGCAGTCAAGCGAATGTACACGTCTGGTGGGGATGTTCATTTCCTTCTCAACTCTCTGGCACTTGAGTATAAAGAGGCACACGCTAGGCAAGCCCAGATTGTCAGAGTAGACGTGAGAAGATTGGTGACTCGTTGAGGCACAAGACCAGGCTGGCACGGTGACCCAGGGGTTGGGAAACCATGGTGCCGTTCCCAGCTCTGCCACTGACTTGCTGTGGCTCGGTGCCTCCCCTGTCTAGACTGAAAGCTCTTTGGAGCAGGAATTCTTTCTGACCCCTTGTTTGTCTTACTAGTGCTTAGCCGGGTGGGCCCCCTCACCACTGCTGTAACACAACCAGTGCAGCTGTCAAGGACAAGCTTGTGTTGAAGTATCACCTCTCCTTAAGGGTCTGTCTACACAACAGAAGCGTGCACAGGTTAGCCTGAGAGAGTCAGCTTGAATCCAGCTTGGGCAGATGACAATAGCAGGGAAAACAGCAGAGCGGGCTAGACCCTGGGTACATACCCACCTTGCTAGCCCACAGCAAGCCCACCCTGTGCTGTTTCCGCCATTATATTACTCACTAGCCCAGGGATCGGCACCTTTGACATCAGGGAAAGCCGCTGGCGGGCCGGGACGGTTTGTTTACCTGCAGTGTCTGCAGGTTCGGCTGATCGCAGTTCCCACTGGCTGCGGTTTGTTGGTCCAGGCCAATGGGGGCTGCAGGACGCGGCGTGCGCTGAGGGATGTGCTGGCCGCCACTTCCCGCAGCCCCCATTGGCCTGGAATGGCGAACCGCAGCCAGTGAGAGCTGCGATTGGCCGACCCTGTGGATGCTGCAGGTAAACCGTCCCAGCCCACCATCAGATTTCTCTGACGGGCTGCGTGCCCTGCACTAGTCTATCAGCTAATGCCCATGAACAGCTTTAACTGTGTACTGTACCCTAAGAGGGATCAACGTCTTGGTTCCAAATAGCACCTGAACAACAAGCCGTTTCCCTTTATCTTCTACTTGTCTCAGGTTGTTATAAAAGCCAAATGTGACCTGACAGCATCTCTTAAATATTGCTGGTTTTTCCATGTATTGCTGGAGATGTCATAAAATGTGTGAATTGGGATGGGCTGTGTGGGCCTCTCTAATCCCTTTGAAGAGGTTGATTCATTGCAGCAGTTTGTTTTTCCTGTTTAGCCCTCCTGTTGCTGTGGTTACTGGCTCCACGGAGCCGCCTAAATGATAACGAACGAAGGGTGTGTTCCTTTGTTAGGACAGTGCACTGGGGTCATGCAATTTATGTCCCCCATGATGTCTGCGTCCAGGACCGGGGAAGAGGCCTTCTTAATAGTCTGTCATCTGCCAGGTTTTTGTCTGTTGCATTTAAAACGCTCCGGCCAAACAAACCATGAGCAAATTCTCCCTTGATACGGGCATTTCATAAAGCCAGCATACTTTATACTGCATCCCTAATGCAGTGTGTCAGGAAACATTCCAGAGAGCCAAATTACACGCTTAATAACCAGCATAAAAATGCAGGCTGTGATATTGTTAGATCTCTCGAGCTGAGTAGAGACAGGCCAGATGGGAGACCTCCAGTAAGGTGATACAGGAAGCTGTGTTTTTTAGGAGCTGGTGCTCGTCTCATTGAGCCAACTCTCAACTAGCGCAGCGTGGTCTGGACTGTGCCACTGGAGGGACCGTCTTTTAGAGAAGTAAACCTGAAGCTGTCAGAATCTCAGACATACACACTATATGTGAAGGCTAGGACTCTAACAGGGTTTAGAAGAGAACTGGATAAATTCATGGAGGTTGAGTCCATTAATGGCTATTAGCCAGGATGGGTAAGGAATGGTGTCCCTAGCCCAGGGGTGGGCAAACTTTTTGGGCCGAGGGCCACATCTGGGTGGGGAAATTGTATGCAGGGCCGGGGCGGGGGTTGGGGTGCAGGAGGGAGTATGGGATGTGGGAGGGGGTGTGGTGTGCAGGAAGGGGCTCAGGGCAAGGGATTGGGGCACAGGAGGGGTGCAGGGCATATGAGGGAGCTCGGAAGGGGGTTGGCGTGCAGGAGGGGTGCTGAGTGCGAGAGGGGGCTCAGGGCAGGGGGTAGGGGTGCAGGAGGGGTGGGAGGTGCAGGCAGAGTGCTTAGGACAGGGAGTTGGGGGGGCAGGGTGCAGGAGGGGTTCGGGCTCCGGCCCGTGCCACTTACCTAAAGCGGCTCTGGGGTGGCAGCGGTGCGAACCTGCACGCCTGCCCTGGCCCCACGCTGCGCCGTTCCGGAAAGCGCTGTGGCCCCTGGGGGAAGGGGGGGTGGAGGGCTCCGCATGCGCTGCCCTTGCCGCGCCTCCAGGTACCTCCCCCAAAGCTCCCATTGGCCATGGTTCCCCGTTCCCAACCAATGGGAGCTGCGGGAGGCAGTGCCTGGCGGCAAGAGCAACACACGGAGCCCTCTGCCCCCCCGCCCCTGGGGGGCTGCAGAGAAGTGGTGCCGGCCGCTTCTGAGACCGGTGTGGGGCCTGCAGCACCACGGGGGGCAATCCCACGGGCCGGATCCAAAGCCCTGAGGGGCCGGATCCGGCCCGTGGGCCGTGGTTTGCCCACCCCTGCCCTAGCCTCTGTTTGTCAGAGGGTGGAGATGGAAGGCAGGAGAGACAGATCACTTGATCATTACCTGTTGGGTTCACTCCCTCTGGGGCACCTGGCATTGGCCACTGGCATTAGACAGGATACTGGGCTGGATGGACCTTTGGTCTGACCTAGTACGGCCGTTCTTATGTTCTTACCCAGGAATCGACAGGGCCCTGGGACCTGGCCATATTTCCGTAGGGGTAAGCTACATTGTCTGCTTAAACTCCCATGCGGTTTCAACTGGTTGAAATATTCGCCTTCTCTTCTATCCTTAACTGTTGCTGACAGGGCCGGCTCCAGCTTTTTTGCCGCCTCAAGTGGAAAAGCGCAAAAAAACAAAACAACCCCCCCCCCCGCTATTGGCGGCACTTCGGCGGCAGCTCTACTGCGCCACTTCATTCTTCGGCAGCAATTCGGAGGCGGGTCCTTCCCTCTGAGAGGACTGAGGGACCTGCCACCGAATTGCCGCCCAAGACCCGGACATGCTGCCCCTTTCCATTGGCTGCCCCATGCACCTGCTTCCTTCACTGGTGCCTGGAGCCAGCCCTGGTTGCTGGGTGCTGTTAAAAAGTTGTAGCCTCCCCCAGAGGTGGCTGCACTTTAGTGGTTAATTAAGTAACTCAACATATGCGACTTTGGCCGGTGCAGAAGACAACAATGGCAGGCCAATGAGATGTGGTGTCTGCTAATCAGAAGAAAGCAGGCTCATCTGTCATTTTTCTGTGCTTCATTGAATTAGTGGTGATGGAGTCCAACAGTTTTCTTGTACTACCCTGAATAAACATTGGTTAACTTTGATTTTCTGTTTTCAAGAATGATATATATTATATTGCAATAGCACCTAGAGGCCTTAACCCCACTGTGCCAGGCACTGGACAAACGCAATGAAGAACATTTCTTTGCTTCAAAGAGTTTACAGTCTAAAGACGAAGTCTTTACAGTGGGTTGGGGAAATGACCAAGCAAACCAAGGTGGGAGGAGGACAGGGTACAATAAAAAATATAGTTTAACATAGGTGGGCATAATTCATAGCAGAAACCACTTAGCCAGCCAGCTGGCGAGCTGACAGATCCGACTTCTGCTGTTCAGCTGACACTTAATTTGGAACACGCCTCTATTCAAGCTGCAAACAGCATGGGATGCCCTGCCCACACCTACCCCCCAGGGTAACTAAATGCTTAGCTCTGTAAGGAGAGCGTTTGGTTGAGGAGGGTCTGAGTTTAGATTTTGCTGAGTCTGTACTTGATTGAGGAGGAATAGGCATCGTGGCCAACTCCTGTATCAAACTTAGGGTAGTTTTGTTTGCTCACTGGCATATCTTTATCCTTCAGAGCAATGCTGTTCTGGGACATGTTACCGAAGGTATGTCCCATTAAAAGGCACTAAGAGGTATGAGATCTCCAGCCAAACAGATGCTCTAACCACTGAGCAATGAGTCTCTGTCAAGAGTTGAATTGTTCTTGTTCTTCCTTTAGGCGTTGCTCTGTCCTGACTTGGATTTTGATTGGTCTGAAAGTGGCGAAGACATCTCAGGACTCCAAGGACCCAGCCAGAAAATGAGACAGCCAGGCTATCAGGTGGTACTTTAATAGCAACTTCAAACTGAGCCAAATGGAGAGAGTGCCAACCAAGAAAACAGCAATAGAGACTTTGGTAGAAAACTGGATTTTGATCTGATGTTAGAAGGTGGGGTGGGAATGCTCGTTTATTGCACAGTTAAATGGAGATCACATGCTGGGACTAGCCAGATCTATCCTTTGCAGTTATTTTCCTGATGGCGTTTCTGTACCTTCTGCATTCTTGTTGCTCAGTGTGGTGGCTGGCTCCACGTACACCGTTAACTCCTGCTGTACCTGTATCTGTCTCTAAACCGGACACTCCTAATCATATCATGGTTAGGACTGTGGAGTTATATTTCTGTGGCTGGCCAGCTGGCTGTAGAGCTTGTTAGGATGGTAGCATAAGTCAAAATACCAGATCTTTTAATACGATTTATGATTTATCCTGTACTAACTGTACTGTGACACTTTCTGTATGCACAGCTTGCTCGTAAATAACTCACTTGTAAAAAGTATTTAAAAATGTCTTTGGGGGTTGGACTGATCATTCCACTGAATCTGACTTTTGTACTGTTTTATAGGGATTGCAATAAAAGTTTGACTTAAAGTTGCTTCATCTTTTGGACTGTGTTCCCGTGCTTGATGTTTTGCAAAGAGAGGATGTTACAAATGAGATGGCTCCATTCTAAACTCTCAATTGCAGGGACTTGTCTCTTGCTTTGCATTGCCATATCCGAACTGTCCTGGCCTGACCTGGCCCAGAAGTTAATCTGATTAAAAATATGTGCAGTCACTTGGGTTAATGACGTGGGGATAAGCTGTTTTTCTAAAGCCAAAATTTTCAAAAATCGATGTCTAAAGTGATCTTTAAAATAAAGCCTTATTTAAACAGGAAAGTCCATCTGTGCAGGAGACAGCTTTCCCAGGGGTCAGTCTAACACCTGTAGAACAAACTCCCTCAGGAAGGACCTACGCACTGGCCCAAAACTTGCCAACTTCTGCTCCAAATGCAAGGCACCCTTCAGCCTACCATGAACACAGATCAGCATGTGCACCCTACCAAAACATTCCATTGCATGCACAATTCTCCCCCACAGGAGAGGAAGAGAGAATGAACCGCACATGACTGATATTAATCAAGTTGCTTAATGCATAACTGGAAGGCATTCAGATTCTACAGTAATCCAAGCATCCTAGAAGTGTAGGACAGGAAGGGACCTTGAGAGGTCATCTAGTCCAGTCCCCTGCACTCAAGGCAGGACCACGTAATAATGGGTGGTATAAGAATAGAAATATTTATGCTGCTGAAAAAAATTTGTGATCCAAAACCCATTGACTTCAAGGGAGAGACAGGGCTTCAAATCACACCTTACACACATTGGATGAGACACTTCTCAAAATGCACCCACCTGCAGAGCCTAGTGCCTTCACTGGGAGCTATCTAGCACTCAGCCCTTTGAGTTATAGGTCAATTAGGGATTGTCTAAATGAGTACTTGGTTCAGGGCAAACTGGGTGGAGCCTGTGGTCATGTACTAACAGTTCCCTGGTGCATGTTAATCTATCTCATTTCAAAGCAGAGTAGATTAAAGGGCACTTGGGAACTGGGGTGCAGCAGCAGTGTCCAAATGAGAACTTCGTGCATGGCAGGCTAGCGGTAGATTTACACCTCAGCTTGTGGCAAACTCAGCCTTCATTTATGCAAGCCCTTCTGTAGAAGCATAAATAAGGATTTTGGAACCTTTCTTAAAAATGTTTTGCCCCAAGAGGATGTGAAGAATTTGTAAACTCTGCTGCTAGATAAAATCCTAAGGATTGCGTAGCCTTCACCGAACAAGCCGTGCTTGGCTAAATTTGAAACAAGGGGTTACGAATGGAGCCGTGCACAGTATTCCAAATGTCTTGAAATGGGAAGCTTTTTGAATTTCCTATTAACATGATTCAAATGATCCATTTTTTTTTCTTATCCAACTGTACTGCTCTAGGAACAAACCCTCAAGCATTGGCCATTCTAAATGGCTTGGCCGGCCGGGTATTTGTGAGGGTGAGTAAAATCAAAGTTTCACACCCCTCAGTGGGAAACTTGCACTTGGGTGGCTAAGTTGGCAAAAAGGCCCAATTTCTGGGCTGCAGAAGGACCTGGACCAAGACTTTACAAACATTTCATGTCACTCGTTAAATAAGAATGGGTGAAAACAGCCCAGTGTTGAAAAGGCCAGGCCCCTGTGCTTCCCCCCATGTTCTTTTAAAGTCTGCGCTGCATGCAAGGTAAAATACCTGCCCATGTCTTCAGCCATGGGACTTCCCAGGATGTGCAGTGTCACAGGTGAAAGACAACCTGCAGCTGATAGGTGGGTATGTCACTGGGAGAACTAGGATACAGGTGCCTCCCTTTCGCCCCCTGCCCCCACCAAGTGGCCTTGGGGGAGCCAGAGGCTCTAGCCGCAGGGGCAGAAGCAGGGACCCCTGGATGTTCCCGCCAGAACTGCAGAATGTCCTGACTTTCTGTGCCCTCAGGCCAACTATCTCAGCCCTCAGGAGACCAGACTGTTCTGTGCCACAGGCAGAGAATAGGAGCGACCGAGGTGCACCCGTGGCAGGGAAATAGTGAGAGATACCCAGACACCAGGGTGCCTTTCAGAAGCTCTCGATTCAGAGGAGAAGCTAGGACTTGCAATCGGTGCTATCCTAGGGTCCCATCCTGCTCCACTTAAATTTCTGTCAGCTCTGAGCACCTCAATCATTGTATAGAAAACAATTTTGAAAAAATCCACCTCACTGCACCAGCTCCTCTCCCTGGGTGGAGGTTAGTCACGTCACCTGTGGCACTACTGCAAGGCACTAAGATACTATGGTGATAAGTAGTAGACGAACCTGTATAGACTAGAACACCTCTGGGGAGCAGGGAAGTACCGTTATGCTCATCTTGCAGATAGCGTCTCTGTGTCTCAGCTTCCCAAAGGACTTGCCTGAGGGCGCTGAGGAAGTTTGTTGGAGCTGGGACTTGAAGAGGTCTCCCATGTCTGTGGCTAGTTCCCTAACCACTAGACCAACCTTCCACCACTCAAGGGCAAGACTGACATCTATTGTTTGTATCTCTCTGTCTCTAAGCCAGAGGCTGCTACTGATTTTTAAGCCTCTACATTGAAGTCACAAAGGCCCTTGTAACCAACTACCTGGTATTTGGTGCAGCTGCTTCTTCCCCTATCCAGCAACATAAAAGACATGCACAACCTTCGTCTCATAACAAGTTCAACCAAGTGCCTGCTGCTTCACACCAAATAAAAACATCTCCTCCATGCTCACTGTAAAGAATATTTATTGTGAAACGTGATAACTGGATCCGCACTGACCGAATCTCAACTGTGCTGTTGTAAGTGCTCCCTATAGCTACGGGGTTAGAGTTCATCCTTTTGGGGTCAACTGATATAGTATGTCCATAATGGGGTGGGGGAGGCGTGTGATGCATGAAGCTTTAGCAATACAGATTTATGTACAGAAAGGGAGCAGAAGGGTGTGTACAATGGAATAAAACCCTACACCTGCCCTAACTAAGCTGCCCTCGAAGGGAACGGGTGTTTGAACAGGTCAGCACCATGTAGAAAACACAAACCCTGCCTCTAAAGAGCTGAAATATGGGTGCGGGGAGGTGGAAAGCGGGAACCTAGGAAATCCCGTGGCAATAACCACAGTCCAAAGGTGTCTGATGAGTTCCGCAATGTTTCTTAGGTGACCAACATCCAGGTCGCTTGCTGCAATTAAAATAGTCAAGTCAGTGTAGGAGTCAGTCAACCGTGGTTTGTCACCATACGTTTTCAGGGTAAGCAGCCAGTTTAACTGGCACAATTTCCCAGCCTCTGCAAGATTCCCCTCCCCGTAGCATTTCCTGATCATGGGTGCTACACTGGTGCTGGCTAAGCTTAGCCTTGTTTAGCCATGGCCTGCTAACCAACACTGTGCTTACTGCTTAGGAGAAAGGCAGCACCCAACACGCTTCCGCAGTGTCTGCCAATTGCTCTTTTGAGAGGATTGTTTCCTGAGAGCACCATGCCCAGTGCGGTAGCCTCAGAACATGTCTACACTAGGGCTTTATGGGACTCCCAGGTTACTATACTGGCCAAGTACTATGGTGTGGACACAGCTATAACGAGCACGGGTGTGTACTTGGCACGGTTCGCCCCCGTCTCTGTCACCTGTCTCTTTTGCGGCGTGAAGGAGACCCTGGCGCACATAGACCTGGAGTGCGCCGGGTTGCAGCCCCTGTTCCGGCTCCTCCTGACCATCCTTTTACCTTCCTGGCTGCACTTTTCGCCTCACCTTTTCATATACTCACACCCTATCCGTGGCCCCACAGAGTCGCGGGACCTCCTCGTCAACCATCTCCTGGCGATGGCCAATGTATAAGACCAGGGCAAGGAGGTTGGCTGAGGGGGTTTCCTGAGACTGTGGGGCCCATTTCCGATCCTGCCTTTGCTCATGTATCTGGGCAAAGTTCCTCTGGGCGGCTTCCGCTGGATCCCTTGACACCTTTGAGGAGCAGTGGGCGCTGTCCGGGCTTCTCTGCTCGGTATCCCCTTTGACCTCCATTTGACCCTTTGACCTTCACACCTGCCCCTGTTACATTTTTGGTTGTCCCCTGTAATTATTTGAGTTCCTGGACCTTGTGGATCCTCCCCTAAGGCTGGGGGAGGGTCCTTTAGCAATGGGTGGGCTTGTGCCTGCCCACTTCCCAGAACCCAATAGGACCAGTGTAGTAAAGCCACCCTCCAGGAGTGAAACAAACTACCCTAGTAAATGCAGTTTTGCTGGTATAGCTCTGGCTATGCTATAGGCTTCTGTCGACGCAGCCACATCAGTCAGGGATCACCCCTCATCACGTCCCTGACTGACAGATCTATGCTGGCCAAAGTCTGATTCAAATTTCACTGCAAAGCACTCACACAATTTTGGCAGCAGCGCTGCATTTTTGAGGTACCTTAGCGGGGCTTTACATGGGAAGCTCTAATGGTATCGTTCCCTGCAACAAGCAAGAAAATTCACTAAAACATGAGATTGAACTGAGCAATGCTTCTTCCCAATACAGCATTAGGGAGTAGTGGTTTCTACATGGACAAGGATGCTGTGGGTGAAAGATGTCTTAGACTCCAGATGTGATTATAATGTTTAAATATACAAATATCAGCTCTGAGTTAGTCTATTTCTCCTAGGCCAAAGCAGTTCTTCAGTGCTCTGCTAACACCTGGATATCATTGGCTGCTTAAGGTGCTTTCACCCCTTCCCTTTGAGCCCCTGGGGAGATACAGTAAACTTTTGTTCAGTTCTGGCCGCCCGTGCACATACGTCTTCATGTCTGCTGACGTCCTCTCTAGCAGACTTTTCTAATAAGGGCTCTCCCTGGAGGTTGATGCACGGCATTATTAAATGATGTCTCGCTTTAAAATAGATCAGTCTCTACATTTTGGGTTGGCAAAATCCTCTTGAGTGGCTTCTCAGCTTTCACACACCTGCAGCGTGAGTATCTGTTTAACGGCCCATTTCACAACCTCGTGTTGCCAATCGCCTTCGTTGCACGGAAGCAGCGACGAGGAGTGTCAGATGAGAAGCATTTGGGGATCGGGAATGGCTAAAGCTCACATGCCGCCTTACGGCTCGTTCTCTTTTACATGGGCCCCGACTGTAACAGTTATGTGGGGTTTGTATTTCAGTACAAGAGCTGGGACTGTTTTGTGGTCAATGGATTTGGAGCCTGGCTGACTGTTCCTATCCAGAGAATTTAACGAAGCTTCTGTTAAATAGAATGGGTGCTGAGTGCTATGATCAAGCAGATGTGGTGTGGGTTGGAGCCGCCTTCCTTTCTGAGACAGGAGAGACCATGGATTGAAACATTTAATCAAGAGGCTACAAGGGGTGGAAGTTACACCACCACTCTCACTGTTCCGGGCTGTTCCCGCTTATTTTAGGCTGTTCCCATACTCTAACAGCCTCACGAGGGTGTGTATCACTAATGAGCCTCTTTGGTGGCTAGAGGTTCCCACTGTCATGCTTAACACCACATTCAACAGGTGTCTGGATAGCTGAAAAACCAATGCCCTGGTGTAACTCACTGGCTCTGCGTTGTTCGTTAACCCTCTGGTGACTGTGGGCTTTCCTTTGTGGGATGCTTTCCCTAAAAGCACGTCTGCCGCAGGTAGTTTTCACAGCAGGTACCTCATGTCATGTTATCCCACCAAAGGAAGGGTTATGTTGCATGACTGATCTCTGACCTTAGCCAGACACTGGTGGGTATTGTACAGATCCACCGGGGCATTTAGTTTTACACCTGTATCTTTCTGTACTGCTAAATCTGACATACCTCTCCCTCGTGGCCCGCCAGGACAGCATTTTAACACGAACCTCCCCCCCGTTGCACTCAGCACCACGACCTGCCAGCACAGAAGAGGGGAAGCTGATTTCCAAAGGGAAAAGATTTGTTTCTTTGGCACTAAAAAAAGTAAGAACCGCCCGCAGGGTTATTGTTGTTGAGTCTGCTGATGCAATCGGTGATCGGCCTTAAAGTCTGTTAGCCATCCCGAAGCTGGTTCCTGTGTCGAAGGGATGAGCAGCAAGATAATCCTTATAGTCTCCATCGATCAGTTTGTCTGCATTGTTCTTGGCAAACCAGCAATCGACCTGCTGCTCTCCGTTGTAGATCTTCCTCTGCTTCCACACGACAGGAACCAGCCTACCTTTCACCTTCAGCGTGTTCACTGGTCTCAGGTTCGGCTCTTCAGTTGAGTTCTGACTGACCAGCTGGGGACTTCCACCCAGAGAGGCCTGGGTAAGTTTGACTTCATGGTACAAGAACTGACCTGCAAGGAAAGATTAAACTTACTTGTAAACCAGCTGCTTTGCTTTGTGACACAGTCTTTTAAGGGCGTCTCCAAAGTTGCAGCCAAATTACCAGGTTTTAATGGCTCTGGGGATTCTGAAGGGTTTCCCAGCAATGGTGGAAAGAAGCTACGCACTACAATGCTTTTGCTAGTCTCGCACCCACAAACAGGGAACTGTGACTAGAACTCTGCTCCTTCTTCACCTCCAGAAACACAGGCCTTGGCAAATTAAGCTTGGAAACTGCTTCTTGATCTGCCACTAGCAGAGAGCCTCCTGTTCCCCACTGGAGGGTAATATCACTTGTTTTATACCCACAAATCTAGGAAGGAGAGTGAGGTGATTAGGCCACCAGCCTGGAACTCAGGAGGCCATTCTCTGCTCTCCCACAGGCTTCCTGTATGACCTTGGTCAAGTCCCTTGTTGTTTAGGCTTCAGTTTCCCAGTGCGCAAATAGCACTTTCCTACCTCACAGGGGTGTTGTGAGGATAAATATCTTAAAATCTGTGAGGTGCTCAGATATTATAGTAATGGGGCCATATAATTACAATTGAAAGATACACTAGGGGAGATGGGTCACATGGAGAACAGAGGGGTGAGGACATTGAGGGTTTCTGATGGCAGAAAAGTTGGTCATGACTGGCTCAAGGCAAGAGTCCGACTTCTCAGCTGACCCATCCCATTCCTCTAGGCCCACCACCTCCTGCTTCTGTCCCTCATCCCCCTTTGAAATAGTCGCTTCTCCCATCTCACCCATCTCAGTCATAAACAGTTTGCTACAGGTTACAACTGAAAGAGCGTGACACCTACCTAGCAGTCCATGGGATTGAGGGGAGAGCCCTTTACTGTTGGAAATGTAGAATCCCAGGTGATTCCTCTGGTAGGGGGCAGGATTCTTGTACTGGTGGATCAGGATGACGAAGCTGATGGTGCCTTGTATTGCCACGGTGACATTGGAATTGGCAAAGACAGACACCTCAAGGCCACGGCTCCCCACCGTGGCACTCCGGTCACATGGCAAAATGAGTCTTTCCCCATCATCCAAGATGACCTTGGTGGGTGTGATCTCGACGTAGGATCGCTCTGGTTTATTGCTGAGGATTGTGATGGTGCTAAAGTAGGTCCGTTGTTTCTTGTGGCCGTTGGGAGGAGCCGGGGCACCAATTAACTGCCCGTTCACAGTTATGCCTTTTAGAGAAAAGAACCAGCGGTTTCAAATGTGAGCGACTGAACCGCTTCGAGCTGCTGCGGTGGATCATGCATAATGAAAACCTCATTTTGAGTGGACACTGAAGTACCACTCTGCTGGGATCCTAGTTCTCCCAGCTACCATCTTGTTTAAAACAACGGGGCCAAAATTTTCAAACTAAATTTGCAAATTAAGCCCCTAACTGCATATTTGGACATCCAAGTTTGAAAACAGGCCCCGGTCTATTAGCAGAGTTCTGCTACCATTGCCCTGCTCAGTGTGAGAGAGGATATTTTCCTTGAGCGCTGTGTTAGCATGGTATTTGAAAACTGCATTATCATCTCTCTAGGGCAGGTAGGCGATGGCTCGCTTTGACAAACACCATCCTAGAACCCTGCTCAGTCACACAGAGTGTTAGCCAGCATGGGGCTAATCTCATTCTGCACAGGACCATGGGACAGAGTTATTTCTGGTAAGAGAGGAATTGGACCTGGCCTAATACCACTGCTCTATAGGCCTCAGGGCTGTGGGTCATTCTCTGTAAGCTGCAGGACACTTAATGTGGCAATGGTGAGAGCTTATGGTACAACAGCCCTGAAGCCCTGCTGCCTGAGGCCAGAAAAGGTCCAACACAGGCGACAGCAGCAGAAATGTGATGGACGCCATCTTGGCCAACATGCTAGGGATTGAACCAGGGCTAAAAGCACAACGTCTACAGCTTGAGCGAAAGACCCCTCAGTGGGACAGCACCAGACTCATAGTCTCTGAGCACCGGCACAGAGAGGCACCTGTAACTCCAGTGGGTTATACACGCTTCTCCCATGCTGCCCTTCCAGCGTGTCTCAGTTCTGCACCGGAGAAGCCACAGGTGGCGGTGGGAGGCCAGGCTTACAGTGTGCCTGGCTCAAAGGGGTTGCAGAATTCTACAACTTGAGCCTGGTCGCTGAGGGGCACATTTCCCTGCCTAAGGGAAACTTTCCTTCTGACTGACTGCTTTTGCCCCACCTCCTGGGGTATAAGCAGCCAATCAGGACTACTGGAGGAGGCAGCGCTCTCTCCCTCTCCCCTCAGGAGCCCACACTGTTCTCATGGCGGGGCGGGGGAGCGGAAAAAGCCCAGCAGCTCAGGGCTGCTCCACTCTCTTTTCTCCCTTCCCCACCTATGAGCAATGGGACGGCTCCTCTGCAACTCCCTCCCTGCTGCACCTGGCCTTGGAAGGGGGGGTGAAGAGATGAAGGGGGAGCGCAGCTGAGACTGGGTGGGGTCAGAACAGATGGAGGGCTGGGGGAACTGGCCAATGTGATGTCACTTTCATTTCTTTGCAAAATGGCTGACACCACCCTCAGATGGTAACAATGGAGGATCACAACTGGCCTCACGCCATCAGTGCAGAGGTGAAAAGCTCCCTATCCCGCGGTCACGGAGAAACTCTCATTCCTCTCTCCATACACTTAGCTGCCATTTATTTGAACCTGGGCGACGCTGTTCTCCCTCTCAAGCCACAAAAAACCAGCCAACATAGCCGGTGAAGGAAGCTGGTGGTTTGTCTGCCAGGGGTTCAGTTTATACCAAAGCAAACAGGGGCTGGACACAGATGGGACAGGGAAGTTGGGCCAATGTGACAAAAGTGCCACACGAAATAGCTCTCTGGTGACTTTGTTTTGTTTCTTTTTTCCTTGTCAGACAGACTTTCATATTGTCTTTGGTTTTCACGCCTCTACCCCCACTCCACGGCTTTCCTGCTTTGCAAATAATCCACTTACTAGCCATGTTGCTTAGGAATTCCAGATCAGATCTGAATTTTGGGCAGTCAGGGGAAAGCAGAGACTTAATCGTTTGGGGTTTAGCTTTCTCAGGACTGATCCAGAGACAAAAACTGTTTTAGTCCATTTACTATAGACCCTCCTTTAAAACAAACAGTCTTTAACCGCCTCAGTGCTCAGGGACCCTTTTACTGCAGTTTGACAGGGACTTAGCACTGAACACCGCCAAACCCTAAGTAAGAAGTATGCAGTTAAATGCTAATAACTAGGTCAGATACAAAACCTGCCCATCCCACTTGGCCACGAAGACTCTGCAATCCTGTGGTTGCATTCAGCAACTTTGCAACCAGTGGGCTACGGAAGCGGAATCAGTTAGTGAAACCTGCAGGTGGAGAAAAGGGGAGGGTGGGGGACAGAGCCCTAGCATAATCTCTAACAGTGGAAGGCTGTTGGTTCATGTCAGCACCACAGGTTTGGCATCTAAAACTCAAGATGGCCATTTATTTAGCTGTGCCTGCTCCAGCTGTAGTCAAGTACAGCATACAGACCACATGTGTCTTACTAACAGGTGCTGCTTGCTCAGATCAAGCTGGAGCATTGCATTCTGGGTCTTTGTATTTCCATGGTCCCCATCTCCATATGAAATATATGGGGGGGGTGGCAATCTGTTCCATTTGACATGAAGTGGTTGCAGCTCCTGGCCTCCTGCCAATGGAGCCCTGGGTTGGGCACTCCTCAGCAGATTCTGCATGTGATTGGTGCTAAGCCATAGACAGCCACTAAGATCTCATGTGCCTCTGTAACACTGACAGACCCCGGTTGTCAGCGGGTGGGATCAAACCTGGGACTTCTAGAGCTTAGTGCATGAGCTAAAAGCCAACTGGCTGTTAGCTAAGGTTGTAGAGCAGACTCATTGTTTATCTCTCTCTTTAAGTGGTCTCGGTGCCCCTGGATGGGACAGAACACCACACCCAGAAGTTAATTGGAGATATACCAATCTCCTAGAACTGGAAGGGACCTTGAAAGGTCATCAAGTCCAGCCCTCTGCCTTCACTAGCAGGACCAATTTTTGCCCCAGATCCCTAAGTGGCCTCCTCAAGGATTGAACTCACAACCCTGGGTTTAGTAGGCCAATGCTCAAACCACTGAGCTATGTGTGGGTTACACCTCCATCTCCCTATCTGTAAAATGGTGACAGTGCCTTCTTTCCTCTCTGGCTTGTTGTAAGTTTAATGCATAAATCACCTTGTTGCTAAGTATTTTCACTGTAGGACTGATACCTGCATCTCAACTTTCCCCAGTGTAGCAGCTGCTGGGGTAGCCCCAACAGGATTCCCCATTGTCTTACCAGACTCATTATGATCGGAGACCAGTCTGAGAATGTCCCCTGGTTGCCCATCAATATTGAAGCAGACAGCTAGCTTGCTGGAGGGGAAATCAATGACAAAGTGAGGGTCTCCATCCGCTGAGAAGACATGAAAAGGAGAGCAAAGGTAAGAGACGTTCATGGAATACCAGTGCAATCTCACAAAACAGGTCTGAAAGAGCCTCGTCTCTGTTTTCTTCAAGATCTACTGGTACATTTTTAAAGGCTTTAGGGATAGCTGGTTTGTTCCCCCACAAAAATGTTGAGTTTCAGGTGAAAAGTCAAAAAACAAAATATTTCATTTGTGAAGTGCTTCCACCAGACTTCATGGGAGTTGTAGTTCAGGTGCCTCATACCCCCCATTATCCTCTATAGGCCAGGCTCCTTGGCTGGACTACGTCTCCCATGATGCACCACAGTTTCTCCTCTTGGTGAAGGGCTGCCATGCAATGCGGCAGCTGTGCAGTCATGGTGCATCATAGGAGACGTGATCCTGGTCCATGGAGAATAGGTGTGTGAGGCACCCAAACGACAACTCCCATAAGGCACCATGACAGCACTTCAGAATTGAAACATTTTTTTTTTCAGCTGAAAACATTTTGAGTGTTCACTTTTGATGAAAAAAATCAAAATTTTTCCATGGGAAGTAGCCACTTTTTGTTTAGTCCAAAACCCAATTTTCTATCAATAAACAGTTCAGAGGGACAATTTTTGATCAGCCCTAGGATTAGCATTAACACCAGGCACAATGAATGTTAACAATTGAGTTTGGGCAAGTCCTCCTGCCCATCGATATTAATTTGATGCAATAGCAGATAGATTTCCCACACAGCGAGTGATCCACTCCTGCAGCGCCAGATTGGCCTGAGCTGTGAACTTCAGAGCTAAGTGTGACCTTCTTTGGTGTCTGGTGAAATTCAGATCTTGGTTTAGGTCTATTTAATGTTTTAAAGGATGGTCAAAAAAAAACAATAAAAAATATTATGAAAACGTTTTGACATTTTTTTACTGGCTTTTAACATTTCAGCAATATTATTTTGAAAATCAAGTTATTGTGACACTAAAATATTGAAATAAAGCCCTTATGATCCCTAAAATGAACTGTCTGTTTTAAATAATGCACCTATGTCTTCCTAATATACCACCCTGCTGTGCCTCCTAATTAGCCCCCTCACTAACTTTTAGCAATTCCTGATCCTCTCTCTTTTTTCCTTTTTTCTTCCAAATTACTGGGTTTTAATCAGATGAATGGGATCTTTGCTGGTTTGCTCCAGGAGGGTGAATGCCAAAGGCAGTAAGAGTTGTGGCTTTTGTAAACCAACTGTTGTTTATCTTCAGTTACAAAGTATATAGAACTGGGAAATAGACACTGACCTGACGTTCTGGATATTTTAATTCTTTGTTTGTCTGGTTGCTTGGGTACACCTAGAAGTGGGGAAGAGAAAGCAGCCAGAGTTACAGGTACAATAACAGACTAAGCAATGTTACAACAATGTTCCCAAAACACTGCTCAGAGAAATTACGTGACTTGCTCAAGGACACACATTGAGTGATTAGCAAAGCCAGGATTATAATCCCAGTCTCCTACCTCCCAATCCTGTGTTTTAACCACTAGACAATCCTTTCTAATGATATAAATTTTGAGGGGGGCCTGTTTCAAAGGAATGTGTCCAATTATTACAGCGATTTTGTTTGTACCTGGTGGTGCTTTGTGTCCTTGCAAACTCTGCACTCTTTCCCCAGTGCCCTCAGTAGAAGGACTGGCATGGTCCTCCTTAGGCAGATCTGCCTGTAACTCCTTCATCTTCAGGGAGGTGAAGGGGGTGATGAAGTTGTAGGTCAGGGCCAATGACTTGGCTTTATCCATCAAGTGTTCCTTCTCCTCACTGTCATCGCTCTTCAGCCAGGAAGTCAGCAGCTCCTTGATGGTGAGATAGCTCCATGCCCTTTCAGCATAATTCTGAGCCTCTTTGCCATCCTCCATGCCAGGAGAGCCCCTGATGTCATTCTTGCTTGGGGCGTCTATGGCCACATCGGTTTTCAGGAGAATGTACTTGTTGGCGTTGCTGGCCGTCACCTCCACGTGGAGCTTGCCCGAGTTGCGTTCGATGAGCTTCCCGGCAATGACAATTTCGGACCCATTGAAGTAGTTGGGGAAAAGGTTCTGAGTGACCTGCTCCACGCTGTCTTTGGGATAATCAACCCGGATGTCGGAGAGAAGGGGCGTCCCTATCTCGTCATAGAGCCTGAAACAAGTCACATTTCCCACAGGTTAGTGTTTTCAGTCAGGCACGCGCGCGCACACACACACACGTGTTGAATTTGCCCTCGGGGTGGGATATTCCCCCAAGGTAATATCAGAGGCATGTTAGTAGGATGTTGCCTTTCCCTGGTTCTTTGAGCATGGATCCTGTGCTAGGATCTAGTGGCTGTATTCCACATGATCTCCTCTGATACAGGAGGCCTTGAAGGGGAAGATCTCAGCACTATCTGTTTTATGATTCTATGAAAGTCAGAATGGCTTCCACTAGATCTTGAATACTGTGTACAGATGTGGTCTTCTCATCTCAAAAAAGATATACTGGCACTAGAAAAGGTTCAGAGAAGGGCAACTAAAATGATTAGGGGTTTGGAACAGGTCCCATATGAGGAGAGATTAAAGAGGCTAGGACTTTTCAGCTTGGAAAAGAGGAGACTAAGGAGGGTATGATAGAAGTATATAAAATCAAGAGTGGTGTGGAGAAAGTGAATAAGGAAAAGTTATTTACTTCTTCCCATGCTATAAGGACTAGCGGCCACCAAATGAAATTAATGGGCAGCAGGTTTAAAACAAATAAAAGGAAGTTCTTCTTCACACAGTGCACAGTCAACCTGTGGAACTCCTGGCCCGAGGAGGTTGTGAAGGCTAGAACTATAACAGGGTTTAAAAGAGAACTAGATAGATTCATGGAGGTTAAGACCATCAATGGATATTAGCAAGGATGGGTAAGGAATGGTGTCTCTAGCCTCTGTTTGTCAGAGGGTGGAGATGGATGGCAGGAGAGAGATCACTTAATCACTACCTGTTGGGTTCACTCCCTCTGGGGCACCTGGCATTGGCCACTGTTGGCAGACAGGATACTGGGCTGGATGGACCTTTGGTCTGACCCAGTATAGCCATTCTTATGTTCTTACGTTCTTATGAAGATTAGACACCCATAATATATTGGTGTTTCATCTAGGGCTTTCTTACAGGACCTACCACATTCCTGGGAATGTCTCCCACTTGGTTGGATTGAAAAGCGTGTTTAAGGGACCCAGACCTGAGTTTACGGCTGCATGATTCCTCTGCTACAACTGATGGCCTGGCTGAGACCTAAGGCCACCTGGAGAGCACCGCTTTCCCTACCAGGCTTGAGCTTTCTAGTCTCAGCCTCCTCTTCTCTTGCAAGGCAGGACTCACAGAACCCTGAAATAAGGCATTGAAAGATAAACGAACAAAGAACTGACTTCAACTCTATTTTTGTGGTCATTGACTTTCATGCCTGCACATACAGGCTGTTAAAGAGCTGGGACTTTGGACATTTCTATTTTTTCTTTATAAAAAGCTTTTCAGTTCCCTTTTTTAGAATAGTATTGAGCACTCTAGTGCCCTCAGTCTAAGGACCTCAAAGCCCTTTGGAAGCATCAGTTAACCCTAAGAGGGCTATTACTCAATACAGGCCACAGAGTACTAAAACAAAGCACAAGTGACACTGGGACTTGCCTGATACCACACAGAGGGTCAGTGGCTTTGCTGAGAGGAGAACCCAGCAATCCTGATTCCATTTTACCTACTCTAACCGCTGGACAACACTCCACTACCTTTACAAGAAAGTCTTTTCTCTGATGAGCTCTTGCAGCCTGATATAGCTCCCTCGGCTTTCAGTGGTTCAGGATCATACACTTATGCTGCTGCTTTCCAAATTTCACATGCTAAGGTGCAACTCCCATGGGAAAGGTGGTGCATGGGTTTCCACAATGTATTAAAGTAGAAAGGGCAAGCATGCTAAGCATAGTGTAACAGAGCAACTCAACTATGATTGGAGGTGTGCAGGCTCACCCCTACGGATACCTAGGGAAAGTAGGAGTTTTTTTCCCCCATGGAAAATTTCATTTATTTGGCAGAAAGTCAAACACCAAAAAATTTTGGTCAAAAACTGAATAACTTTCGATGCGGAAATACAGCCACAGTGCCTCATGGGGGTTGTCATTTGGGTGACTCATGCTCCCATTCTCCTCTACAGGCGTGGCTCCCTGGTTGGGCTACATTTCCGCTGGTGCACCATGATCTCCCTCTTGAAGAGGGGCGGCAAAGCTATATGAAAATCCTTGGCTATGGTGTATCATGGGAGATGTAGTCCGGTCAGGGAGCCCAGCCCATTGAGGTGAATGAGGACAGGGAGGCAACCGAACTATGACTCCCATGAGGCTATGCTGCAGCATTTCCAAATTCAAATATTCTAGGTTTGAGGTGAAATATTTTTCAATAAAAAAACCAAATCAAAATTTTTCACAGAAAGCAGACACTGTTTGTGCCAAGGCACCTGCACATTATATCTAACATCTATTTAAATGAGCAATGAGTCCTTGTTTCTCCGCTTGCACCCTGGGGCGAGATGATGTAAGTGTCTCCCAGCTCTCCAGCCACCCAGATTTAGGCACACACGCAATATCTCTGTCAAAAGAATTTAAACCAAAACCTTGTTCCGAAGTGCACCAAAGCTGTACTATAGTACACTGTATATTGAGGGGGGTTAGAACTCCCAAGTAGCCATCCAGCCATGGAAAGAGCTCTACAACCATAGGAATGGCCATACTAGGACAGACCAAAGATCCATCTAGCCCAGTAGCCTGTCTTCCGACAGTGGCCAATGCCAGGTGCCCCAGAGGGAATGAACTGAACAGTGAACTGAACAAGTGAGCCATCCCCTGTTGCCTATCGTCAGCTTATGGCAAACAGAGGCTAGGGCAGCATTTCTCAAATGCAGCCACTGTGGACTTTTCTTGCATCCACAGCCTCCTGGGCAGTGTTTTGGTGGGGGTGGGGAGCGGCAAAACAGCAGCCTCCTCCCCCAGGGCCACCAGCAGTGGTTGGGCCCTGCCCACCTCTGGAGACACAAAAGCTGGAGGAACAGACAGCCAGTGAGTTCCCCACCTCCCACTGCTGCTGGGGTCAGGCTCCAGCCCTGGGGTGGTAGGTGGCAGGCTCCAGCCATGGGGCTTCAGGCGCCATTTCCTGGCAGTACAGGGTTGGGCTCTGGCCCCAAGGTCAACCCCCCTCCATCACCCCTGGTCCTCACTGCCTCCCCCAGTGCTCCTGGCCCCTGCTGCCTCCATAGCCACCTCCCCAACCAGGGCTTAATCTGTCCCCAGGTTTGCCTGGGCTGAGTAAGTCTGCTATGCAAAGTGATATTTGTATGTTTGTTAATCTCACTTTGCCCAGCAGACTTAGTAACTAGGAAGTCTTTAAAAAAAGCAACCAAAAAAGCAAAAGCCACAAGAAAAAAGATAAGAACATGCAAAGCACCTTATTTGTGTTCCTGTTCTGTTTAGGGTCAGTAAAGAATAGAGACAACTGTACATTATTTTTATTATTGAGTCTGCAAAAAAAAATCTACATAAATCAATTACACTGATTTAGACACGTGTATGTGCATATTTATTTGTTTTTCCTAAAGTTAATTCAGTATTTTAGGAAAAATTGTCAGAGCAGCCACCAATAAGAGTTGGTGGCCGCACTCTGAGGCCACCAAAAAAATTGTTGTGAGAACCCCTGGGCTACAGACACCATCCATGCCCAGACTTGTAAGGGCTTATCTGAGCGACACCTCTCACCCACCATCAAACCTGTAAGAGCCCCAAGTTTTTGAGGGGGAAGGGCTTATATTGGCACCTACATTTTGCTAACGGATCATATCTTTATAAACAAATTCCCTGGGAAAGCCGAAATCTAGATCCACCATCCACAGCTAGAGCCTGTCTCTACTGTGACTTTATCTGAGGTCCCTCCTCCCCAAACCCAGGCCCACAGGGGTGACCCAGTCTCGTCCAAGGCCCCAGTGCGCCCAGGGCGAAGCTCTACAAACCCCTTTAGCTGTGCGGCTGCATCCTCCTCCTCCTGGATCCGCCGCATCATGCCGCAGTTCTCCAGGGACATCCTCTCCAGAAGCTTGTAGTCGACGTCGTCGCCAATGCCAATGGTGAAAAGGCAGAATTTCTCACGGATGGTCTCCTTGGTGTTGCTGAGGATCTTAGAGGAGAGCGTCTCCCCGACCGTGGGCCGCCCGTCTGTCAGGAGGATGATCAGGGAGACGCTCCTGGCGTCAATGTCGTTCTGAGCGATGTAATTGTTAAGCAGCTTTGCACTCGTCTGGACAGCCTCATTAATATTAGTTCCTGGGAATGCAGCAAAGTCATGAGTTTATTTTCATAAAATAGAATATCAGGGTTGGAAGGGATCTCAGGAGGTCATCTAGCCCTGACTATGTGCAGTGCAAATAGCTGACAAGAAAATCTCAACAGCTTGCAAACATCTGATACGTTCTACTCATTGTGATGTGCCCTTTCCCTCAAAAACAGTACTGTTCCTGTAAGCGGGCTCTGTTACTCCACCTCTTGACAGGACTGTATCTCTGTCAACCGGCACCACTACAAATACAACATTTGCCACTCCAGTGACTGCAACAGAGGAGGTGGAAAACAAGGCTAAAAATACTAGAGTCAGTCCTGAAGCGAAATCCTGGCTCCAGTCTTGAATGTTAGAAGTTGGGAATCTAAACCCAGAACCCCAAATGGATTTTTGGAGCCTGACCTTGTTTTAAGCCATGAGGACACATTTTTAACCTCATAACTATATACATGAAATTACAACCTATAACATCACTGTAACAACAATCATATTATAAGGCATCATGAGCCTTCCGAAGACGCCCGACATGACAGACTTTGCATTGGATACCACACTATCATATTATAAGGCTGAACGTGGGGTGTTCCCCCGAGATACAGAGTGTCACTTGTTTTTCAAAAACAGAGGAAAGAAATCCCACATGCTTACCAGTATCCTTTTTAAACCATAACTCAGCAAAATAGCATTGAAGACTGAAAGCAGTGATTTTTTCCCCCAAAAATCATTTTGCAGTAAAGGGCTCATTTGTGGGTAGGTGTACAAATACTGATGTGAAGACACCCAGCCAACATCTGTTTGCTAAACCAGACACATTAAAGAAGCAAATCAGAATGGGACACCCGCTGAGATAGACAATCAATACATCTCTTTTTTTCAAACTTCAAAGTTTGGCATGCCGTTAATTATTTCCCTTTGTTTTGAGCTGTAATTAGTCATATCCACTCAATGCAGGCTCAGCTGGCCCTTGCTTGGTTCTCCTATGATACCTCTGGGATAACATGCTTTGTTCATTTGGTAATCACCTTTGGTAATTGCTTAGCTAGGCATGTCCCCCACCCCACCCCACCCCGCCTCTTCCTGAACTCTTTAGCTACTTAGTACAGGCAGTGCAACAGACCATCCTGTTTGCTCATTTTTCCTTTGGAATGCTTCAGTTAGAACGAATGCTCATTGTTTAGGCTGATAAGGAAAAGTAGGGGAAGCCCTTGCAGATCTTTGGCCAGCTGGAGTCTCTTGTCTTCCCAGAATTTCTAGAGATCATTTTACAGGGCTTTGTGCAGGTAATTTGGTGCTTAGACATTAAACTGATGATGAGTCCCCAAGAAGTACATTAGGTTACTGGGATTCCCAAATACATTTATACTGTGGACCACAGCTTAACAGAGAGATCATTGCACCAAATACCTCCTCTTCTATTACAATTAGAGGCTTATTACTTATTTATTTTGTTACAGTAGCACTAGGATCCCTAGTCATGGATCAAGACCCCTCTGAGCTAGGCACTGTAGAAACAGCAAGTCAAACACGGAACAAAGACACCTTCCCTCCCATTTGCAATCCCTGTGGCAGCTCCTGCAACTACTTGCATGCTAAATTAACATTAAGAAAGCCTTGAATGTATCTCCAGCTGCCCCTTAACAGTTGCTTAGCAGCTGGAAACAAGGAGAAGGAGCCAGCACCATGTGACCAACCAGCTCTCTGTAGGCCACAGTTTGAGAACAGCTAGTTTAGATAGTTGGGAAGCTTGTGTGATGAGAAGTCAGAGGGTGGGATTTTCAAATATGCTCAGCAGTGGGCTAAATCTGCTACCAGGGAAATGAACAGCAAAGTTCCTATTGACTCCGACAGCGAGGCCAGTGCTGAGAACCCTTTTGATAATTCCACCTGGTGTTCCCTGAGAGATCTGCAAGGTCTCAGGCTGGTGTAAATTAATCAAAGGAACAAGTCAATCCCACCTGGGTCTCCATAGCCTACCTCCAGTAGGTGATATGCTATGGATGTACTTTTTGGCATCTCTTATGTTGGTTGGAGTCACTGGCACCATACGGTCCTGTTGCCAGACCTTGATTCGGTCAGAAAAACCAATAATATTGAAGTGGTCCTCTGGCCTTAGGTCCTTGAGAATGGTGAAAAGAGCATCTTTGGTCTAAAGAAAAGAAAAGAAACGTACAAGTCAAATTCTCACCGCTTTAATGGCAAGGGCCCAGATCTTCAATGATATTTCGGCATCTAACTCCCATTGATTCCAATGGGAGTTGGATGCCTAAATACCTTTGAGGATCTGAGCCAATAAGCCTCACTCCCTAGATGTTTATTATTTGTATTACAGTAGCACCTAGCGACCAGGGCCCCACTGTGTTAGGTGCTGGACAACTATATAATGAAATGACAGTCCCTGCCCCACAAAAGCTTGCAATCTAAGTGTAAGATAGGAGACACTATCTGGATATAGGGGACAAGGGAACAGTTATGAATAGTGGGGGAGCGGCTGCAGCACACCCATTGCCTAACCATTGTCAAGTCTTTTGCAGGCATCGTGGCGTAGGTAGGTTTTAAGGAGAGATTTAGGGGAGGATAGTGGCTTTGCAGGTATTTACAGGCATACGGGACAGCCTGGCAGAATTCATGAAGGAGCTTGTCCAAAAGAGTGACAAATAGGGTAATCCAGGGTGATAGAAATCAAATATTTCCAGACCTGGAGTTTTTATACAAAGAAAACCTGAAGAAGAGCACAAATGTCCCATCAAGCTGAGGGCAATATTTCTCTTGATTCTGCATTGAAGCTGCTGATTTCATTGCAAACAAATTACCCATTGCAATGGAATTTCTTAGTCATCCCTCCAGCTGGTGATCTGGGGTCTGATCCAAGGTCCATTCGAAATCAGTGGGACTCTTTCCACCAACTTCAATGTGCTTTGGATCAGACGAGGGGAGCCCTGAGCACCTCCTACTGATCCGCATCCAATTTGTAAACCCTTCCCAAATGTTATTTTGATGATTTCTCTCTCCCTTTCCCCCCTTTCCAGTCTGGCAATAACTGAGATTTAATCCACTGTTACGTTTCTGCAGAAGCATTCCATGACTGTTTCAGAGACAATGCTACTAATAGAGACAGAGACAGTGATCAGATGGTGCCCTTGTATTTTAGCAGTGGTGGGAGGTTCAGATTTAGGGTTTGGTCCAGAAAAGCACCCAAGAGTTTGAATGCTTTCCCAGACCTCTGAGACCAGCTCTCCCTGGCAGCATGTGCTAGACATTCGCTACTTCCTGGAGCGTTTCTTGGCATTTAGAACAATGAGGGAAACCTAATAGCGGGTGTTACAAGAATAAAGGCAGGGTGGGAGTTCACATCACTGGGGACGTTGCAGTCCCATGTTTTGCTGTAGGGTGTAATCTTTGCTTTTCATTCTTAAAGCACTTTGCAGACACTAGCTAATACTAACACCCCTGAGGGGGTAAGTAAGCATTATTACCACCCTTTTACAGATGGGGAAACTGAGGTTCAGAGAGATAACTTCATTTGGCCTATATCCTACACCAAGTCACCATCAAGACTGGGAATAGCACGCGGGAGTTCCCAGCTGTCAGTCCAGTAGGCCACGCTGCCTCTCATTTATACATGGAAGAAGTAGGGCAGTGAGACCCAGTGGAGGTGCGAGTGGATCCTACTACATCACAATGAGGGTGTAGTTGGCCATTTGCTCCTAGAAAATGCTATATAAGTGGATGGAGAGTCTGAAGGGGAGTAGGGAGTGTGGTAGGTTGCCATGTCAACCGCTAGAGAGGAAACTCTTGTGCTGGAGGTGAAGGAGGCTGAGAGGTTAGCAGGCTACCAGGCCTCTGCATCTGTAAATTGCCAACTGTGATGTTCCCCTGGTGTTATCTGGACTGGTGATTCATAGATTCTAGGACTGGAAGGGACCTCGAGAGGTCATCGAGTCCAGTCCCCTGCCCTCATGGCAGGACCAAATACTGTCTAGACCATCCCTGATAGACATTTATCTAACCTACTCTTAAATATCTCCAGAGATGGAGATTCCACAACCTCCCTAGGCAATTTATTCCAGTGTTTAACCACCCTGACAGTTAGGAACTTTTTCCTAATGTCCAACCTAAACCTCTCTTGCTGCAGTTTAAGCCCATTGCTTCTTGTTCTATCCTTACAGGCTAGGGTGAACAAGTTTTCTCCCTCCTCCTTATGACACCCTTTTAGATACCTGAAAACTGCTATCATGTCCCCTCTCAGTCTTCTCTTTTCCAAACTAAACAAACCCAATTCGTTCAGCCTTCCTTCATAGGTCATGTTCTCAAGACCTTTAATCATTCTTGTTGCTCTTCTCTGGACCCTCTCCAATTTCTCCACATCTTTCTTGAAATGCGGTGCCCAGAACTGGACACAATACTCCAATTGAGGCCTAACCAGCGCAGAATAGAGCGGAAGAATGACTTCTCGTGTCTTGCTCACCACACACTTGTTAATGCATCCCAGAATCACGTTTGCTTTTTTTGCAACAGCATCACACTGTTGACTCATATTTAGCTTATGGTCCACTATAACCCCTAGACCCCTTTCTGCCGTACTCCTTCCTAGACAGTCTCTTCCCATTCTGTATGTGTGAAACTGATTGTTCCTTCCTAAATGGAGCACTTTGCATTTGTCTTTGTTAAACTTCATCCGGTTTACCTCAGACCATTTCTCCAATTTGTCCAGATCATTTTGAATTATGACCCTGTCCTCCAAAGCAGTTGCAATCCCTCCCAGTTTGGTATCATCTGCAAACTTAATAAGCGTACTTTCTATGTCAATATCTAAGTCGTTGATGAAGATATTGAACAGAGACGGTCCCAAAACAGACCCCTGAGGAACCCCACTTGTTATACCTTTCCAGCAGGATTGGGAACCATTAATAACTACTCTCTGAGTACAGTTATCCAGCATATCATGCGAGACCATATCAAATGCCTTACTAAAGTCTAGGTATACCACATCCACCACTTCTCCCTTATCCACAAGACTCGTTATCCTATCAAAGAAAGCTATCAGATTGGTTTGACACGATTTGATCTTTACAAATCCATGCTGGCTATTCCCTATCACCTTACCACCTTCCAAGTGTTTGCAGATGATTTCCTTAATTACTCGCTCCATTATCTTCCCTGGCACAGAAGTTAAACTAACTGGTCTGTAGTTTCCTAGGTTGTTTTTATTTCCCTCTTTATAGCTGGGCACTATATTTGCCCTTTTCCAGTCTTCTGGAATCTCTCCCGTCTCCCATGATTTTCCAAAGATAATAGCTAGAGGCTCAGATACCTCCTCTATTAACTCCTTGAGTATTCTAGGATGCATTTCATCAGGCCCCGGTGACTTGCAGGCATCTAACTTTTCTAAGTGATTTTTAACTTGTTCTTTTTTTATTTTATCTTGTAAACCTACTCCCTTCCCATTAGCATTCACTATGTTAGGCATTCCTTCAGACTTCTGCTAGATCTGCTAGGTCACTCCAATCCTTGACTCTGGGAGCCAGCCTTACCCTGCTCTGCTGTGAGAACCCCCACTCCTGGGCTGTTCACACATAGCCTCTAGCATGTAAGCTGCTCCCAGCTATGTGTGTGAGCACTTTTGACCAGCCGCTGCTTGGATTGTGCAACCGAATGACACTAGCCAATATCTCTGGTCCCAGACACAACCCTAGGAACCTCTGTCTTGCAGTGTCCAGTTATGCCCGCTGGACGCTGCAAGCTGATATGAGTTTGTCAGTTTAACAAAGAAATTGACATGTACCAGGCTTGTTATCCCAAGGGGAGTCTCTGACATGCTTCAAACCAAACGCACTGCTTCAGGTAGACTAAACAAACACATTCATAGATTTTAAGTGATTATAAGTGAAAGCACAACAAGTCAGATTTTGTCAAATGAAATAAAAGCAAAATGCATTCTAAGCTGATCTTTCAGTGCCCTTACAAACTTAGATGTTTCTCACCACAGACTGGCTGGCTGCCCTTCAGCCAGGCTCTCCACTTTGATGAGCACTTCCGTCGTTTGGTGGTGGTGTCTGTAGATGGAGGTGGAAGAGAGAGAGCATGGCAAATGTCTCTCCCTTTCATCATGTCCTTTCTTACCTCTTGGCTTTGCCCCTCCCCCACCTTCAGAGTCAGGTGAGCATTACCTCATCATCGTCCCGAACTGACAAAGGGAAGTGGGGGTGACTAACTCAAGAGTTCAACAGATCCTTTGTTGCTGCCTAGGCCAGTGTCCTTTGTTCCTCTGAGGCTGGGCTGGGTTTGTATCATACATGCCCTGATGAGGTGTGAACTGCCCCTCTGCTCCTGGAGAGTTTTTCCTGGACTTGTTTTAAGCCATGAGGACACATTTTCAGCCTCATAACTATATACATGAAATTACAACCTATAACATCACTATAACAACAGTGCTCAGTGCATCATGAGCCTTCCGAAGACACCCGATATGACAAACTTTGCATTGGATACCACACAATCATATTATAAGGATGAACATGGGGGTGCAGGGTGTTCGCCCGAGATACAGAGTGTTACATCAACATAGGCAGGAGAAAGAGAGAGAAAGGAATAGAAACCGGGCCTATGGCTTAGGAGATGAATTTCCAAATCCTGTCATAGGTGGGATTGGTAGCTCTGTTTAAGGTGCCCAACCCTTCCCATGATCAGATCCTGTTTTCAGTTGCTTATAACTTTGCTAAACAGTAATCGTTTGGGCTAAAATTTTCCATGTTGGGTGTCTGCCTCCAAATGAAATTTCCTGGAAATTTTCAGCTAAACCAATGCAGCTAAACGAGGCTAGAGAAAGAGATATAGTTTTGCCTCTATTAAACAATTCTGGCGACCTTTTCTTTGAGCAGTTCTCATGCCACCAAGCTCTGGAGCAGGGACTGAGCAGAAGGGTAGGTTTTTGTGTCAGGATGTGCCTTTCGCCAGCCTTGTGAAAATCTGCCCAAAGAATGCAGATCTGAAAAGGAGCCAAATTCAAGTTGGAAAAGTGGGACTAATAGGGCAAAAAAAATGTAACTAAAGACTATATCATAATGTCCACACACAGGGTGTAATGTATTATCATTAAAGACTGTATCACAGTGAATACACACAAAGGGGCTGAATTAAGGTTATGCTGGCACCTGTAATACTACCATTTCCTAACTTTTGAATCCTTGACGTTGCAACCTTAATAATGTTCTTTTAATGTAGTGGGGTGTGTGAAACATGCATCAGTTTGGCTTGAATCCAGACATGAGCAAAGTGTTAAGCGGGGGAGGAGTGATCTTATTTAGTGGTTCCCTCCCCACTAGGTTTTACCGAGCCTGCACAATACTGGGCACTCTCAACTCACACCGAAGCTGATGGGAATGGAAGATGCGCCATGTCTTGCAGGAAAAGGCTCTGCACATGACAGGGCAGCGCTGGAATGAATCGCCCTGATTGTTCTATATATTTGGATGGCTCCTTTTGTCTTTGAGACCAGGCTGCTTTGTCACGGCAGCTGAGGAGGGCAAAGCACCCACCTCACGGACATGAAACTCTAGCCTGATGAAAGTGCAACATGTGCATGTTCCTCTCCCCTGCGTGGGCTATGGCAGTGATTCCCAACCAGCGGTCCGGGGCCCTCTGGCAGGCCACGAGCAGGTTTCGGGGGTCCACCAAGCAGGGACAGTATTAGACTTGCTGGGGTCCAGGGCAGAAGCCGGGGCCCTGAGCCCTGCCACCCAAGGCTGAAGCCGAAGCCTGAGCAATGTAGCTTTGTGGGGGCTCCTGTGGCACGGGGTCCTCCAGGCAATTGCCCGGCTTGCTACCCCCTAACGCCAGCCCTGGCTTTTACATGCAGAAAATCAATTATTGTGGCACAGCTGGGCCAGGGAGTTTTTATAGCACGTTGGAGTGGGCCTCCGAAAGAAAAAAGTTGAGACCCCCCGGGCTCCGGGAAAGGCAGGTCCTTGGGAGCATTAAGACTTTCCTTACACAGAGGGGTATACAGCTCAGGAGCTGTCAAAGGGCTACAGCTTTTATCCAGGGAAACTGGTCAGAAAGTTTCTCCTGCTGGCATCCCTCGGCGACTTTAAATATATTGCCCCAAACGGCAAAACTCCATCGTTCCCTGCACTGACTGATGGCTGGCGTGAGAAGTGAGGGCTACTCGGTGGCAGCCTCTGTGCTTAGGGCACACTGACAGCTTTCTGCATTCGGGCCTTGTACGGCCACAGTCGGAATTTATCTTGCAGGGAGAGCCCAGCGTTTCTCTGCACCTACCAGGGTCTCTGCTGCCAGCGCCCAGAGTGAGTCATTCCACTGAAATGCATGTCTGAGGACGAGTAACCCTTTGATGGCTGGTATTTTCCAGACCGCTAGCCAGATGGGTGTTTAGTGTGACAATGAGTCACCCGGCATTTAGCCTGGTATTCTTGTTTTTCACATGGGAGCGCTGAGGAAGCCAGATCGAGGATCAGGGTCCTATCATGCGAGGCACTGTAGAGCTACGTAACAAAGAAGACTGTCTCTGCCCCAGGAGAGTAGTCTGGTGGCAACAGGGTGGAGAAGACAAGGAGTGACTGGGAGGAAGAAGTAACAGTAAAAGAGAGTTTAACGAAAGGCTTGTCTTGCCCCTGGAGTGATTTGCAGAAGTACCAATATACAACACGGGTACATTTTAAGGCGGGAGTTAGACGAGGAGAAGGTTGCAACTTCCTGAATACTATGGGGCAGGTTTCCTCGTTCATGAGAATCAGCATGGCAGAAAGTGAGCAAGCAGGCAACAGAGGCTGTGCAGCAAAATAGAATCTGTGCCAGTAGCTTTGCAGCCTTTAATGAGTTAAAAGAAGTGTGTTTGTGACAGCTGCCACTGGGGCTGACACACCAGGGAACCTCCAGAACTAACTGGATGGCATCAAAGGTTGTTACAAGAAGGAGGGGGGGAAATTGCTCTCCTTAATCTCTGAGGACAGGACAAGAAGCAATGGGCTTACATTGCAGCAAGGGCGGTTTAGGTTGGACATTAGGAAAAACTTCCTAACTGCCAGCGTAGTTAAGCACTGGAATCAATTGCCCAGGGAGGTTGTGGAATCTCCATCACTGGATATTTTAGAGCAGATTAGAGAAACACCTGTGAGGAATGGTCTTGTTATTACGTAGTCCTGCCTTGAGTGCTGGGACTGGACTAGATGACCTCTCGAGGTCCCCTCCAGTCCTACACTTCTATGAATCTCAACATCTTGAGCTGAAAAGTCAGGCTCTGCAGCTGGGAGACTGAAATTGGGAGCCACTGTGGGGGGGATACATAACACACACTGAGCAGAGGGCTATGCTGGCATCCACATTTCTGCAAGGAATCGAAAAAGCCAATGCGAGCCTATGGCACTCGGGCATCTCAAGCTTGGAGATGAAGGTGAGTAAATTCTCCTTAGGGACAGACGGCCACAGGGATCAGGGGAAGCAGGAATCCAGCCCGTGTTGAGCTCTATGGTTGAGTTGTTGCTGGTTGCTGCAGCCTCCACACTGTTCAGTTATGGGAACACATTGGAAATCACAGAGCACACTGGTGCTCCTAGAAATATAACTGCTAATAATAATTATATATATACATAGTTCCTTTTACTCCAGGATCTCAAAGCACTTTAAAAGCATTAATCAGTCACAGCAGAGTAAACTTAGGCATAGTAAGATTAACTAACTGCCTAATTAATCACAAAGTGAGTCATTGGCAGAGCTGGGAAAGGAACCTAGGAATCCTGACTGTCTAAATTTCACATTTTTCCAGCGTGCCAACCACGCCCACCCCACATTTTAACCCCCAGACAACACCGTTCCTCCCCAAGCAAATGGCATGTGCTTCACAGGCAGACAGAGGGTGTGCACCCAATCTCCCCTTCCTCATCTGTTCACAAGAGCATGCTAGAGTGATGCAATCCCCGGGAATGGGTCAGTAGGAAAAGCCCGATAACGTGAGAGAGAAATGTTTCATGCCTAAATGCTGACAGAGACATTCCCAGATGCTGACGGCGCAGCGTCAGACCCTCCGGGGCACCTTCTCCGAGTGGAAGGGCACCGCCAATGACATTTATACCACAATCCCTCGGTTGTTGTGCGGAGCGGGCCAAGGGAGAAGCGTGACCGTCACACATGTGAAATGAAAGTCAAGCAGCTTAAAGGGAGACAATGCTCGGTTGTTAGGCTTCCCCAGCAGCGCTGCCCACTGCAGCTCCCATTAACTCCCAGCAATTACCTCATTGACAGGCCCGTTTCCTTAGCATGCTCACAAACTTTGCCTCCTGGGCAGATATTTTAACAACTCCTACGCATACGCCTGAGCCGGAGCCCGCTAAAGTCAAGGGAAGTCTTTCCATCGGCTTCAATAGACATTGGATCGGGCCCTGTTGCAAAAATGGACTAGCCTCAGCTTCACTGAAATCAGACATTTAGGGTATGTCTACACTGCAGCTAAGCACCCGCGGCTGGCTCATGCCAGCTGACTTGGGCTTGCAGGGCTCATGCTGTGGGCTGTTTCATTGCTGTGTGGACTTCAAGGTTTGGGCAGAAGCCCAAGCTCTTGAATCCTCAGGGCCTAGAGCCCAGCCTCCAACCCCAAGCCAGCCGGCATAGGCCACCTGCGGGTATCTAATTGCTATGTAGACATCCCTGAGAGACCTACTCACCCAGGAAAGGCGCAATCATAGAATCATAGAATATCAGGGTTGGAAGGGACTAGCTGTCTAAACTAGCCAGGAATGCAATAGGAGAAGGGCCTAGGCGCCTCCGTGGCTGAACTGGGTGCCTTGTTTCTGGGAGGTCTGTGGCAGAATGGAGAACCACATCTGGGTTTCCCGCATTGCAGGCTTTGCATCTTACCCACCAAACCATCCACCTTTGAGATCCATCTGGGCGAAGCACAAGAGACTATCCTCCAGGGAGCAATCCTGTGCCGACCGGGAGATGGACTGGATGATCCAGTAGGACTTTGCCCCTATTATCTTCTGTGCTTAAGGTCACAAGAGCCCTTTCCCCAACACACACAAGAAACAGCAAAGTTTTTGAGGCCAAAGCACAAGATCTGGAGACTCAAAGATAACAAGCAGGGATCCACCATCCCCCACCAACAGCATCTACAGGACGTATTCCAACATTACAGCCAAGCACTTGGAGCTCAGGAAATGTCAAAGTTAAGGATGCACCGTGTTATGATTATTTCTTATTTTTATTACATTAGAAAAAGGCCCCGATTGAGATCAGGGCTCCATTGTGTTAAGCACTGTACAAGAGTCAGGTGCCAGCAATGTCCCTCTGCCACGTACATTGGCCAAACCGGACAGTCTCTATGCAAAAGAATAAATGGACACAAATCTGACATCAGGAATCATAACATTAAAAAACCAGTAGAAGAATACCTCAATCGCCCTGGTCACTCAATAACAGACCTCAAAGTGGCAATTCTTCAACAAAAAAACCTTCAAAAACAGATTCCAATGTGAAGCTGCAGAACTGGAATTAATTTGTAAACTGGATACCATCGGATTAGGCCTGAATAAAGACTGGATGTGGTTGGGTCATTACAAAACCTAAACTTAATTTCCCCAATACTAATTTCTCCCTACTGTTACTCACACCTTCTTGTCAACTGTCTGTAATGGGCCACTCTCTTACCACTTCAGAAGTTATTTTTCCTCCCTTGGTATCCTGCTGTTAATTGATTTATCTCATTTGACTGACCTTGGTAAAGCAACCCCCATCCTTTATGCCTACTCCTGTATTTTTCACTTCATGCATCTGATGAAGTGGGTTTTAGCCCATGAAAGTTTATGCCCAAATAAATTTGTTAGTCTCTACGGTGCCACAAGGACTCCTCATTGTTTTTTTTTTTAGTAAAAAAGAGTCGCTGCTCCAAAGACCTTGCAATCTAAACCGACAAGAGAAAGGATTATCATCATCCCTGTTTTACAGATGAGGGACTGAAGTATTTAGGGTATGCCTACACTGCATTGTGAACCAAGCTCTGTGAGACCTGGGCGTGTGTTTCCCAGCACATGCCTGAGTGTCCACACTGCATTGTAAACCCGGGTTTATAATCGTTGGACCCGGGTCTAACAGCCATGTTAATGCATCCATACTGCACTACACAGATCTCCTGACTCGGGTCTGTGGTTTGACATCCACATTGCAAAGTGACACGGCTTGGACCCAAGCCACAGCAGGACACAGGCTCTGACTCCTAGCAGGGTCCTAGAACCCGGGACCTAAGTGCTTGCTGACTCTAGTCAGACTGATTTGTTTGTGGACAGAGAGGGGAGTTGAGCTCAAACCTGAGAAAGAGCCAGGGCTTAGTATTTAGTGTGGACATACCCAGGGAAACCAAATGACTTGGCCAAGGTCATGCAAAGCTGAGATTTGAACTTATATATAGTGAGTACCAGGCCAGGGCTTTTCTCACAAGATCTTCATGGCACGCTAACCCTGTCCTCTCCTGCATAGACATGCCAACAGAGATCATAAGCTGATTCTTAACTAAGACGGGATTTAGTTCAGGAGCTTTTAAACTAGAGCTCCTTCCCGGGTTCTGCTTCATTGTTCCCTCCTCCACTCTATGCCCGCTGTTCAGAGCAGACAGTGTAATCTTTTCTTTGAAGTCAACACCTTGCAGGCCACAGACTGCCATCCACCTTCCCTTTCAGAGTGTCTGTGTGATCCCCTCCAGGCAGATGGCCAGCACACAACCAAAAGCAATTCCTGTACAATCCAGGCAACAGGTGTTTTGACACTGACACTGCCAGTGAGGGCCCAGAGTTTGGCTGTAGCTATTCTTCACAACACAGAGCCATCACAAAAGGATAACTGTGCTGGCCAGCCTTGCTGCCCTGAATGTGGTTCCCTGCAGGTCCTGCTAATAAATTGGGCATCGCAGATTCACTATGTAACCTTGAGGAAGTTACTTTTCTGCCTCAGTTTCCCTATCTGCAAAGGGGGCTTGGGAGAAGGATGGTTGAGTTATTAGGGCATTAGCTGCCACCCATCTAGGTTCAATTCCCTGCTCTGTTGCAGACTTCCTGTATAATCCTGTGCAAGTCACGTCACTCTGTGCCTCAGTTTCCCCTTTGAACAACAGCACTTCCCTATCTCAGAGAGGCAGTGTGAGAGTAAGTGCATTACAGATTGTCAGACACTTGGGCATTACAGGGAATGATGGCCACAGAGCCACAAAGGTTAGACAGGGCTAATTAATGTGCATAAGGTGTTTTGAACATGCAAAACACTATATAAATGGTAAGTATTATATAAATTAATTATCGACTCTGCAGCCCAGATTAAATTTGAATCCTAAATGTTTTTGTAAATATACTTGATGCGAGAAAGTCTTGGGCAAGTTAAAGTCTCTCAGGTTTAAAGGTATCACCACTGTGTTATACTGGAGTCATACTGGAGTAGCTCCATTGAAAACAATGGAGTTCCATAGTTATAAGCCAGAGCAATACGGTGGAGAATGGAGCCCTAAATTCTTGTTCTCGCTGGATTTTTTTTAAATGGAATCACTTATCTTTTAACAG